>NC_143510.1:17645394-17955144 GCF_031878675.1 Megascapheus bottae
CTCTCCAAAAAATATTTTATCAAAATGAGGTTTGGCACTACTCATCTTCCCTTTGTGCAGTGCTACAAGGGGAGCTTGGACTTTTTGTTCATCATGATCATTACAAATCCAGAAAACGTCCATTTTCTCCTTTAAAACTTAATGCCATGCAGTTTCATCACCCCCTTCTTAGCACCCCCTTTTACTACTTATTTGCTTAAACTCTTCCTAGCCACCATATGTGTTGTTTTATGAAGATAGGCTTTGAAAATAAAGGAAGAAAAGCTTATGTTCACAGAAATTCTGTACCTCAATTGAAATGCCCCCTGAAGGTGTATATGAGGACATTAGTGAGCCTGACAGCAGGGACAAGAACTGACATTTTCTCATGTCAGCAGAGCCTGATTCTCCAGCCATTCCTCCTTAAGACATGCATGAAGGCTTTTGTGTGACCTGGGCTTTAGTTGATGGGGAGGGTTTAGATTTGTTTTGAAATATGTTTTAAGATCTAAAGGTAAAACATTTTTTGTGACAGCTGTTAGAAGTTACTTCCCAGCTCAGAGCCTATCTTATACCATTATTACCAGCAGTGGTGGGAATGGGAATAGTAGAAATCTTAAAAGCTTGAGCTGGAGAACCATGTTTTGTGATCAGTACTGCGTATCTCATTTCCCTCCATTCCAGTTTCCCCTCGTGTGTACCCATGATAGACATGTATATAGCAGAGCAGAGTGATGAGGCGTGTACTGTTCAGCTATAGTTGTAGTCGCTCTGCTCGAACAGCTTGCAATAGTTCTGACCCTAAAGAGGCTATTATTCAAACTTTTTATGGAAACATGTAGCATATTTATTCCAGTAAGAATAACTACAAACAATAATGTACTAAGTACTAATTTATCCAGAAATGTTGGGTGTTTATATTTGTAACTTTTTATTTTGTTCATAATTGCACTAATTACCATTATATCATGCAGTACTAAGGGTGCTTTATTCATTGATAGTGCATGGGGGGTTGTTATTACTTAGCTCATGTTGCATGTTAATGATGCATGTCTGAAATTTGTTGTGTCCTTTAAGGCATGATGGGTGGCTATCCGCCAGGCCTTCCACCTTTGCAGGGCCCAGTTGATGGCCTTGTTAGCATGGGCAGCATGCAGCCACTTCACCCTGGGGGGCCTCCACCCCACCATCTTCCGCCAGGTGTGCCTGGCCTCCCGGGCATCCCACCACCGGGTAAGAACTTCATCTTCATTCACTCATTAATCTCATCTTGATGTTCTTTTTGTTCTCCCTAAGCCAGTTGTTCTGAGAGGAAATAAATACCTGTTGCCTGTTCTTCTAGGCCTCCCTCACTGAGAGTTGTGTGTTGAGCAGAAGGCCTAGCACCTGTGCTCCTGCACACCTGCTGGCTAGCAAACAGCATAGGGTGCATGGTCTAGGTCAGAGTCTGCCGAAGGTGGCAAAAGCATACTCCATAATCACTTATACAGTGTGATATGTACTTATAAAACCAGGTAGCCTAGAAGGATGCATCCACTTTATCAGTGAGTGAAGTCTCCTAAATTGCCAGCTCAGGGTAATATATTAAAAATAGTATAGATTTTCCCTTAGTACATTTCTTCATCTGATGCCATTCTTATCTCACAGAATCTTCAGTATATCTCTTCCTCCTTAAGCAATCCATCTTAAGAGACTATAGAATCAATTATGTAAAGCTCTTCAGAAATCCTTCACTGCCTTGGGAATAAAAAGAAGGGAGGGAAAGGTTTTGTATATCTAACTCCCATAAGAAGTATGACGTAGCCCCGGCGTCTGTGGCTCATGCAGGTAATCCTAGCTACCTAGGAGACTGAGATCTGGAGAATCAGGGTTTGAAGCTAGTCTAGGTGGAAAAGTCAGTGAGACTCCATCAACAAAATAACCAGCAAAAACTAGGGCCGGGCCCTGATCAAATGGTAGAGCACCAGCTTAATAAACACAAAGCTCTGAGTTCAAATAAATATATTAAGAACAGCCTAGCCTATCCTGGTGATAGACAACAGTTTGTCTATCACAAGCACAGTTCTTTCATATAGACATATATAAAATGGAATCTAGAAATAGTTACATTCAGTTTCACTTTACAATGAATTATAAATTGAAAATTTATTCTAATACTTAAAAGAACCAGGTGTTGGTGGCTCACATCTATAACCCTAGCAACTCAGTTCAAGCCCCAGAGCTGGTATAAAAGAAAAGAAACCTAGCTGAGCACTGATGGCTCACACCCATAATCCTAGCTACTCAGCAGGCTGAGGATCGCAGTTCAAAGCCAGCCCTGGCATGAAAGTCTGAGACTCATCTCCAATTAGCCACCAGAAAACAGGAAGTGGCATTGTGGCTTAGGTGAAAGAGCACTAGCCTTAAGCAAAAAAGCTCAGGGGCAGTGCCCAAGCCCTGAGTTTAGTCCCCATGACCAATAAACAAGTAAAAAGGAAGAAAATCCCAATTTGCCATATTTGTTGCCATCATATATAAGAGAACTAAAGAGGATATGTCTCTTTTTAGGTGAGTTGGAATAGTATTTGCTCCATTACTTACAATATCATGTACGGGAAACGCACCATATATACACATATGTATGTGTGTGTATAGGTGTAAGCCACCTAGAAAAATAGGGATAGAAACTAATCAAGTTGGCTTACAATAGCACTGGATCTGTTTTGCAGCATTCCAAACAACGCTTCAGAGAATGGACCTAGCAGTGTGTAGGGTGAACAAACCTAGTAGCCTGCCTTGAAACCTCCAGCTACACTTTTTTTTTTTAAGTCTTTCTGTATAACCCAGGCTGGCCTTAAATTTATGATCCCTCTACCTCAGCCTCTTGAGTCATAGAATTACAAATGTATACCACTATATTGGACTGTCCAGCCATACTCTACAGCTGTTGCTTGGAGAAGGGCCATAACTACATCAACTAATTTTTCTCAGATGTCCCTAGAGGTGATCATGTTTGCAGGATGAATGCTTCATTATGGAAATAGTAGGGACAACAGGAATCAGTTATAAAGTAATTGTTCCTGTGTGGCAGGCGGACTTGCCCCTAGTTCTGTTTTCATTCATTGGCACATGGGATTTTTGATCCAGTAAGACCATGTTGGACTTGACACCTTCTAGATGCATGTAATACTCAACTGGAGCCCTGTCTAAGGCCAGTGGCCTCTTTAGAAGCAGCTGGAGTTTAGTGGGTACTGGGACATAGTCATCTTCACTTCTCCCTCCTTCACATCCAAAATGACATTTGAAGGAAGCATAACATACGTGTTATTGCTGGGGAAACTATTGATGTGTACATGCATATGTCTGGGCTATCTGTGAAGAGCCATGAATTCAGAGAACGGATTCATATGTTCACTGACTGCCTCTGGCATTGTATTTGTAAATGTGGAAGCAGAGGAGTTTGCTGATTCCTTTGTGCTGCCCTGCAAAGCAATGATGCAAGCAAGCAGCTTATAGAGTTAAAGGGGGTAAGTGTACTAAAGTGGTGGCTACAGGCTACTGGTGTGTTGTTGGAGCAGTAGCTTATCCACCACCACCTCTTCATTCACAAGTAATACTCAGGATCCAGATGTTTCTAAGTAATTGGAATTTTAAAAAAAGAAAAAAGTAACTATTGTTAACAGAAGCTTATTTTTACTTACTTTGTCTCTAACAAATAAAAAGATGTCTAATACTCCTGGAAGTGGCATTTAACAACTCTGAATTTGAGGATACTGAACTGTTTCTAAGTTTTTATAAACTGGATAGCTCCCATACCTATTTCTGTATTTTATTAGAATAGCAAATGGGTAGCCCTGAGATAGAAATGTCTCAGATCCTAATGAGTTCACACCTGTGAGACAAGAATCAGTCATGATCATTCATCAAGGAAAGTTTACTAAGTTATTATCAGAGACATAACACATACAGTCTTTCTCTGTTCCTTTATTATTTTCACACTAGAAACAGCAGCAGTGCTTTTCAACTTCCATGTCACTGAAATATCCTTTCCCTGCCAACATTAGTGGCTCCAGGTAGAACCAGGTGCTGTTAATCTGTGTAAGGGGACAGACAGCAAAGCAGTGCCTCCAGCCTCCCCAAAGCTCAGTTCACTGCACTTTCACAGCCATTTCTCTTGTACCCCTGCTATCTTAGCACACTGATTGGTGAGCCTAATTCCAGTGCCATTCCCAGTGAAATTCAACACAGATTAACCTGTAATCTTCACTCACCTAGGGAAATACTAGACCTTAATGCAATGTTCAGATCACTTCTAAGCTTTTTATCCTGAGGCACTTAGGGCTTCTATCAGCATTGAAGGGCAAAGATACAGATGTTGGCCTTATAAATGCCATCATTTCTTATCAGACAGTAATTTTTCAATCAGCTCAACCTGAACCTTCTAATTGTACCATTACCTTCTGAATTATAGGTGTGATGAACCAAGGAGTGACCCCTCTGGTGGGGACTCCAGCACCAGGTGGAGGTCCATATGGACAACAGGTAAGGTTTCCGAGCCTCAGCCCCAATGCAGTTTTCTTAGGACTCAACACAAGTCTAGTCGTCTTCCTTCTAGAACATATGCAAACTGTCTTTGTGTCTTAACCATGTCGTACTGTGCTCTTTCAGGTGGGAGTGTTAGGGCCTCCTGGACAGCAGGCACCACCTCCATATCCTAGCCCACACCCAGCTGGTCCTCCTGTCATACAGCAGCCAACGACACCCATATTTGTGGCTCCACCACCGAAGACCCAGCGGCTTCTCCACTCAGAGGCCTATCTGAAATACATTGAAGGACTCAGTGCGGAGTCCAACAGCATTAGCAAATGGGACCAAACTTTAGCAGGTAAGAAGTGTCCTTCCTAAAATAAGTGTTTGTGATGGTGCTAATGCTTGTAATGCTGACTGCTCAGGAGCCTGAAGTCTGGAGATTATAATTCACAGCCATCCTGGGAACAGAGAGCAATGAGACTCTTTTCTCCAATTAACCAACAAAAAGCCAGTAGAGGTGTGGCTCAAGTGGTAGAGCACCAGTAATGAAAGAAAGGGCTGAATAAGAGCATGCAGCCTTGAGCTCAAGCCCTAGTACTAGCACAAGAAAAAATAAAGACTTTGTAATTAATATATATTCTTCCTCACTTACTCCTTTTGCTCCTGTTGGCTTTTATACAACAAACAATCCCTTTTTCTTTTTTTCCAAATTCATTTTATAAGGGAAAAAAGAAAGGAAAAGGAAGGAAAGGAATTTGTTTGGATATAGTCTGCACCAAAAATAAATATTTAATAGTGTTTTGTGGGGATTACTTTATTTTTGTCTTGTGCTTGTCCTGGGGCTTGAACTTAGGGCCAGGGTGCTGTCCCTGAGCTCTTCTGCTCAAGGCTAGTTAGTTTTCTACTTGAGCCACAGCTCTTCCTTCTGGCTTTTTTGGCAGTTTATTGGAGATAAGAGTCTCACAGACTCTTATTCCGGCTGGCTTCAAACCACAATCCTCAAATCTCAGCATCCTGAGTAGCCAGGATTGACCAGGCATGAGCCACCAGCATCCAGCATACTTTATGTTGTGATATATCTATCGACCTATAAAACCTAGGGACAGTTTTGTCACCTTAAAGTTCTAATTTTTGATTGTCTGCATTTTAATTTTCAGCTCGAAGACGGGATATCCATTTGTCAAAAGAACAGGAGAGCCGTCTACCCTCTCACTGGCTCAAAAGTAAAGGGGCTCATACTACCATGGCAGACGCCCTCTGGCGCCTTCGGGATTTGATGCTTCGAGATACCCTCAACATTCGCCAAGCATACAACCTAGAAAATGTTTAACACATCATTACGTTTCTTTTATAGAAGCATAAAAAGTTGTGGAACAGTAGCCATTTTAGTTACTGGGGGTGGGGGGAAGGAACAAAGGATGACAATTTTTATTGCATTTTACTGTACATCACAATGCCATTTTTATATAAGGACACTTTTAATAAGCTATTTCAATTTGGTTTTGTTATATTAAGTTGACTTTATCAAATACATAGATTTTTTTGCATACGTTTCCTTTGTTTAAAACCAATTTCATAATTGGTTGTATATGTAGACTTCTAGTTTTATCTTTTTACTTGTTGCCATGGGATTTAAACCATCAAAGGTTTTGTCTTGGCTTAGGGTTTGTTTTTTCTTTTGTTTTGGGGGTTTTGTGCTATATATATGAACAAACAAATGAAAAAAAAGAGTTTACAGATTAGTTTAAGTTGACAATGAAATGTGAAGTTGGTCCTAGTTTACATCTTAGAGAGGGGAATATATATGTATGTTTCATGTGCCTGAATATCTTAAGCCACTTTCTGCAAAGGCTGTTTCTTACAGATAAAAGTGAAGTGCTTTCTTTGAAAGTTTGCTATTTAGATTATAGATATTTGACAGACATGGCACCTTTGCTGTATTAATAACTGAGGCCCTCTACAGAAATCTACAGTCAGTGCTATGCATTTATCTGCAGCTAGTATATCTCCTAGATAAATGGAGGGAAAGCAGTTTTTTCTTGTGCTGAGTTAGATATCTGTGATGTCAGTGATTTTTGCAGAACATGTGCACAGTCCTGAATTATATTTAGTCTTGGCAGGTAAGTTTAAAAGTACATTTGTTCTGCTTATGAGTTCACAGTTTATGCCTATACATGTTGGATTATTTGAAATTTTAAATCTTTTACATTGAAAAACATTGACATTCATCTTGAAGAAAGCATTGGGGTAAATTCATGGAGATTTATTTTTAAGCATATCCCCTACCGTAAGAAAGGGAGTACATATTTGGATCTGAACTATATCGTGAGTTAATTGTGAAAGGGTAGATCGCCTGCATGCAAATGTTTTCTATTCTTTATTTTCAGTTGTGGTATTTCTTTTCCCTTCCAAGTGTCATGGTTGTAATTCTCAACCAGAAATTGGATATTTTCTAAAATACGTTTTTAAATTTATATTGTGCTTTTGAATTATAAGAGAATCATTATTTTAAGAAAATATTCACTAAAAAAAGAAAAAGACCATTACAGATCCCAAACACCTGGAGATTTGGTGATTTTCTTATATAGCCCTAGAATAAACATTTTGAAGCAGTGTATGGTTTCAGATAGTAGGAAACTACACACATGGAATATTACTTCACTTGGGAATGATCTCTGAAACTTGTCATATTCTAGCAGCGTAGGTATGTTATGATGTTTCCACTGCTGTTTGTCTGTTGAGAGTGTATACTTTCAAAGGGTACTTTTAATTCTTTTAATCTGTTCTAAATACCCACATGCATAATTACCCTACTTAATAAATCATGAGGGCAAAGGAGTAGTTCAAAATAGAGAAAAGTCTCTTGTATCTAGATACTTTAAATACTGGAGGCCCTTGTAACTTGATTGCCACTAGTCAACCACTGGATCTCAGTTAGCATCAAGCATTTGAAAGTTATAAATTTGCAGTGTGTCAGTACCTGTTGTCAACATGGACCAGATAGAGCTCTACTAGTTGCCAGTTATTTGGATCATTGATTCATCATGGAGTATATAATACAATCAGATTCTTTTCTTTCTAGTATTCTTGAATTACACCAAAGAACCTGAAACTTAATTTTGGTTAAATTATTTATTTATTTCATGCATTCATTTTATTTCCCTTTTTAAGGTCTGGATGAGACTTTCTTGGAGAGCCTCTAAGAACTGTTCACCACGGGCCATGGGGGCACTAGAAGCCAGAGCACTCCTTCAGATTCCTTTCCCTGTGCAGTGCAGTAGGAACCAGGAGCCAGGAACCAGCCAGGGGCTCTAAGGCAGTGCAGAACCAGCCCAGGGTGCTATTAGGCAGGCCCTAGTTAACTTAAAAGAAAAAAAAATCTATTTATTTTAGAATCATGTTTTTCTATATACTAACTTGGACAATGTCGATATTTAGGATAGAAGATTTAAGGTCAACCATTTTCAAGGAAAAAAATTCTGACATAAGAATATAAGTAAAACTATACATCTTTTGTTTTGTTGTTTTTTTTTAATTCCTCTCCTGTATTTTTAGGAACTGTAATGTGACTTAGAAAACATAATGGCCTAAATGTTTCAAACTGCAAGTTCCTGTGGAGAATTTTCTTGAGGGGATAGCCATAGATTTAAAATAGGATGTCAGCCAACTGATTTTTAGAAGGCCTTTTGTTTTGTTTTATTTTTTTAACCCACCCTGCTATAAGGAAAAACTGAGGTGGGACACTTATGTAACATCCCCAAATTGGTAATGATGACTTTGAGTTTGAATATTTCCAGACCTGATTAAAACTTGCTTTATTCTTATTTCTGTATCATCATCTGAGGTTTAAGTGGTAACTAGTCTTACAACATGTATGTGTCATATGTTTGTTCTAAGGCTTTTTAATCCAAATAAAAACAGAGTTTGCAAAGTGATTTGAATTAACCAGGTTTGGTTGTTCTGTTACAGCTGTATAAGATGTTAGTCTTGAAGAGAACTTCTGTAAGGTCTAATTTCATGCCATGCACATATGGCTTCAGATATAGTAAGGAAAGGAAACGCCTTGGGTGGAGGTTAAAGTCATTGAAAATGGCAAAAATGCAGCCTGAAGTCCCCTATACTTCTTAGGATTAGAAGCATGGCAAAACTGCAGGTTAAAAATTAAAACTGAAAAGCTAGAGGTATGATTTAAGTGGTAGAGCCACTGCCAAGCAAACTCAAGGCCCTGAGTTCAAACCTCAGTACTGCCAAAAATTAAGAAAATGAAAGTTAACGCTGATAGCTCATGCCTATAATCCTAGATACTCAAGAGGCTGAGATCTGAGGATTGCAGTTTGAAGCCAGCCTGGGAAGGAAAGTCTATGAGACTCTTATCTGCAACTAATCAAGAGAAAACTGGAAGTGCTATGGCTCCAAGTGGTAGAGTGCTAGCTTTGAGCAAAAGAGCCCAGGGACAACACCCAGACCCTGAGTTCAAGCTCCACAACCAAAAACAGGGGGAAAATGGAGAGCAAAAGGTGAGAGAAATATGTCCTCTATTACACTTCAAATAAACTTGTTTGTAGCCATAGGAAACAGGTGGCCCAGGTGTACCTATAAATGTTACTACATTTTTTTGCCAATCCTGGGCCTTGAAGTCAGGGCCTGGGCACTGTCCTTGGGCTTTCTCAAGGTTAGACCTCTACCACTTGAACCACAGCACCATTTCTGGGTTTTTTCTATGTATGTGGTACGAAGGAATTGAACCTGGGTCTTCATGCATGCTAGGCAAGCACTCTATCACTAGGCTCCCAGCCCTACCATACTTGTTAACCAATGTTTTCCTCAAATATCACTTTGCAAATCCTCGTGTTTCTATTCTCCTAAGAATATAGGACTGTACTTCCCTTTGTGTGCATGAGCAGTCTCTGATGTATAAACATACCAGCTGATCACCATATGAAGTATTTCTCTCTTCCTTTTCAGTTTGGCAGTATTATAATTCAGCTAATGGAAATTCACTACTGAGCAAATTAATGTCAATGACTTTTTTCTATTTTGAGTTTTATATGGCATTCATGTGTTAAAGACTGCACATAAATATGGCAGGATATCTTAGATTTAGTATGTATGAAGTCTAAGCACTGATACTGCTTTACTAGGAGAAACACATAGTCCAAAAGTTTTTTTTTTTTTTGGAAAGGTAACTCGGTGTGAAAATCTTAAGTGTACAAAAGAGCTGGCTACTGGGCACTATTGGCCTAGCTACTTAGGAGACTGAGATGTGAGAGCCAAGACAGACAACTCCAAGAGGTTTTTTTTATTGTTTTTTTTTGGGGGGCGGGGGGGGTTGCCAGTCCTGGGCTTGAGCGCAGGGCCTGAGCACTGTCTTTGGACTTTCTCAAGACTAGAGCTCTCCCACTTGAGCCTCAGCATCACTTTCGGCTTTTTTTTATGTATGTGGTATCCAGGAATCAAACCCTGGCCTTCATGTATGTTAGGCAAGCACTCTGCCACTAGGCCAAACTCCTGGCCCTCCCAGCCCCAAAATCCAAGAGATTCTTATCTCCAATTAACCAGCAAAAGCTGGAGATGAAGATGTGATTCAAGTGGTAGAACACTTAATCATGAGTGAGAAAACCTAGCAAGAGTCTGAGGCCCAGAGTTCAAGTCCCAGTACTAGCACCAAGAAAAGAAACTAAGACTCGCCAGATGTTGGTGGCTCACACCTGCACTCATAGCTACTCAAGAGGCTGAGATCTTGGGATCAAGGTTTAAAGCGAGCCCAGGCACCAAAGTCCATGAGAGTCTTATCTCCAATTAACAGCTAGAAAACCAGAAGTAGTGCTGTGGCTAGCCTTGAGCTGAAGAACTCAGAGACAGTGCCCAGACAAGGACCACGACTAACAAAAAAAAAAAAAAGAAAGAAAATAAGGGGCGGGAAGTTTGCACAAAGACCTGGGTTTGATTCCTCAGTACCACATACTTAGAAAAAGCCCGAAGTGGTGCTGAGGCTCAAGTGGCAGAATTCTAGCCTTTAGAAAATCCAAGGACAGTGCTCAGGCCCTGAGCTTAAGCCCAGGACTGGCCAAAAAAATAAGACTCATGGGATGACGCATCACATCAATGATTTAAATTACACTTACAAAATGGACCTGCTAGTTGGACACATGGCCTTATTATTTATCATTTATGCACTATCCTCAACTCAAGTGCTAAAAATAAAGCTCCAAAGCCCATGTTTTTTTTTGTTTTTTCCAGAACCACAGTGGAGGTAGATTGTGCCAGTACTGGGGGTTTGAACTCTTGGGCTCTTGAGCTCTTGATCAGCTTTTTTACTCAGGGCTGAACCACTTCTAAGACAAAAACAAGTGTCTCAGATTTTTCTGTCCCCACTGGCTTTGAACCTGGATCCTCAGATCTCAGCCTCTTGAGTATCTAATATACTTACTACCTACCAGTTCCTAGCTCTTCTGTGGCTTTTAAAATCTGTTCATTTGTTTGCCTTGTAGTTCAAACTAGGGGGTCACTGCCATACTATAATCAGAATTGTGACCTTTAAATTCCTTATAGTTTAACTGTCTAAGTTAGCATCACATTCCTAATTAGAAGGTAATGAAAGGACTTTTTCTAGGGGTCATTGCTAGGGAAATGTGGCTAGTGGTACTCAAGTCCCAGAGTTTAGCACTTGGCACTGAATTTTTTTATTGGAGGAAATTAAAAGCAAATGTGCTCTGAAAAATGTATCTCACATTAAAAACAATACTTGTTTTGCTTGTCTACTTGCTTTAAAGTTGGATATTACCCTATCAGCTTGTCATGGTGGCACACACCTATAATCTATACTCACTGCTATTTGGCAAATGAAAGCAGGAAGACCTTGAATTCCTAACCAGCCCTGTGAAAATTAGTGAAACTCCATCTCAAAGTTGAAATACAAATGAGTTGAGAATATGGTCAAATAAGCCCCCTGTTTGATCTCCAGTACTGAAGAAAAAACAAAACGTGACATTATACTGCCACTTTCAAACTTGGAGTCTTTTTTAACATTCTAATGGAGAAAACAGAAGGGAAGGGAGGGGCCTGGAGAATAACAACAGAATTTAGAGGCAGCAAGGTGGGTTTGTCAGGGGAGAAATCTCAACAGATGCTGGATAATAGTTTCACTGGCATTTACTATTAATAAAAGGCATGCATGGCACATTCTGTGTATCAAAATACTTGAATTTCTAAAATTGGGAATGTGTGAACACAAAATGTGGTAATACAACAAGGTACCAAGAGCTCACACTTGTAATCCTAATTACTCAAGAGGCTGAGATATGAAAATGATAGTTCAAGCCAACCTAAGCAGGAAAGTCCATGAGACTTTCCAGTTAACCACAGAAAATCTGGAAGTAGACTGTGGCCCAAGCAGTAGAGTGTTAACTCTGAGCAAAAAACTCAAGGATAGTAGCCCAGCCCCTGAGTTCAAGCCCCATGACAGCACCAAGCCGGGGTAGAGGTGGGGAAGGCAGCTGTATAATTGAGAATATCTTATGCAGCAGTCAAATCACTAAAGTTTCTCTAAGATTAAGTTTAGAACTTTGGACAACAACTGCACAGATTATGAAGCATCTCATAGTTTTATTATCATTGGCTTTCACATGCTGAACTTGCTGAATGTAGTTAATGCTTTGATGAAATGTGACTTATCATTGGCTCATATTTACACTGAATTGGTCCTAACACTAATGAACAAACTTCAATTAGGGAAATGACTCTAGAACTATTTAGAAGACATGTTTATGGAAGAGATAATTACTCGAAGTGGCCTTAAGCATCAGCTTGCCTATTCCCAATACTGAAATCTACTTCTTTGAAGATTTTTTTTGTGCCTTTCTTATGGCTTGTACTCAGGGCTAGGTGCTGCCCTGAGCTTCTGTGCTCAAGGCTTGACACTACCAGTTAAGCCACAGCTCCACTTCTGGCTTTTTTAGTTGTTAAGACAAGAGTCTCACAGATTTTCCTAAAGGAAATTGTCTTTGAACCTCATCCCTCAGACCTAAGCCTCCAAAGTAGCTAGGGTCACAGATGTGAGCTACGGCACACATTCTGCTTAGTCTTCTTTAGACTGTAGATACTTTGTTTGAAAACATGTTGGATAGAGTTATCCAAACATGTAAAAAAATACCTTTGCCTTTTATCAGTGACCTACACTTAGGTTGAGTCAAACTGCCAGATAGACTGAATGCTTTCCACTGTGTAGATTAACATGATTATGGTTGTCCTTAGCATTTTCATCATAAAGGGGTAAGAATCATGGAGTTCCTACCTCTCATGCAAGGGAGTTCACAGGAGAACTAGCATGAGGAATGTAGTCAGTTGGGAACTGCCACAACCCTACCTAGCAAGAAGTTTTGGGGCTGGTTATAGGCAGAAATACAATTGCATAATTATCTTAGTTTAGATGACTTTGCAAAGAGATTACTTTTTTTTAAGTATTATATCTATGATCTAGTTTGAATTCTGAAAAAGAAAAGGAAAACTGGGTGTCAGTGGCTCAGACCTGTAAACCTAACTAACTTAGGAGGCTGAGATCTGAGGATATAGGTTCAAAGCTAGCGCTGGTAGGAAAGTCCATGAGATTATCTCCAATTAACCATCAGAAACCTAGAAGTGGTGCTGTAGCTCAAAGTGGAAGAGCTTGAGCAAAAAGAGCTCAGGGATAACACCTAAACCCTGAGGTCAAGCCCCATGACCAACGAGGAAGGAAGGAAGGAGGGATTGGGAATGTAGCTCAGTGGGGACAAATGCAAGGCCCTGAGTTAGGTTCTCAGCTCTGGTTTAAAAAAAAAAAATGGAAGAATGGAAGGGTGAGGTAAGGTTACCATTTGTTGCCTTAAATAAGCCAGTAATAGTGGATTATCTCTAATCCTAGCTACTGGGGAGGTTGAGACTGGAAGATTGGTAGGAAGCCAGCTCAGGCAAAAAGTTCCTAAGACCATATCTCAACCCAATAAAGAGCTGCACATGGTGACTCCCACTTGTCATCACAGCTGTGGGAAAGTTACATAGCTAGACAACCAGACCCAATTCAAAAAATAAGAACAAAGCCAAAAAGGGCTAGGAGTGTAGCTCAAGTGGTAGAATACCTGCCTAGCAAGCACAAAATCCTAAGTTCAAGCCACATTACTGCTCAAAACAAATAACCATTAAGTGTAAATGAAGTAATTTTCTGACAAGAACTCGCCAACAGTAAGTTTGGCAGAGACAGCAGAACTGAAAAATCATTGTAAAGGCAGTTCCTGGAGTAATATGTAGATGCTAGACAAGCAAGAACTGTGAAGACTACATTTCTAAAGGAGCTGAAACCAGTAATGAAAATTCATATTCACTTTATTGGCTGCTGAAGTTCAGTCTCTGATGCTTCTTCCAGCCTTCTCTGATACTGTCTTTCTGAGGCTTTTCTACGGTAGACATCATCTGTATCAAACAAAAATTTTGCTTAGATTTTCAGGAAAACATGAATTTTACAACAAACTCAAATCTAAGTAATTCAGTAGGCTTGTCTGTCACCTTTTTCTGAATCTCAACAATGTTTAATTCAAGAGCAAAACAGACAAAACTAGTTGAATAAATACTACTTAGTAGTTCTAGACTTTAGCAGAAACATCCTGACATCTCTTGGCATTGTTTTCAGCATTCCCTCACTTCCTTCTCATGATTTCTATTCTCTCTGAAATAATAATGAAAAAGGCACTTCCTGCCCTGAAGCAATATCCAGATTCAGCTGCTCTTTTTTTCAAATTGATTGCTGTCTTCATTTGTTTTAATACTGTGTGTGTGTGTGTGTGTGTGTGTGCGCGCACGCGCGCGCGCACAGGCTATTTCTGAGGGGTTTTTTGTCCAAGGCTAGTGCTCTATCACTTAAGCCACAACTCCACCCCTGGCTTTTTGGTAGAAATAATCTCACTTTCCTGCTAGAGCTAGCTTTAAACCACAGTCCTCAATCTCTTCTAAGTAGCCGGGACTACAGGTGTGAGTCACCAGCACCTTTCTTTCTTACTGGACTTTGAATTCATGGCCTGTACTCCATCAGCAGACACTCTGCCACCTGGGCCATTTCTTCAGGCCCTTTCTCTCTTCCTGGGCTGGCACCTACTCTCTATCACACACGTACACCTGTTTGATCACTGAAAATCACTAGATTCTTGCTTTGGCTCCTTGCCCCATCCTGTGCCCTCTCAACAAACACTACCACTACCCATGTGAACCAACCCCCTTTTCCTTCCTGAATTTTTCAGTCATTTGCAGTGTTCTATGAAAAGAATTCTGCTTAAACCACAACCTCCCAGCTTCGAAATTCATCAATTCTTCCTTAGGTCCTTGGCTCTTGGTCTTCCCTTCTTATTCTCTCTTCTTTTTGGCAAACGAGGTGATACTCCTTCACAGTCAATATCTTGACTTCTACACACACCCTCAGAACTCCTGGCCAAAGAGTAATTCAACTTCCTACTCCATGCTCCTTGGTAGCAGCATCTAAGTCCATCCACTGCCATGAATGGCATGAACTCTACATAGATTAGTTACATAATGAACTTTCAGCTGATTCCCAAGGCTACTCGTATCTTCACAAGAGCATACC
Source organism: Megascapheus bottae (assembly GCF_031878675.1). NCBI lineage: Eukaryota > Metazoa > Chordata > Mammalia > Rodentia > Geomyidae > Megascapheus > Megascapheus bottae. Next base: position 17,660,489 of record NC_143510.1, read on the forward strand.
CCCCTTCTCTGAGGGCTATCTTTCCTTCACAGACCCAAATTTCTGTAACGTCATATCTAGGAAGACCTTCCTGGTGTCCCTAATTTCCTTCTCAGACCACTCAAGTCATCCTAAAATGACTGGTTCTCACCACAGTTTACCTGTGAATGGTTCAGAAACCCAGATTTCTAATCCAGATCAGTCTCCTGAGCTTGAGATCTGTAAATCTCTACCCCAGCATGGCCTGGAGCCAAGGGTCACCCTACCTAAGCTCTCCACCTTCAGAGAGGTAGCACCCATGTTCCATCTCCACCATCAAGTTTTATCAGCATTACCTCTGGGCTGTCAACACCACCCACTTCTTAGCATCCTTCTGCATCAACCTAGACACAAAACTGTCTCAAACTGGCCAGCCCAGACTGTGTTCCAGTCTCCCTACGTGAGCCCCTCCAAACACTTTAATCTTGCTCAATCCCATGTGCTCCCTACTCCAGGTTCCTTTCTAACCACTTAAATCCCCTGGCCACCCCCCCCAAAAAAAACTCCACTTGGCTCTCACCATCTACTTCCATCCCTCAGCACCCACAAGGCCTCCAGGTCTGCCACAAAAGCACAAAAATTTCAGACATTCCCACCTCAATTGAGTCTATCATACAAAATAGGTAGCTTTTTCCAAGTTTTCCATCTGGTCCAGTGAGATGCCCACCCAGGATTTCTGAGAACCTAGCTCAGATACAGCCTAGCTCCAGTGGTAATTTTATGATCTGTCTTTCCCATTAGCTCTTCCAGAGTGGATACCCGCCTGGTTCATTAGATCCTCTCCTGGGTGGCCATTAAATACCGATGAATCGGTAGACAGAGGCAGTGGCACATTTTCTGGGGAGGTGGAGATGGGAAGGACTGTAGTTTGAGGCTACCCTGGCCAAAAATTATGGAAGCCCTAATTAAAAAAAAAAAATCTGAGTGTGGTGCCTAACCTCAGTTTTTCAGGAGGCTTAAGTAGAAGGATCAGTCTGGATTTCCTGGACAAAAAAAAAAAAAAAAGGGCAGAAAAAGGCAGAAGTGGTGCTGTGGCTCAAGTGGTAGAGCACATCCTCGAGAAAACCCTAAGACAGTGCCCAGGCCCCAAGTTCAAGCCCTAGGAATGGCCAAAAAAAAAAAAGGCATTAAGAACAGGGGGAAAAAATGGCTTCAATGGTAGCAGGCTAGTGTCCTTGAGTTCAAACCCCAGCACAACACACATCTACTCATACATTCATGCATACTGTTGAATAATGAACAGAAGGCTATAGTAATGTAACAACTTTAAAAAGTTGCCAATTCACAAGTTGCCAGTTCACAAGTGTTTCAGGAAAGTGGCCAAACAAAATGGCCCAGGGGCTGAGAAGTTCTGAAAAGAACCTGGCCTGTCCGGAAGTGGTGCTCAGCGAAGCAGTGCCAGGCGTTCTTTGTGCAGTGGTGAGCATCTGACCCAAGCCAAAAGACCCGGTGCCAGCGATGGCTCCGTAAAGACATTCGGCATACTTAGCCAAGGCAGACAGGCCAGTGCCCTCCAAGGCTCGGGCCAAAGAACTCGGAGAAAGCAGGCCAGTTAACGGACCCCTGTACGTCCTCGGGGTCCACCCCTCTGTGGTAATATTCGTCCTTAGGCCCAAGCACTATCACTGGCAGGCGTGAGAGAAGGGCAGTCGGGAGGCCAGTGCTCCCAGTGTAGGGGGAGTGTAAATGCTAGGCGCCAATGTGCTCGGTGAAGAAGAGCCCGGTGGACCTACGGACAGAGTCGAACAACACTGGCAAGGTGAATGGAAACGCACTTGTCCTTCAAGCATAGTTTCAAAAGCAACTCGGTGCTGAAGGAAACCAGCAGTCTGCAATCTAATGCCCTCAAGGGAAATGGATCCCTGCCGGTCGTGCCTTCCAGAAAGGACACGGAGGTGTGCTGCACCCCCACTTACAGAAAGTCTCCTGGCCCACACGCACTTTAATCATGATCCACTCCATGGTTCCTCCCAGGACAAAAAAGAAGGGCAGGAACCTGTAGATGCCGAATCGCTGCTTCCCGGGAGCTCGCTGCAGAATTCGCCTCACCTGGTCTCTGAAGACCATGCTCGACTGAAGTCGTGGAAAAGGGTAAAGCGGAACTCACGCGCCCGGAGTGGCCGCGTGCAGCCAAGACCGTTCTAGACGTCCACGCCGGGCTCCGCAGCCGGACCCAACCACCACATCCGCACGCACGCCACAGCCGCGGCGCTGCTTGGAGCGGAAGTCCACCTCTGGGTTTCACCAATCAGAGTGCGGCGGGGTGCGCAGCTCCACCAATCACAGTACTGTTGAGATTGAACCGGCCTAAAGGAGCAGGCGCAGGCGCCTGGGCTCCGGGGGCGGGGCGACTGCAGGGGGCGGGGCCTCCAACGTGGCCGGGGCCCCTCCGCGGCCCGGGGCCCCTCCGCGGCCCGGGACTCCCCGGAGCGGGCTAGGCTGGGACTTGATGTCCGCGCGCCCTGCCACCGCCATCTTTTTCCTGATAATGCTAACCTAAGTCGCGACCCTCAGCGGAGGGCTGGCGAGTCCTGTGCAGCACCGCTCTCTTAAAATGCAATCTCGCGACGTCGTGTTTTTCCTTTAGGAATGTTATTGGTGACTAGAGTTCTAAGAATTCCACATGCATTGTTTAAAACTAACTTTTCTCCATTATCACTACAAAAGCCTGAACAGTCTTAGAGAAACAACCCCAAAATTAAAACAAAAATCCCATATACGGGCACTTACTTTAGGCACTCGTCGGTGGTTCTGGTTTTGCGTTGCTTGCCGAGCCTCTTTATTCATAAATTTCACAGATAATGGCAGGATTGGTCATGAGCACAGCTTTTGTTCCACCGTCATCTCCCCAACCCCTATAAAACCTGCTTTTCCTGAACCCAGCACCTGAAACATAGAAGCTTAACAATTAACAGCTGTTCATTATTATGCTTTATTGAATTCTGATGCTTCACATAAATAAATTTCCTTTCCCAGAAAGAGATTAGGTCAGGCAGACGCGGAGCTCTGACTCAGAGGCATCGCTCATGACGCCTGACTGCTTGCTGAAGATACTGATAAGGGGCTTTCACCCCCAAAGAACTGGAGTAAAGCTTTGAGAAGAGAAATTCTGACCATCTCCAAGAGAGTTAACTGAGAACCTGCGCTCTTTTCCTGGACCCTAGAGAAGCTCAAAGGCCTGTGAGCAGCTACATCCTTTTCTTTGGCTGGTTCTGAGGCTGGACCCTGCAGGGCATTCACTCCCTTGGAAGAGGCCCACACGTTTCTAGAACCCAGGTCACACTGGGCCCGTGTGGGTTCTCAGGGACGCCCGGGAACCCACTTTTTGGCCTCTGTGCCTGCCAGGGCCCCAGCCTAGGATCGGGCCCAGTAGCCAGGTGTTCAGCTCAGATGCAGAAGCTTTGAATTCGCACCCTGCACAAACAACCTTAAGCCCAGTGAGCCAGACAGGACTCACGGGGTGCTGGGCCGGCCTACCTGGTATACCTGTAGGCAAAGAAAGCTGAATATTTAAAAAAGAAAAAAAAATATGCAGTGGAGAGGTTTCGGGAAAAGTGAAGTTTCATTGCAGTCTGCGACACTGATAGAACGGACTTGGGCTTCTCACGAGAACGACTGCTCCGGCCATTTGCTGCGGCCGGGGCCAAGGGGGATGCGGGGATTCACACAGCTCCGCCGCTCCGGCTCCAAGTTAAAAGAAGTCACCTGGGTTGGGTACCGGGAGGCTGAAAGCAGAGGCACAGCGGAGCGCGCAGAAGAACGATCTTTATTCCTTCGGTGAGGGAGGCACCCGGGGCTCGGGCCGGCCGGCAGGGACCGGGGCAGGAGAACAGGACGCCCGGGCAGAGAGGCCGGGGGAAGGGGGGACCCCTGGAGACCCGTGAGCTGCCCTGTCCTCCCCGCGTCTCGGCCGTCGGGGGCCTCGACGGGGACAGCGAGTCTTGGGCTCTCCTACTGTTCGAGCGAGGACCAGCGAAGGAGCCGCCATCTCGGCGGAGACGACCGAAGGGGGGCGCAGAGCCCTGGGCCGCGCGGGGGGCTGGGGGAGGGGGTCGGGGTCCGCCCCGCCCGGTCCCGGAGCCTCCCGCCCCCCGAGCCTAGCGGCACGCCCATTGGCCGGCCGGACTCTGCGCGCCGCGCCCATTGGCCAGCCCTAGCGAGGAGCACGCGGCCACCGTGGCGGGCGCGCAGTCGGAGGGCGGCGGGCCGAGGGGCGGCGCGGGCAGCGCGCGGGGGGCATGGCGGGTGCAGGGCTGCGGGCGGCCGCGCGGCGCTGGCTGCTGTGCGGAGGCCACGGCGGGCAGCGAGCCGCCTCGTCCTCACCCTCCTGCCCTGGCTGCGGCCCGCCGGGTCCCAGCGCCCACTGCCCGGGCGCCCCGCGCTCCGCCCCGGCGCCCACCGACGGCGCGGAGCCCAGCGCGCACCTGTGGGCTCGTTACCAGGACATGCGGAGACTGGTGCACGGTGGGTGAAGCCCGGAGCGGCCGGGGGCGGGAGGGGGGCGTCGCCCTGGCGGCGGCTGGCCGCCTCCGAGCCGCCCTGGACGCCGCTTCGGGGGCAAGCGCCCGGTGAGGTTCACCGCGGCCCCCAAAGCCGGAGGGCCGGGAGGCTTTGGGGAGAAGGCTCCAGAGGGGCGTGCGGAGCCCCCGCGGAGCGCCTGGATACCCGGGCAGGTTTGTGCCCGGACTTGATCTGCAAACTCGGGGGTGTGCCGCCCCTGCCGGCTCCCGGGTCCTCCCTGCGAGGCAGGGGCGGAAACGCTCCCACCCCTCGTTCTCTGCCGACCCTGGTGAGAGTCGAAGTGCCACGGACAAAGCCCGCCAACAGCGCCCGGCTACGAGCGGCCGCTGGACCCAAGGGAACAGCCAGCGGGGTTTTCAGGCCCTTCCTGATTTGTTTCTGAAGGTCGGGTGCACGCTCAGCAAGGGCGGGGGAAGGCACTGGAGAAACTGAGTCACCCATGTGATTGTGAGCAGATGGGGCCCCGGGGGACCCCTGGGAGGGGGTGGGACATCTGTCCATTTGTCTGGGTAGGTCTAATGAGTCTGTCAGGCAGGATAGCCTTCAGCAAGCCTCACTATCGGTCCCTCACTGGCCTCAGGCATAGAACAATCTTGGATCTCCTGTCAGAGGGCTGTGGCCATGACTCAGAACTAGGCCAGGAAGGGCTTGGGTAGCTCCTGCAGGAACCCCCAAGGGTGACATGGCTTTTGTTGTCTGGTAAGAGAATAGTGACCCTGGCTAGAAGATTCCAACTGCCTGGACAGGGCAGCTGTGTGGAGACCTGGAGGGTGGCCTGAGCTTACCTCCTGATAGCTGAAGGCAGGGCCTCTGAGGAGTGGAGGTTCTGAAGCCCTTTGGTCCTGAATTGAATTTGTCTCCGTGGAAGGACAGGCTCGATGCTATTTAAAGAGGTTTTTTTGTTTTGTGTGGGTCCTGGGGCTTGAACTCAGGGCATGGGTGCTGTCCCTGAGCTTCTTTTGTTTAAGGCTAACCCTGTACCACTTGAGCCACAGCACCACCTCTGGCTTTTTCCTGAGTCGTTTATTGGAGATGAGACTTTCCTGCCTGGGCTGGCTTCAAAACATGCTCCTCAGCTCTCGGCCTCCTGAGTAGCTAGGAGCCACCAATGGCCAGCTTATTTAGGAAGTCTTTATGCTCCTTAAAAAGGCTTTCTGAGGCCCTGGGTGGTTGGGGGTGGGAAGGCATTGTCCTCCAGGGCCGGCCTGTGTCCTCAGATCCTTACAGAACCCATACATTCCTCTTATGAGAGGTCATTTCCACCAATATGCCATGGCCAGCACCAAGGCGAGCCCACTACCTAGGTCTAGGCCTCCCATCTGGCTAGATTTTCTGTAGACATCTCTCACCATTGAAATATATCTTGGCCAATACTTTGCCAGGGATGTTCGGCCCAGTCCAGCTCCCCTCCCTGAGAGCAGTGTAGCAGGGCTATCGCTTCCCGTCTCCCCTACCTTCAGTGGAGTTACTCCGGAAAGCCAGGCTGAGGGAAGTGATCAGGGCAGTTCCCTGGGTGCCCATCTCCGTCAGTTGCCTACTGCTGGGCAATTTGAAACAAGTGACTTCACATCCTGAACCTATAAATACACCACTACCTCCCAGGATAGGTAAGGACTGAACAGGACCTGCCTGTAAGATTCCCACAAGTGAGTCTGCCAGGAACAACTTGGTCCCAGAACATGGAGCCTTAGGCACATGGGAAGCTGAGGAAGAGGAGGAGGAGAGATGTAGAGACTGAACAGTACTAGGCTGGGCATATCCTTTCCTGGTCCAGCCCTACCCTGTGGACCCCCTAGAGGCATAGTTTTCTCAGACCATAGACTGGGGGTGGAGGTCAAGGCCTGGTTTTTCCATCCTGCTTTGACCCTGGGAGGATTGTCTGCCCCTGAGAACATTCTCAAGGGCAGAGGCAAGGCCTAGACTCAGCCAGAATTCTATGCCAAGAAGGGGCTGCACAGCCAAGTAGACACCTCCTGCCCCACTGCAGCGGGAATCACAGTCACAGTTGGTATCCATTAATACAGGGGCATGGAAAGGGCAAAATCTAGCTAAGTGGGCAACTAAAGCTTCAGGTCCTAGTGGCACCCCAAGAGTGGGTCTCAAGCAGCTCTCTAGACGTCTGCTGTCAGCTATGCCCCCTTCACATCTGAGTAAGTGCCCTGTCCACTGTCAGAGATCTGAGGAGCAGCTACTCTGCTGGCCTGGGGCCACCAGAGGAACCAGCCACACCTGTTCCCACACCCACAGCCTGCACTTGACTCAAACTGAAGGGGTGAGGGGTGGAGCCCTGTGCTCCAAAGGGGCCTCAGAGGCAAATGCTCTAGCATGGGAGCACGCAGGAGCATGAAGTGTCCTTTCTGGAGTGCAGCAGCTGCTAGGCATACTGTGAGGCCAGGGACCTGTGGTGTGGGTGAGCGCAATTCTCTGAAGGCTTGGACCCACAGTCTAAGGTGGTGCACCGTGTCCAGGCCTGCCTGCTGCCCTCCCTCTGCAACCCCTGCTCCAGGAGTGGCCACACAGAGGCCAGGGAACTTGAGCTAAGTCACGTAGGTGTGGATGCAGAGCAGGGGTGCCACACAGAAGAGGTTGTTACAGGTTTTATTCTCCCCTTAGAGATGAAGAAACAGATCCAAGGGCTGAAGTGACATTCTTGAAGGTGTCACCATGAGACAGAAGGCCTAATCTGGCCTGCCTGACACAAAGCCCAGGCCTTTTTATATACATCCCCTTCCTCCAGCCACCTCCCACACAGGATAAATGAAAATGAGGCAAGGAGCCTGGAACACTAGAACCTACCTGGCCTGATTCCCTGCTCAGTCTCCCTGTTATGGGACTGAGCGCCAACGTCAGCTCCTTGAGAGCAGCCAGGGTGGGGTAGTTGTGACCACATCCCCTGAGGAGAACAGCCTGAGTCCCAGAACCCGCCATCACACGTCCCACCTGTCATAATTAGCAATGTTCCCTAGCCAAAGCCAGGGAATGTCATTATGTGGGCTGGCAAGCTACTGAAATCTGATTAGAGGGGCCTCGGTCCCCAGGCTGTGGCAGATGTCCCCAGCTGGCAGTCTGAGTGACACAGGCTCCCCCACTCCATCAGTGTTCTTCAGCCAAACCCCAGATGAGGGCGAGGTGGAAGGCAGCCATCAAGATAGCCCCCTAAGGAGCTGGGGGTGAGACCAATGGGCAGATCAGAGACCGACAGCCATGCTTCTGAACAGGTTTGGTTTTGTGCCAGTACTGGGGCTTGAACTCGGGGCCTATGTGCTGTCTCTTAGCTTTTTTGTCCAAGGCTCAAGTTACCCTTAAGGCAGAGTTCCACTTCCCACCTTTTTTTTTTTTTTCTTTTTTGCGCCAGTCCTGAGGCTTGAACTCGGGGCCTGGGCACTGCCCTTGAATACTTTTTGCTCAAGGTTAGCACTCTGCCACTTGAGCTATGGCACCACTTCTGGCTTTTTCTGTGTATGTAGGAAATCGAACCCAGGGCTTCGTGCATGCTAGACAAGCACGCTCCTGGTCCTTCCCACTTTGGGGGGTTAATTGGAGACTTCAGTCTCATAGACTTGCCTGCCTGGGCTCGCTTTGAACCAGGATCTTCAGCCTTGTGAATAGCTAGGATTATAGGCCACCAGCACCTGGCTTGAACACATTTTGAGCATCTATTCTGAGTTCAGACTGAGGCGTTGACTGCCTGGCTGAGCAGTACTGCCCTTGGGGTTGCTGTACAGCTGTGTCTGATAGGACTTGGTGGTAAGAGCCTGAGGGGGCTGCTGGTGATGGGGTAACACAGGCAGGTGTACGAGCATAACCAGTAGGGGGAGCCCCAGGCATGGGCTCAGCCTTGTGTGTCTCTACCTTAATCTTAGCATGAGGGTCTGGGCAAGTTCCTTCTCTGAGTCTGTTTGGGCCCGTCACGGGTGTTTGATGAGGCTTCTTACATCTCCTTCCTCTAGACCTCCTGCCCCCTGAGGTCTGCAGCCTCCTCAACCCAGCAGCCATCTATGCCAACAATGAGATCAGCCTGCGTGACGTGGAGGTCTATGGCTTCGATTATGACTACACACTAGCCCAGTATGCAGATGCCCTGCATCCTGAGATCTTTGGTGCCGCCCGGGACATCCTGATTGAGCACTACAAGGTGAGGGCTGGCCCAAGCCACAGGCTGAGCCGTGAGGCTCTCCAGACACCCTGGCTGGTGGCTGGGCAGATCCCCTGCAGCACCCTCCTGAGGCCTGGCCTGCTTTCACCCAACAGTACCCAGAGGGGATTCGAAAATATGAGTACAATCCCAACTTTGCCATCCGTGGCCTCCACTACGACATTCAGAAGGTAAGTGGCTAGATGCTGACCCCCCACCGCCGCCCGTCCTGCTGGACACACAACACGAGCTACGGCCCTAGCCTCCCAGAGGCAGCTCTCCCCTCCATTCCTTCACCTCAAAGCTGTAGCTTCTCTATGCATCTGAGCTACCTCCTTACCCTTGCCCTTCCCCCCCCATCCCCTAGAGCCTTCTGATGAAGATTGATGCCTTTCATTACGTACAGCTGGGGACGGCCTACAGGTCAGTGCTGCCTCTGCCCCAGTCTTCCCCTGTGCCCCCACCCTGCACTGCTGCTTAGGCTGACACTGATGGCACCTCTGCCACCACTCAGGGGCCTCCAGCCTGTGCCAGATGAAGAAGTGATCGACCTATATGGGGGCACCCAGCACATCCCACTGTACCAGATGAGTGGCTTCTATGGCAAGGTACCTCCTGCACCCACCACAGAGGGTGCTGTCTCTCCAGGAAGTGGTGCTCACCCCCCAGTGCCCAGCCCTGACCCACAGGCCATGTCTCCTGCTAATGTCCTGAGGCCATTCTGAAGCCCTTGGCTCCCCTCCTTAGGGTCCCTCCATCAAGCAGTTCATGGACATCTTCTCACTGCCGGAGATGGCACTGCTGTCCTGTGTGGTGGACCACTTCTTGGACCATGGCCTGGAGTTTGACCAAGTGCACTTGTACAAGGATGTGACGGTGAGGATGCAGGGCTTGCCCCTTGGATGGCAGGAAGAGGAAGCCCAGCTGCCGCGGGGCAGTCCCTCCTGTGCCTTCACTGTTGCCCCTCTATTTCCCCCAGGATGCCATCCGTGATGTGCACGTGAAGGGCCTCATGTACCAGTGGATTGAGCGGGACATGGGTAAGGGTGGCTGGCAGCCCTGCTGTGACCTGCCAAGGGGGAGGGGTGGTCCTGACAGACCCATGCTCTCCCTCAGAGAAGTATATCCTGAGAGGGGACGAAACGTTCGCGGTCCTGAACCGCCTGGTGGCGCATGGGAAACAGCTATTCCTCATCACCAACAGCCCTTTCAGCTTCGTGTGAGTCCAGCCCCCATGGGAGGCGCGGGGGTGGGGGACACACAGCACCACCCTCACACTGCAGCCCTTCCCGCCTCTGCACAGGGACAAGGGGATGCGGCACATGGTGGGGCCTGATTGGCGTGAGCTCTTCGATGTGGTCATTGTCCAGGCAGACAAGCCCAGCTTTTTCACTGACCGTCGCAAGTATGGGCCTGGTGGAGACCGTGGGGTCAGGGAAGGGGGCGAAGGCCGAGGTGGATTTTTGCTTGTCACTCTATATGCTTGAAATGGGGACACCTCCTGGGTAGAATGTGGCTCCCTTTGGTGTATGGGATTTTGAGAGGAGGGAGATACCCGGTCCATAACCTTATCACAGACCAAAAGTCGTGTCTTTTCCCCTCTCCCAGGCCTTTCCGAAAACTGGATGAGAAAGGCTCTCTCCACTGGGACCGTATCACCGGCCTGGAAAAGGGCAAGATCTATCGGCAGGTGAGAAGTCCAAGGTGGATCTCTCTCTGGTGAAAGGGTATCCGGTGGACAGGAAGTAACCGTGTAACCACAGCGCCAGGCTGTGCAGGGACAGCCTGTGAGGAAGCAGCACAGCACCATGGCCCTGGGCAACTTCTCACTGCAGGACTAGAGCCAGAGGCCACCAGGGCAGGGCACATTGGAGAGAGAGTTTGGCCTCTGAGTAACATCTGGGTTTAAACTCAACTCCATTTGGTTTCAATGCTGCTGTGCCTTGTTTTCCTCTTCAGCGAGAGAGGAAATGCTCAAGTTGTAGTGTAAAGCCCCCAGAATGCTCTGATTGCCCGGCACCCGGCAACGGCGCTGACAAGTTGGGGCTGAGTGCTGCTGCAGGCAGAACCAGCCTGGTTAGGGGACCTGAGGCTGGCTGGTGAGGGAGGTGGTTCATGAGCACACTGGGGAGCCCCCCTCCCCCCCCCCCCGCGCCCCTGCCACTTCCTGTCTGGCAAGACCTAAGTGGGTGAGGCTGGGTATTGGGTAGCCATGAGGAGATGATTAAGGCATTTTCCACCCTGGCTGGAATGTGGAAATCTTAGCTGACCTGCTTAGGGGTAGGCATTCCAAAGGTCGGGGGAAGCCAGCAGTTCACAGCCTGGGTGCCCAGGCTTAGCTTGCAGGCCGCATTCCCACCTGTCTCTACCCAGTTCCACCTACCTCTGCAGACAAGAGGGACAGGGGCAGGGACGGGCGCATTTGTGAGGTGACTGAGTGTTCCTAATGCTCCATGTCCTAAAGTTTCCTTACACTGTACCCTGGATCCTGCTTGGGTCTGAGAGCCTCATCGTAAGTTCCCTGCCTTCCTCCTCTCTGTCAGATCTCATCCCTCACACCCTCCCACTCACAGGCTCTGCGGTGGGCCTGCCTATTCCCTTGGTTCCCACCTCGCAAGGCTCTTGAGCAGACTTGCTTTGGGTTTGCCTTCTCACTCCGGGGTGTGGGCGCCTGCACCTGGTGGCTCTGCTCGTCTAGGTTTGGCGCCTCTAGGAGTTTCTCAGTTATGCTCGGTCCTGGCTGTTTCCAGCTTTGGAGCAGGAGAAGCACGTGGCCTGCCAGTAAATTCTGCTCTTGGTCTGCTAGCGCTGAGTCAGCCAAGAAGGACTTCAAGGCCCTTTGCTTTAGGGACTGGAGCCTTTCCTGTGATCTGGTTCTCACAAGCAAGAACACAGCCCAGGGTGGATGTGAGACCCTTGAGGGCAGCGAGGCCACGGGAAAGGCCAGCCCGGCATCCGGCTGGCCTTGGCTGCTCCTTAGGATTTAGCAGGGCTGATCAGAGGACGAGGCCTGGTTCCTGCAGCCCTAAAGTGCACAGTTGGCTCAGCAACCTCCGTGTCCACTCCAGGGAAACCTGTTTGACTTTCTACGCCTGACAGAATGGAGAGGCCCACGTGTGCTCTACTTTGGGGACCACCTCTACAGCGACTTAGCGGTAGGTGAAGGGGTCAGGCCCTGGAGGCGGGGGGCGTGGAGTCCTCCCAGCTAGCATTGAGGCCAATCCCACCACCCGCCAGGATCTCATGCTGCGGCATGGCTGGCGCACAGGTGCCATCATCCCGGAGCTGGAGCGCGAGATCCGCATTATCAACACGGAGCAGTATATGCACTCCCTGACCTGGCAGCAGGCGCTCACGGGACTGCTGGAGCGCATGCAGGTAGGAGGGGCTGGGGCCAGGGGGACATCCGTGGGGGGAAGCCAGTGCTGCAGCTTCCTGCCATCACACACCGTCTCCCCAGACCTATCAGGATGCGGAGTCGCGGCAGGTGCTAGCTGCCTGGATGAAGGAGCGGGAAGAGCTGAGGTGAGCAGGGAGACAGCCGCACCCGAGCCTGTCCCCCGTCCCCCGTCGGCCCGCCTGTCCTCACCCGGCCCCGTGTCGTGTTCTCAGGTGCATCACCAAGGCTCTGTTCAACCCCCAGTTCGGGAGCATCTTCCGCACCTTTCACAACCCCACCTACTTCTCAAGGCGCCTGGTGCGCTTCTCGGACCTCTACATGGCCTCCCTCAGCTGCCTGCTCAACTACCGCGTGGACTTCACCTTCTATCCCCGCCGCACACCCCTGCAGCACGAGGCCCCGCTCTGGATGGACCAGCTCTGCACGGGCTGCATGAAGACGCCCTTCCTGGGAGACATGGCACACATCCGCTGAGGGCACCTTTATTGTCTTGGACAGACCCCGGTCCTTCCCGACCTCATCCAGACAGGCAATAAAAGTGATCTCCTTCGTTCGTGTGCCTCTGCTTCAGCCCTTACTTGACCGCAAGGATCCTCTGGGTATCAGGGAAGTCGTCCTCCAGGAGTGAGTCCTGAGAGAGATCCCCATCTTCAACAGGGGAGGACTGGGGCCGGGCCCCAGCGTCCCCTCCCATACCCTCCTACCCCACTCACATCAAAAGGTTCACAAAAGGCATCATGGCTGCCAAAGACAGGGTTGGGGACAGAGACCAGGGTTGGGCTGGTGGTCCCTTCTTGCCACGGAGAGAAGTCCTCATTTGCATCATCCTCTGCCTGGAAAGGAGGAACGTGAGGGGCCTCAAGCAAGATTAGAGACCCTCACGTTCCATCAGCCCTCCAATCCAACCCTACCTGGAAGGCAGAGAAGCTAAAGCCGGCGGGCTTCCCTCGAATACGCAGGTAGACCGCTCCAGACACCAGCCCGAGCAGCGTCCCAGCAGCTACCACCACGCCCACTCCTACCGCCACAGGCGGTGCCTCGCGTGCCAGTACTGCCGCCTATAAGTGAAGAAAGTGTCAAGGACCCATCTAAAGGGGACCCGTTACAGCTGTGTCTTCCCCTTCCCTGGACTTACAGGCTGTGGGGGTGCCAGGAGGGGACTGGCCAAAGCATGAATGATGCCATTGAAGGCCATAATGTCCCAAGTGATGACATGGCTGACCACAACTGCCCCGGAAACCTGCAGGAACACCAGAGTTAGGCCCTGCAGGTGACTGAGGGCTAAGCCACCAGGGTAGGGATGGAGTCCAGACTCACCACAGGGGCCCAAGAACTGTTGTCAGAACCCGTGTCATTTATGATGAGGCTGAGACCTGAATGGGCTGGGAGCAAGAGCCCCTGGCTCACATTGGCACTCAGGAAGGTGGCATTGGATGCATGGAGCTCCAGGTCTGGGCCACTCAGCGTCTAGGCAGAACAAGACCTGCGGGGTTAAGCCACCTAGAGAGAGCCAGCCCGGGCCCTGCTGTGCCCACCCCCCTCGCCCTGCACTGTTACCATATTGTGCACAAAGCCTTCATTGACAGGGACAAAGAGCGTCTTATAGGTGAGCTCATCATTCAGGAAGTCCAAGAAGTCAAGCCCCTGCTGGGTGGTGTTGGCATAGCCCAGCAGCATCTGGGAGGATGGGAGATAGGGCTGTGGGCCAGTTCCCTTCGTGGGCATCCCGGTGACCTGCCCACTATGGTGAGCCCCTGCTCACCCCATAGAAGGTGGAGAAACTGGGAGTAGCAGCCAGTACATCCAGCAGCTTCCCATTGCACGTGCTGATCCCGTCGCCCACAAAGCCGACCTGGCACCTGCAAGTCACATCTGTGGAAAAGGCACATTAGTGGACAGGTGGCAGGGGCTGAGCCGGAAGCCGGGCCGGGCGGAATGTACCCACCTTGTACACGATAGCAGTAGGCATCCCAGAGCTCCGAGAGGTTCTTACGAATGCCCATGCCAACCACACCCACCTGACCCGCACCACAGTCTGCTGCGGGGAATACAACTGGGTGGGCAGCGGAGCCATTGGCCAGCCATCCCACGCGGCACAGGTGGAAGCCCAGCTGTAGAGGTAGCCAGAGAGAAGGCTGAGACCCAGGCTCAACTCCATAAACCCTTCAAAGTGGGGCCCCCATTCCAGGCCCCACACACCTGCTGGGCAGAGGAGAGCTGAGGGAGTGAGGCCAGGACAGCTCCCTGGGCCTCACAAGCCCTCTCTGCCTCTGAGAAGGTCAGGCCGTAAGGGCCGCTGCTGGCCTGGAGGTGGAAGACACCAGCCTTCTTTTCTGTAAGAGGGAGGGTGTGTGATCAGCCAACTGACACCTAGGGATAAGACCGGGCCCTGGCAGTGGCAGGGAAGCACACCCTGAAAATGTAGGTCAGTGCACACAGCATCGGCGTGGCAGGGGGATGGGTGGCCCAGGCAGCGGTCCACGGGTGGCTCCGACTCCTCCAGACATAACAGCCCATCACCCACATAACCAGCGTGGCATTCGCAGCGCCGGGTGTTCTGGGGGCAGGGAGAACAAGGAGTGACCACCACAGACTAAGGAGTGCGCCTGAAGGGAGTCCCCAACCCTGGGCTGCTTACCGGCCCAGTGTTGAGGCAGTCTGCATGCTCGCTGCATCCCCCACGGTGGCCATCCGAACAGGGGTTGCGAGCCCGGCAACTCCAGCCATCACCCTCGTAGTCAGACAGGCAGACACAAGCCACAACTGTGCCCACTTGGCTGCAATTGGCATACTCACTGCAGCCACCGTGCTCCTGCTGGCATAGGTCCACCACTGGGGGCAGAGAGGGAGGGAGTGGCTGAAGCAGGAAGCTGAAGGCCTTGGGGACCCATTGACCTGTGCCACCCCTGCCTACCTGTGCACACTCGGCCATCGCCCACATAGCCCAGGCTGCACTCACAGCTGTTGTTGACACGACACACAGCCTGGGGTGCACAGGGCGGGACACACACAGGCTGCAGCTCTGTTCCCCAGGGCCCATCCCCACATGACCAGGTCAGTAGCTTGTCCTTTGCTCCCCCCCCCACCTCTCCCACCCTCATGCACGTGTGCAGCGGGAGCACACTCACCCAGCTGTACTTCACATCGTGACCCCGTCCAGCCTTCGTCACAGAAGCAGGAGCCAGACCCCCCGAGGCCCTCGTCGCAGTGGCCATGGAGGCCGCAGCGGCAGGCTGGGGAGAGGGACGGTCAGGAAGAGAAAGATGGGCCCACTGGCCATGGAAAATAGGATAGGAAGGGGATAGCCTCACCTTGACACTGGGGACCAAAAGCACCAGGAGCACAGAGTTCACAGGCTACCCCAGCAAAACCTGAACGGCACAGACACTGCCCACTGCCACTCATGCCATCCAGGCACATGCCATGGTCACTGCAGGGGCTCCTAGGACCACCAGGGCAGGCTGCAGGGGGAGTAGCAGAGTCAGTGCGATCAGGGGCACACATGAAGCCCAGCCTGACCTGGTCTTCTGTCCAGTGGTAGCCAGGGCTCTTCAAGGAGTACCAAGCACACATCCTCAGGCCTCTGACAAGCCACCGAGCCAAGAGCCCACCAAAGCTTCCAGCACTCCACCCAGGAGCTACATTTTCCCTCTACCAAGTTTTCTCAGTGTCCAGCTTTCCCCGTCCTGGAGCACCCCACTACCCTTTTGTGGGGCCTGGCTGGAGTCTTGTCCTTGGCTATCTCCGGAACTAGAGGCACCAGTCAGCAGCGTCTGCAACCTCAGGATGCCCACCTTGGCACTCGCTGCCATAGTGACCAGGGCAGCAGCTGGGCTTCCAGGTGGCGGTGACACAGTTGCGGTAGCAGCCCCTGCTCAGGCGTTGGGCCTGTCCCCGGGGGCTGGGCCGTACCCAGGCACTACGAAATGCCATGGAGAGCAGCAGAGGGTTTGTCCAGAACTTGGAGTAATGGCGCCAGCACATCTCAGGGTTGCCCTGGGCCAAGAAGAGTCAGACCACAGTCAATGTGAGTTTTGCTTTGGGTTCCTGTCCAAACCCCAACTCAGCCCCAAACTCCCTACCTGTTCCCAAGAGCCCTCAGGACAGGGTGGCTCCAACCCACAGATACTGCAAGTCTTCTGGAAGGGGTGGAGGCCATGCGTAAGGTCAGGTGAACAGACAGGACAGGTGGGCTTGGGTCCTGCCCATCCACCTCTGGCTAGTGTCCTCTCCTCACCAGTCTCAACGGCCGGGTCTCAAAGCGATCACAGCGGGAACCAAGGCCGGGTGGCTCTAGCAACTGGTCGATACCATAGGCCAGACCCCCTTCAAAGGGCAAGTGCCGCTGCACAATGCGGGCATCGTCCTCCCCCACCATGAGCTCACCCTGCAGAGGAAAGGATTGGAGTGTGTGGGGGTCCTGGGTACTACAGCTCCACACAGCCCCTCCTGCTTCCCTCCTAGCAGACTCACCGGCCGGGCTCGGCTGCAGGAGAAAGAGATGGGAGTCCCATGCATGGTTCGGAGTGGGCCCAGGTTGGGCAGGTCAGATGCCAAGGCCTGAACCAAGTAGAGCCATGATAGGAGCTGGGCAGGCAGCGTTGGCTGTAGACAATGGGGATCAGAAACTGGTCAGGTACCCACCTCCACATTGCGGATTATGTGGCCCCGCAGAATAGCTGCCAGCTTGTCACGGTGGTCCTCATGATACAGCCAGGCCTGCCGATCAGAAGGCAGGGCTTGCAGGGCGGAATCTGTGGGCCACAGCATGGTCAGAGGCCTGTGGGAGCCATCTCGAAGCATTGGCAGGAGGCCAGCCACCTGGTGGGACGAGGCACAGATGTAATGGTCTGAGCTTTGGAGGTGGAACCACAGAGACCAGGAAAGAGCTCCAGAGACCAAGCAGACAGTGGCCCTCTCCTTTATGGGAAATACATTCCAAACTGATAAGTTGGGCTTTTTTCTATACCTATGACAAAGTTTAATTTATAAGCTTGTAACAGTAAGCTGACAGGATTACTATTATTAAACTCTAACAGAACAATTGCTCATGTATAACAAAATTACAATAATACACTGTAATGAAGATTATTTAATGTAACTCTTCTGACGAACTAACAGTTTAGCAAAAGGAATGCCAGGGAGCTGAAACATATTTTGTCAGGTCAAGGAGTAGAGGGCAGATAACTGGAGGGAAGAAGGAGGGGCAAGTGGAGTCATTATATTCAATGTAACATGAGAGGCTGGGACCGATGGAGGGTGACACTGATCAAGGTGTACCGCATTTATAAACTGATTTGTTGAATTGAAACCTCTTTGTACAACTACATAAGGATTTTTAAAGCTGGGCACTGGTGGCTCACTGCTGTAATCCTAGCTTCTCAGGAGGCTGAGATCTAAGGATCACAGTTCAAAGACAGCCCAGGTGGGAAAGTCTGTGAGACTCTTGTCTCCAGTCAACCACCAGAAAACTGGAAGTGGTGCTGTAGCTTAACGTGGTAGAACAACTCGCCTTGAGAAAAAGAGTTCTACGACAGCACCCTGGCCCAAAGTTCAAGCCCCACAACTACCATCACCACCACCAAAAAAAATTAAAAAAAGAGAAAATTGTTTCAACTAGTAAGTTATTTCTAAGATGTTTTTTCTATTTACTATTTTCACACTACAGAACGTAAAACCAGGGGAAAGGGGAAGCATGGTAGGCAGGTATGTGGGCAGGGAAAGTCGCACTTAAACTCCTGTACCACTATGTGCACTGAACAGGCGTGTAAGCACATGTGTGCCCACACTAGAAGCTCATTCACACAGACATGACTTGCCATCCACATTGGCACATTCATTCATGGAGAAACTCGCATGCCTGCACACACTTAAAGACCCACCCATGTGGAAACAGTACCGTCACAAGATGGCTGAAGATCTTGTATCCGAAGCTCTCAGCAGCCATGGTGACATTTCTCTGAGGAAAGGCACTCATGAACAGCCAGGTAAGGCGGGGAGGGAGGACCCCAGATCCAGGCCCAGTCATACCCGAGGGGCTTGGATAGCATCAGCCTCGTGGTGGAGTACATCTGGTGGCAACAGGACACGGTCGATGAAGTGCAAGACACCATTTACCGCCTCGTGGTCACTGCTCACCACCCGTGCAAAATCATTGATGTATATGCTGCCCTGGGAGGGGGAATGAAGTTAATATTGGCGGGTGCTCAGGAGCTGTGTGTGGGGCTGGGGTCAAAGCACAAGGTGTAGCTGGACTTCTGTAGCTCACACCAGTAATCCTAGCTACTCAGGAAGCTGAGATCTGAGGATTGTGGTTCAAAGCCAGCCCCGGCACTAAAGTCTATGAGACTCTTATCTCAATTAACCACTAGAAAACTGCAAGTGGCACTGTGGCTCAATGTGGTAGAGTGCTAGCCTTGAACCGAAGAGCTTAGGGACAGCACCCAGGCCCAGAGTTCAAGATGCACACCTAACAGAAAAGCAAGGAAGGAGGAAGGAAGGAAGGAAGGAAGGGAGGGAGGGAGGGAGGGAGGGAGGGAGGGAGGGAGGGAGGGAGGGAGGGAGGGTGGGAGGGAGGGAAAGCACAAGGTGGTACTTGGGTCTGTCTCACAGAAGCAAGCACAAATAGCAAGGTTTGGCTGGGGACTACAAGAGCAAGAACTGGTGCCAGCTTGGCTCTGGAGCTCAAATTGTGAGCAACATCTGGACCAGACTCATCTCCCTCTCGTTGCAGTACACATGTACGTGTACACGCATGTACACACACACAAGTACACACACACACACACACACACCACTGTGCCTTAAAGGAGTGGAAGCAAGGCAGGGTAAACCTTGACTGGGACTGGGGGTGAACTCTACAGGGGTATAGACCAACAGTGGGGAGAGGAGAGGCTTGGCTTACCTCCCTCTCACTGAACCGCAGTGTTTGTCCAGAGAGTGCTGTGGCATATCCCTGGTCCAGGAGCTCCTGGCTGCCCAGCTGCCGGCAGCCAACCACATGGTAGCGAAATATAAGCTGGCGATATGCTCGAATCTGAGTCAGCTCATCCTAGAGTGGAGCCATGAGAGGAACAAGGGTCCGCGATTGCTGCCTCCACCCTGCTGGGTCCACCGCCAGAGTGCTCATCCCTGCCCAGCTGTGTATGTACCTTTGACAGATTGGTCATTAGGTCTGCATGTGGCACGAAGATTGTGAAAGGCCCATCACCCTTGAGATCTTTGTATTCCTGAGGTGACAGAAACAGCTTGAGTGCCAGAGGAGTGACTTGGGGCTTACAATGATCTCCCAGGGAAGACTTGAACTCTGAGAGGCCAGACTAGCTAACTCTCTGACCAGATGAGAACTCTGAGGACTAGAGACAGATGGGGTCACAGAGGAGCTGGCTGGCTACTTACCAGGAGGTGGAGGCTGAAGAATAAGGCCTGCTTGTCTCGTAGGAGCTCCTGGGGGAGCGAGGATTGGCTCAGATTGGCTCAGATTTGGGGTGGCTCCCATTCAGGGGCTGGTGCCTATTCCAGCCACCTACAGCCCAAGGTCTGGCCACAGTAAGGAAAGGAAAGCAGGGGGGGGGGGAGTCTGAGCTAGGGTTGGGATTGGTTTCATGTGTCCAGGAGGAATCAGAGGTGAAGGTCAGAGCCAAGGCAAGAATCAGGACTGCATCTAGGATCTTTGGCAAGCTCCCAAGGGCATGGCCAAGATCAGGGTCTTGGGGAAGACGAGGGCTTCATTACCAGACCAACTCGGGTGCGGCAGGTGAATCCGTCCCCCACAGTGTGGGCTGTGTCACAGGTGCATGTCCTCTGGCCATCCCCTGAGCTTTTGCACACAGCATAAGGGCTGCAGCCCCCATTGTTCTGAGGCAGGGACAGAGGAGAGAGGTGTAGAGTCCAACCCTCTTGCCCTGGGCCACAAAGCCATAGCTCTGACCCAATAGCAAGACTTGTGCTCAGTAGGAGGGAGGCCCAGGGCGTGAGGCCCTTTGGACCCTCTGGGGCATGGGGAAGGTGTTCTGCCTCACTCTCCTCTCCTTGTGAAATGTGGTGACTGACCTGAGAACAGGGGTCCAGAAGTTCACAAATCCGAATGCCATCTCCACTGTAGCCCTCCCGGCAATTGCAGGAGACCTGTCTCCAAAAATCAGGTGCCAAGAGTTGCCAGGGTCCTGGATTGAAGGGGCATCCCCTACTGCAACCCCATGGGGAGCCATGTAGCCCCTGTGTCCAGCCCTGTCCTGCTGACCTGCTGGGGGCCTGTGGGGATGCATTCGGCATGGACGTGACAGCCCCCATGGTGGTCAAGGCAGCTGTTGGTTTCTGGGAGAAGAGACACGGGGATGAGGAGGGACCCGCAATGGCCCCTCCACTCTGGTCCATTTTTCCTGTGTCCATCTCTTCCCCATCCCTGGGCTCCAGTTCCCAGGACAAAGTATCCCCTCAGTCTCTCCTTGTCTGCATCCCATCACTAAAAAGGGACTCCTTAGCTGCAATATGCACCCGTGTTGGGGGTCCCAGCCTCACCCTGGCACAGCTCCCCATCGCCTGAGTAGCCATCCTGGCAAGTGCATATCCGCTGTCCTGGGGCCACCTTGGTGCAGTTGGCATGGGGGGAGCAGCCCCCATGGTCGTGGGCACAGGGGTCCACCTCTAGGGTTAGATGGTCCCAGAGTGGTGAAGAGCAGGGGTGAGGCAGAGAGGGGATAGAAAAGAAGGCAAGAGAGACAGGGAGGTGCCAGAAGGAGGGCTAAAACCCCACCCAGAAGAGGCAGTGAAGGGGGCTTTATGGGGAGAGCCACCCCCAATATTTCAGAGAAAGGACCTGAACAGTAGCTGCCATTCCCCGTGTATCCTGCGGCACACACACAGACGGCAGCTCCATCCGAGACCTGTATGCAGCTGGGGGGAGAAATGGCAGCAGTTCAGCCTGTGCCTGGCTTGCTCTGAGCCCAGTCCCTCACCCCACACCCATCTGCCTCAAGCTGGGCTCACTTACTTGGCATTAGGGTCACACGTCTTGGGACACTGAGGGGCAGTGATTTCTAGGAGATGGGAGGAAGATTCCGGTCATACGACCAAGAGCTGCCTTTCTCATCATTCCTCATCACCCCACTCCCAGAGATCCACTCACTCTGGTCACAGCGAGGGCCCTGCCAGCCCATGTTACAGACACAGCTTCCGTCCCCTTGCAGCCCTTCCTGGCACAGCCCGTGGACACAGTCACACACTGAGTGGGACAAGGGAAGATGGAGATGGGACTTACTGAGTGCTGTCCCCTGCTTCTGCCAAGGTGCCCAGCCTGCTATTCTGTCCAGGGTGCCACCGTTCTGCCCCTGCCAGGCCTCACCTCCAGCACAGATGGACCCATAGCGGCCCAGCTCGCACATCTCACAAGCTGTTCCGTGGAAGCCCTCGTTGCAGCGGCACTCCCCACTGCCTAGGAGCCTGTCCTGGCACTGCCCATGGCCAGAACACACGCCCCCCAGGCCTCCAGGGCAGGGCTCACACAACATGCCAAAGAAGCCAGGACAGCAATCAGGTACCTGTGGAGGCAATGAGTGGGAGAGAGTAAGGAAGGGAAGGGGGAAAGAGGAAGGAAGGAGGAAGGAAGGAGGGAGGGAGGGAGGGAGGGAGGGAGGGAGGGAGGGAGGGAGGGAGGAAGCTGGCTCAGACCACAGCAGTAGTAGGGGCTGATCACAGATGGATCCCTCACTGAGAAGCAGAGCCAAGCTCAGTTGCTGTGCTGGGCAAGAAACTTGGATGATGGATGCTGGGGGAGCTCTTTTTTCACTCTCCCATCCTCATTCCTCAAGGGAGGAAGCATAGCCCTTATATTTGGCATTTATTTCCCAATTTCCTCCTCAGGCCACTCTTACTTTGCTGGTGTCACCTGAGACCCAGCCCTCCTTTGCTCTTCAAATTGAACCAGTATCCCCTCATCATCCCTCATTCTACTTAGTCCTCCCTCCTCTGGGTGGGAGCACCACAGAGCAAACCTGGATCTTCTTGGCACAGGTATAAGAACATCCCCGGGAGAAGGAGAAGCCAGATCTGTAGACACAGCTCTTCCTGGGGGTGTCCTAGAGACAACGAAGACAGGCAGGAGGCATGAGCTTAGGCCAGGCCCAGTGATGAGGGAGACCAGAAAATGGACTGCAAGTATCAGTCTAGATGAGAGAGTTAGACTTGAGCAGCAGAGATGGATCTCAGGACGGGTGGTAGCAGGACCAGACCTCAGCCTGGGCCAGGGCATAGACTGCCTGGGCCAAAACAGTTCTACATGTAGGGCTGCACTTGGGGACACAAAGCAGTAACAGAGATAGAGGTGTGCCAAGCCCAGCCTCACCTGCAGCTGGAAGCCTTGGGTACAACGGAATTTCCGGGTACAGTTGATGCATTTCTCCTGGAAAGCAGGGTGTCGGGTGGTCCGGGAATGGGAGCCTCCATTCCAGTTCCCTTCTCCAGGGCAGGCTGACCTAGGGCACCTGCCTGCTAGGTAGGCCAACCCACTTCCCCCACTGCCCTTCTCTGGCCCGGGCCACTCACCCTCAGAGCCTCCGCATGGCTGTGTAGACAGCGGCTTGAGCCCACTGTCAGGACCCCCGACAGGCCGAACAACGATTGGCCAGGGGCCTCCAGCAAGGGGCCTTCCATCGGCACATGGTTCACCTCAGGCTGGGAAGTGAGACAAGTTGAAGCCATCTACCCCTCCATCACCTTCACTTTGGTGGGAGCTGGGAAGGGGGGCCCACTTGGGATCTCTCTCCCTTCTCGCTCTCTAAGCCACCCTATGAGGCTGGCATCATCTGAGGCCCAGCCTCAACTTCGCCCTTGAAGCCTAGGGTGCACTCCAGGGCTGGGAGTAGACTTAAGGATGAGAGAGGTCTCTGTGGAGCAGAGGCTGGGGGTTTCTAGGCAGGGACACTGGAAAGGGAAGGGATCATTCTAGAACAGAGCCCCCAGGAGGGGCGTCCTTGTTCCCTGCCCCCTCAAACCTGGCCACTGTGATTGTAGAAGACGAGCCAGTGGGCAGGCCCCAGAAGGGAGTTTCGGTGTCCCCCCTTGCTCAGGGTTTCCACAGAAAGTGCTTCCCCCAGGATCATATGATGTCGAACGGTGTCTGCATCCTGGCAAGGAAAGAGGTCGGCGGGGGGCGGGGGGGAGTCAGTTTGGGGGGCACAGGTTCCAGGCTTCCCCGATGCCCTGGATGTCGTGGTGTCCCCACAGTATCCCTTTGCTTGGCATGGGGGGGCCTCACACTCCCTTTAGTCACCCCAGGGGTCTCACCAGGCTGCTGCTGTTGCCTTGAGCCTCCAGGGAGTGGTTTGTGGGTATAAAGATGGTGTAGGCAGTGGCAGCCTCAATCTGGGACACCAGTTTGTGGTGCTAGGCACAGGGGCAGAGGGAGGGAAGGGGCGGGGGGAGGGGCAGATCAGTCCTCAGCCCTGATGCTGAGGGCCAGCAGGACTTCTGTGGAATCTTGGCCACCATGTCCCCCTTTACCAGCCTCCTTTACCTGCAGCAGTTCCCCAAAAAGACGGAAAGCAGGCACCAGGTGCAACTGCTGCAGCAATCCCTGCCTCGCCGGCACATCCCCTTGTGGGGGCACTAAGACCTGGAATACACAGCAAAGGGCTCTTGGTCTCTGATTGCCTCTTGGCACATGGGGAGTGGGGAGGGGGTCCCTAGTCACCCCCCCTCCTGCCCTACCTGGCTGATGATATGCAGGACGCCATTGGTGGCTAGGAGATCAGCCACATCCACGCTGGCGTTCTGAACCCAGACTCTCTGGAAGACAGCAGGCAGAGCTCAGCACAGGTGGGCACGGACATGTGTTTGAGAGACAAGAGGCCCCACCTGGCCTCAGACTCAGATTTTACCAGGTGAGCACACAGACCCTCAGTAGGAAACCCCCACGTAAGATGGAAAGACGTGTGTGCAGACAACTGCCTTTGGCCCAAAGACATAGCTGGGGGGGCCAAGAACCCCAATCTTATCCCCCCAGAGACCCAGGCCTAGCAAGCCTGCGATCATTTAAGCTCGCACCCATGCCTGTTCCCTCCTGTACCCGGAGTTCACCTCGTACCCCACTGATGTTGCGAATCTGCCAGCGAGTGGTGGAGCTCAGGGTAGCCACTTCCTGCCCGCTCATCCGTGCCAGCTCTTCCTCAGAGAAGGCACCCTGGAGAAAATGGGCCCTGGGGGGACCCAGTTTCAGGGGGGCCATGGGAACAGGCGAGTGTAACCAACAGAGACCCTTGAGATGGTCCTGTCCCAGTGGGTGGACTCAAGTAAGGCAGAGGACCCAATTTCCCTCCCCGTCTCTAGGAAAGGCCTGGGTGCCTAGAAGGAAAGGTCTCTCGGAGGCCCCTCCCCTGGCCTGGCCCCAGCGTGGCTGTCCCACCTGATCAGGGTGGGCAGCATTTTTGGCTGCAGCCAGAAGGCCCGGTCCTTAGGGCTTAGCCTGCGGATGGCAGACTCAGAGGGCACCAGGGCTGTGACTTGCTTCTCAGCAGGAAGCGCGACGTCAGAGCTCTGTATATAGAGGTAGCAGGGGCAGCGTGATGAAGGGCCATCGAGTTGCCTGCTCCCCCCCCCCTTCAGCTCTTGGAGAAAGAAATCCAGAAAGGTCCTCCTGGATTTGAGCCCCAACCCCCACATCCTTCCCCATCCCACCTTGAACCACTGGAAGAAGGCAGAGAAGTGGGCGTTGGCCTCCAGCTCCTAGCGGGTGGGAAGGAGTTGAAGTCAGGAGCCTCAGTGAATGTAAGGGCGCGTTCAGAGCACCACCCCTCTCCTGAGGCACGGGGGAGAACTCAGGCCCAGGCTCAGGGAAGAGAACGAATGCACCTGCACACAACTTACCCGTAAGATGTCACCATAGCAACTGAAGCCATCCCCCCCAAAACGAGGGGGGCAGGTGCAGATCCGCTGACCTCCTCCAACTGCCTTGCAGGTGGCCTGGGAAGGGGTATAACTCTCCATTCAGTACCCAGATGTCCTCCATCTCTGTCCCTCCCAGTCATCCCTCCTTTGTTCTCCTCCTGTCCACCTCCACCCCTCAGCCCTGCTCCCCAAGATTATGGGACATTTGCCATGGGAATTACCCCCACTCTATCATGGTGGGATGTCAGGGAGGTAACACAGGGCTGAGGACAGCCAGGTGGCTTTCTGCCCTCAGGAGCCCGGGCTAACGGCAGAAGTCAGCCAGTCAGAGCACTGATTTAGGGAGGAAGATATGGAGCAGAGTGAGGTCAGGGGACACTGAGGAGTTAAAGTTGCCAGAGGACAGGGAATGGGGACAAGGTTACAGCAGAGAGGAAGCCATGTATAGTCTACAGTCCTAAAAAGGACAGATGAAGCATGCCTATGTCCTAGTCACTCAGGAGGTTGAGATCTGAGAACTGAGGTTCAAAGCCAGCCCAGGCAGACAAATCTGAGAGACTCTCACTGCTAATTAACTGGCCAAACGCCAGAAGTGAAGCTGTGGCTCCAAGTGATAGAGTACTCGCCTAGAGAAAAACGGTTCGAGTCCAGCCCCTGAATTCAAGCTAGTACTTCCACCAGAAACAAATAATTGAAAAGGAAACACTTGATCCTCAGTTGGTGGCTAGAGTGACATGGTTGAATTTGGGACTTAGGTCCAGTGTTACAGGAAACAACGATACTGAGAAGGAGAGTGAAGAAGAGTCCACCCTTGGAGGCACTTCCCCTGGACTCGAACCCTCACCCATCTCACTCACCAGGCCATGGCAGCCACCGTTGCCCACTCGGCAGGGGTCGATGGGGCTGCACTCGTAACCATCTCCAGCAAAGCCCAGCTTACAGGTGCACCGGCTCTGGAGCAGAGGGCCCCCCACACCATGAGAACCAACCCCCCACCTGTCCCCGCCTCAGCCTGCCAATAGTGTCTGCACTACAGATGGGAGAGGGGGGTGAGGGGAGGTGAGCTCAGTGCTCTTCTGCCCTCCAAGTTCTGCCAGGGCCTCTCAGGTGACTAGTAGCAAATGAGCAGGTGTCTGCATGGCCAGTCCCTGGATGGCAGCTCAGATCTCATCTCTGTTCCCTCCCCCAGCTGATGCCCTTTGGCTTGTCCCTGCTGCAGGTCACGAGTGAGACGGATTGTCCTTGATTTGAAAATCGGGCATCTCAACCCAGCTCTAGCTGTTTCTTTTTGTGTGTGCCAATACTGAGGCTTGAACTCTTAGGTGGCTTTTTTTCTGTTTGTGGTTGGCATTCTGTCACTCAAGGCACACCTCTCCTTCCAGCTTTTTGCTGCTTAGTTGAAGATAAGAGTCTCTTGGATTTGTCTTCTCAGGCTGGCTTTGGACTTTAGTTCTCACGTCTCAGCCTGCTGAGGAGTTAGGGTTACAGGCAGGATCTCACTGGTATCTGGATCCGTTCTAAATTATAAAGCTCTTTCCCCACCCCTCCCCTGATCCTGAGGCTTGAACTCTAGCCCTGGGCACTGTCTCTGAGCTTCTTTTGCTCAAGGTGAGTGCTCTACCACTTGAGCAACAGCACCACTTCCAGCTTTTTTGAGTGGTTTTATTGGTGATTAGAGTCTGAGTTTCCTGCTTAGGCTGGCTTTGAACCATAATCCTCAGATCTCAGCCTCCTGAGTTACTGGGATTACTGGCATGAGCTCCAGTGTCCAGCAATTATAAGGCTCTTAATGGGGTTTGGAACTCTCGACTTTACATTTATCTGAGTTCTTTCTACCAATAGTCCATGGCCTGCTGGCTAAGGCTGAGAGTTACTATAGGATGGAAAGGCGGAGAGCTCAATAGGTTCTTGAATATGCCTGGCCCACATGGAGGCTAGCTCTGGCTTTTTTGGTTTGGTTTGTTTTTGCTGGTTATGAGGCTTGAATTCAGGGCTTAGGCAATGTCCCTAAGGGTTGTTTTTTTTTTTTTTTTTTTTTTTTTTGTGGACCTAGGGCTTGAACTCTGGGCTCAAGGCTATCACCTTACCCCTTGAACCATAGCCCTTCTTCCCATTTTCTAGAGGTTAATTGGAGATAAGAATCTCATATTCTTTAGTGCCCCAGATGGCTTTGAATTGTGATCCTCAGATCTCAGGCTCCCAAATAGTTAGGATTAGAGGCGTGAGACACCACGCCCAGCACTGTCCTTGAGTTTCTGTGCACAAGGCTAGTGCTCTACCACTTTGAGCCACAAGTCCACTTCTGGTTTTCTGGTAGTTAACTAGAGATAGGAGTCTCACAGACTTTCCTGCCCAGGCTGGCTCTGAACCATGATTCTCAGATCTCAGATTCTGGAGTAGCTGGATTACAGGTAAAAGCCACCAGCCCAGGTGGTGTGTGTGTGTGTGTGTGTGTGTGTGTGTGTGTGTGTGTGTGTGTGTGTGTATGTGTGTGTGTGTGTGTGTGTGTGTGTGTGTGTGTGATCATCCTAAATAGCTGGTACCGTAGCTGCAGACTACCATACCTAGTTTATTAATTGAGATGAAGTCTTTTTGCCCAGGTTAGCCTCAAACCTTGATCCTCCTGAGTAGTTGAGTTATAGGTGTGAGCCATAGAACCTGGCCAGATACTCTTAAATAGCTGTGAGAACTTGGGTTCACTAGGCCTAAAATGCTTCACACAAAAGATCTAGGCTTGCTGGGTGCTGCTGGCTCATTCCTATAATCCTAGCCACTCAAGAAACTGAGATCTGGGAATTGGGGTTCAAAGCCAGCCCACACAGGAAAGACCATGAAACTCTTATATCCAGTTGACTACCAAAAAGCCAGAATTGGAGCTGTGGCTCAAGTGGTAGAACACTAGCCTTCAGTACAAAAGTTCAGAGATAGGCCCTGAGTTCAAGTCCTAGGACCAACACAAAAATAAATTTGTAAAAGCTCTTGGTTCTAAGATCCTTAAATTCTACGGATCTGGGGGTCTTACCTCCCAGGTAAAGATCCCTTGCTTTGGTCAGTATCACTTTCCCCAAGTCTAGAACAAGGGCCAGCCTGGTACAGGTGCCCAGGGACACATGAGTGAAGGATGCAATCCCAGTGTGTAAATGTCTGAACTTGAGCCTGGAGTAGATGTTTATATGTTTCCCGCTGAACTCAGGCCCCCAGCCACCCTGCTGTCCCGGAGCCTGCTGAGTCTCACCTGCCCAGGACCCACGTAGCTGCACAGGGCATCAGCATGACATCCACCTCTAGTGTCCAATCCACACTCATCGATGGCTACACACACACGGCCATCCCCACTCCAGCCTCTGTGGCAGGTGCAGTGGTGTGTGCCCTGGTCTCCAGGGACACACTCAGCCTGTGAGAGTTGTGAACAAGTGAGTCAGAGATACAAGTCCAGAGATGGAGGACTAGGGAGCCCCATTCCTGCCCCTGGGGCAGAACTTCCAGGAAGAAATGGGACTGACATTCTCGGAGCAGCCACCACGGTCTGGATGGGCGCAGGGGTTGCTGCGCGTGCAGGAGTACCCATCACCTTCGAAGCCATCGAGGCAGACACACCTGGGGGCAGGTGAGAGAGAGGCCTCTGAGCCTGGGGAAGAGGCCAAGCAAACCGTCATGCAAGAGCACAGATGGGCCAGAGAGGAAGCAGGAGTCCTCACCTCGCAACGCCTGCCTGGCTGAGGCAGCGGGCATGCAGGTGGCAGAGCTGGGCCACCCCTGTGGGCCCACAGCCACCCATGGACTCATTACAGAAGCGGCCTTGGAAGCCTGGCGCACACGTGCCATGCTGGCACACGCCAGCGCTGCCCGGACGGTTGTCACATAGACCATGGACACAGCCGCAGTCTGTAAGGAGGAGATGGGAACAGAGACAAAGCCAGGCAGGAGGCAGGGCTGCAGGGAGCCAGGATTGATTTGGGGAAGGAAGATAGCAAAGCATGGGGTGGCCAGCACAGATTTGACTGGCAGGTCACTCCAGACTTGCTTGTCGGCAGCCAGACGAAATGTAATGAGAGGGCGTTTTGAGCTTTCACTCTATTCTACCCTCCCCTAACACCACCATCAGGAAGTTCTCCAATGGGTATGACCTAAATCCTGCCTGCTTTATTTTAAAACAGTTACCAGTCTGGCAAGGGTGAAGGAAATAACGTCTATTTTTGTTCCCAAATCTGGCTTCATTCCCTCTGGTCTTCATCTTTTCTCTCAGGGCCTCATTCCCTTCTTGGAAACCCCCAGACTCCATTCTAGGCAGACTTTTCTCCCTGAGAGGTGGCCTGGGCCAGGACTACTCACCTTCCTGGCACTGTTCTCCATGCTTGTTTGGGTTGGAGCAGATATGGCAGGCAATGCCCTTGTAGTCTGGGAAGCAGAGGCAGGCCCCGTTGCCCTGGATTCCATCACTGCACTGCAGGGTAGGCGGGATGCAGAATGATGTCACATTCCCTCCCAATATCTCATTTGCCAGGCTGGCTCTGGACTGTCTCCACCCCGCCCCCAGACCTCACCCTGCTAGGGACCCTCAGTCACTGGCTATGCCAGAGAACTGGCCTCTAACAGGCACCTGGCCCTGAAGGTTCACACCGCACCAAGATGAACACAACTCCTGTGTTCTCCCATGGCTCGTGACAGAAAGTAGCAAATAAAAGATAGCTATTAAAAATGGCTGGCTGGCTCTCTCTTCTCTTTCAGTACTTAGCTTGAACTCAGGGTTGGAATTCTAGCACTTCTGGCTTTTTGCTCATTAATTGGAGGTAAGAGTTTCAGCAATTTTTCTGCCTGGGCTGGTTTTGAACTGTGATCCTCAGATCTCAGCCTCCTGAGTAGTTAAGACTATAGATATGAGCTACTAGCACTCAACTTCTGTCTTTAACATTTTTTTTTTTGCCAGTCCTGGGCTTGAGCTCAGGGCCTGAGCACTGTCCTTGGACTTTCTCAAGGCTACAGCTCTACCACTTGAGCCTCAGCACCACTTCTGGCTTTTTTCTATGTATGTGGTACCGAGGAATGGAACCCAGGTCTTCATGCATGCTAGGCAAGCACTTTAACCACTAGGCCAAACTCCTGGCTCTGTCTTTAACATTTTTATTTTAAAATGTGTTGTTGTTGGTGGTGGTGGTGGTTATGGGGCTTGAACTCAGGGCCTGGGTGGCCATATCTGAGCTTTTCAACTCAAGGCCAATGCTCTACCACTTTGAGCCACAGCTCCACTTGATTTCTAGTGGTTAACTGGAGATAAGAGTCTCATGACTTTCCCACCCAGGCTACCTTTGAACCTCAATCCTCAGATCTCAGCCTCCTGAATAGCTAGGATTACAGGCATGGGCCACCAGCACCCAGCTGAAAACAAACAAGAAACTTAACCACACTTGTTCAAAACTATGAGTAATAAATTTGCAAATAAGGCAAGTTTATTGCATTTCTAATGAAACCATTAGAAATGAGGAACCTCAGGGCAGAGAGGCAGGCCTAGCTCTACACCCACTGCCATTTGGCCTATCTCCCCCCACCCTGCTCCCAGGGACTTACATTGCCTTTGCCATAGCAGGGGTTGGAGAAGCCCCCAGGACACTGTGTACAGTCAGGCCCAAAAAACCCTTTACAGCAGCCAGGTTTCTGTAAGAGAAAGAGTAGGCCCCAGAACCTAGGCTGGGCCATGTCTTGCTCTGCCCAGGCTGCTCTTCCTCCCGCTTCCCTTCTCTAGAGCAAGGGGAAGGTTAAGGGTATTCTATAGCACCCCTTCCACCAGGGCAGGTCTTTGGGAATGGTAACCCACTCTTCTCAGTTCCGGGACCCCAGATGATAAGCCAGTGCCCAGGGTCCCAGGGGAGTACACACTCGTGCCTGGCCTCACCATGATTGTCTGGTTGCAGTAGTGGGCACAGCCCTTCCTCAGCACGTTGAGCCCATCAGGGTCATAGGTGTAGACACACTCCTTGGGGAAAATGTCCTGGGGTACAACGTCATGCCAGGCCAGTTGGCTGGGGTGTGCTGGGCCAGCCCCTTGCCAGGCAGCCCTGAGTCCCAACACTCCCACTCTCAAGATGGCTGTGAAGCACTGAGTGTCCAGGTCCGACCTAGCCTTCTGATCCCTTCTCTCCACCAAGGCCCTGGGGCGGGAACTGACAGGCTCAAGCTGTTGGGAGTCAGGGAACCCTGGGGGCTGGGCTGAGGGCTTCTCACCAGCTTCACGCTGTTGGGGGGGCATGTGCTGGTATTCAGAGCTTGGCAGTCCACACAGGAGCCCTGGACAAAGGAGAGGAGAGTGGGGAGTGGGGATCAGACATCCACAGAAAAAGCTAAACGTGGCACTGTGGTGCAAAAGCTCAGGGCCAGCACCTAGGCTCAGAGTCTGGCAGAAAGAAGGAAAGAAAGAAAGAAAGAAAGAAAGAAAGAAAGAAAGAAAGAAAGAAAGAAAGAAAGAAAGAAAGAAAGAAGAAAGAAGAAAGAGGGGGGGGAGGGAAAAATAAGAGAGAACCACAAGAAATCCAGGATAGTGGCAGGTGCCGTGGCTGTACTCTTAGCTACTCCAGAGGCTGAGATCTGAGGATTGAAGTTCAAATCCAATTTGAGTAGGAAATGCAGTGAGATTCTTATCTCCAATTAACCACCAAAACAGAAGCCAGAATTGGACAGCATCAGAGCTCCAGAACCAGCACAAAACCAAATCAAACCAAAAGAACAACCCTTGGTGGTCTTGTGAGATGATGAGATCTTTATGATATACTTAGGATCATGGGGTCCCCCTCATACAGTAACAGATGCCCAAAATGTGGACTAATTATCATGATAGTAAGTTGTTGTGGAGAGAGCCTGGCCTGACACCCCTTGTGTACTCCCTCCCCCACTCTCCTCTCCTCTCCCCTCCCCTTCCTCCCCCTCCCTCTCTCTCCCCCTCTCCCCCTCTCTCTTTCGCTTTCAATCTTTCCCTCTCCCCCCTCCTTCTCCTCCCCCTCCTTCTCCTCCTCCTCCTCCTCCTTTTCCTCTTCCTCCTCATACCTGAGGCCTGTCTGCTCCCAGCCCTCTGCAGAAGCCAATATAGCTGGCTTGTGGGTTCCATGCTCTGAGACTTTCAGAATCATGAGCCAAAAAAAGCCCTCTTAGTGTTGAGGGAAGGACTCAGTGCTTCTACCTCGGGAGGTGGTCACCTGCCTGCACCCTGGGGTGGGGTCACTGCAGTGTTAAAGGCCTGGGCACCCTGGGCAGGGCTCACCATCACAATCTTGTGCTGCTCCTCATCACAGTGCTTGGGCAGGATGGGCAGGATGGTTGGGGGCAGCAGGATACCCTCGAGCATGTGGATCACACCATTGGAAGCCAGCACGTCCACTCTCCGCAGAGGGATCCCATTGGGTCCCAAGAGAATGCGTCCCTGTATCACAGACCTGAGATGTGCCATCCTTCGCCCAGCAGGTCCTGGCTAATCTTGCCCTTGCCCATCACAGGTTAAGAGCCACACAGATGGCATCTGCTAGAGGCTGATGACCAGTCATCCATAGCCTCTTCCCACCGGTCTGTATGCTCTAGACCTTTGGAGATCTTACCTCCTCGGAGATATTCACAGTCAGGACCTGGTTTGCCATGGTGAGGACCCGCCCCTTGGAGATGAGCTTCTCCACTGTCAGCTACAGAGACCCAAGGGTGGGTTTTTTTAGTCATACCTGCTCCAGGTGATACCCAACTACCTTCTTGGCCTCCCCAACCCTCCTCTGCTACAATGTCCAGATAGGAGTGGAGAGGAGAAGGAAGGGAGTGCCCAGGAAGAGGGGACCCCAGATGTATCCTCTCCCCAGGAACCCTGCAGAAGGTGGCCTGAGAGGCGATCCCGCACCTCGCCGTGGCTATAGATGTGGTACTTCACCAGCTCCTGCAGTTTGGAGAGCCCCTAGAAGGGGAGAAGAAGCTTGGTTCCTAGAGGTTTGTCATGGAGGATGGGGGTCCAGTGTCCCCAGCCCTAAAGCTTACCCCTGTGAAGAGGTAGATCAGACGGCCATCACGCAAGCTGTCCACGGCCTCGTTGCTTGGGGCAAAGACTGTGAAGGGCCCAGGCCCATCCAGGATGGAGGGTAGCCCACAGTTCTGTGGCAGTGGAAGGAGACTCTGTGGCCAGCCTCTACTTTGGAGCTATGCTTGACCCTGCTACCCTTAGCCTGCAGGAACTCTCACAGGGGAAATGGGAGATGTAGGCAATGGGTCCATGCTACCACAGAAGCTCAGGACCATGGTGATCAGGCTTCAGATGTGATGTGGGTAAGGCCACACTATGCTAGGACCCTACAGCGCTGTGGGGGCAGATTCTAGGATAGTGGGGAAAGCTGGCCCAGAGGCCCCAGTGGCTAAGATCTTTCCCCCAGCTCACCTCTAGAATGGTTTCAAAGCGGCTGAAGTCCTCAGTAGAGGCCAGGATCTGGCCGATGGTTTTCTGTAGAAAGGAATGCATGCTCAGGGTTCAGGTAAAGAAGTGAGGCTGCTTTAGCCCCACAGAGAAGGAACTGGGCTCTCATCTTCCAGAACCATCTCTGCCTCCTTCTTCAACTCTGCAGGGCCCAGAGATCACCCAGCAGCTCAGGAATGGGGGAGAGGGAGGGTCCTGGCTCACCTTGGGGTCCCCAGGAAGCTTGGATGGCCCCTGCCACCTCAGGGAATTGACCACATGGAAGATGCCATTGGCTGCTATGAAGTTGGCCTTCTGGATGCTAAATGATTGCTGGGGCTGATCTTTGTACTTATAAGTGTATCTCTGAGAAGACAAAAACATCTGGTTAGAGCTCGTATACCAGTCCTCTTGTCCTACACACCAGTTCTAGGGCTATTCTCCACCTGTGGCTCCTCCCATCTCCCAGCGGAGGGTCCTCTCTTACTACACGGTTGAAGGTGACAGTGATCTCCTGCCCGGCCAATGTCCACCACCTGTGGGTACTCGGGGGCCCTGTGTCCTCCAGTATGTGCTGGCCTGCGATGATGTGTTGTCTGCAGAGCTGCTGGGCAAGTGCTGCCTACAGACACAAGGGGATGGGTGCCAAGTGAGCTTTCTTCGTGCCACTCCTGCCTGAGCAATCAAGAGGACAAGACACCGCCTAGGTTCTGGTTTCTGACATGGATGAGGGGCTGTCTTGGGGATGAGGGCACAGCACTGGAGGAGGAGGTGAGGTTAGTGGCCACAGTGCATGGGGAAGACTCACGTTCATGGTTTTGGAGGAGCTGGAGGAGCTGGAAATGGACGGCACCAGCACAGTGAACGGGCCCGATGTGGTGAGGATGTCCAGGCAGCCCTGCTCTGCAGGGAGAATGGTCAGGAGAGAGCATCAGCACTGCTCCGAGGGAGACCCCAGAGACTGAGCACTGAATCCAGAAGGACTTCAGGCATGGATCTTAGCTTTTCGGAGTTGTAGAAGAGGCTAAGGGTAGGTGGCACCATCACTCCCCGGCTTCTATCATGCATCCCGCGCAGTGCTTTCTTTGTTTTGGGTTAACCAACAGGAAGCTCTGCTCAGACCTGTCCCCTGCCTACCAGGTAGGCCTGTATGAAGGGTGGGGCTGTGGGCAGTGGAGGGGAACACACACCCAGCATGGTGATGGCGACTCTTAGTCGCAGGAACACCAGGCCTATCTGGTTGGCTCTCTGCACCTCGTGGAGCAGGTGTCCATAGCAGGCACGCCCGTCCCCCACCTCGCCCTCCTTGCACACACATCTAGGGATTCAGAGAAAACCAGTCAGAGTGGGGCAGGCCTCCCTACACACCTGTGCAGGTGTGCATCATGTCTACCCCACTTTCCCTGCTCTGCTCCCATGCCCAAGTCCCTGTACCCACCTGGTTTTCCCATTGGGGGTCACCTGACAAGTGGCTGACTGGTCACAGGAGTGACGGGAGCAGTAGGCATAGCAGCCCCTAGAGGCATTGTAACCGAGGGTGAGCAGGCCTGGCTGACACGAGCAGACAGCCTGGACCGATGACAGAGGAAGAAAGGGACATACAATCAGTCCAAGAGCATCGTAAGACCTATTAGTCTATGACTACTGCTCCATGCCTCCCTTACACAACCCTGTTGGGATCCCATAATTATTCTTCAAGAACAGAGCTGCCATTCTCTTCCCCCACTTATTTTATTTTTAAGTACTGGTACTTGGGCTTGAAGTCAGGAGCTCTTGTTCTCACTTGGCTTTTTGGCTCAAGGCTGGTGCTCTACCACTTAATACTGCAGCTCCACTGTTTGGTAGTTAATTGGAGATGAGATTCACAGACTTTGCAGTCCAAGATGGCTTCAAAGTGGGATTCTCAGATCTCAACCTACTAAGTAGCTAGGATTACAGGTGTGGGTCAGTTTCTTCCTTTCTTCCTCTTCTTCTTCTTTCTCTTCCCCTTCCTCTTCCTCCTCTTCCTCCTCCTCCTCCTCCTCCTCCTCCTTCTTCTTCTTTTGTCAATCCTGGGGCTAGAACTCAGGGCCTGGGCACAGTCCTTGGATTTTCTCAAGGCTAGCACTCTACCACTTGAGCCACAGCATCACTTCCAGCTTTTTCTATGTGGTACCAAGGAGCCAAACCCAGGGCTTCATGCATGCTAGGCAAGCACTCTACCAGTAGGCCACATTCCCAGCTCCAGTCTTTTCCTGTTTTGTTGTTGTTTTTTTTTTTGCCAGTCCTGGGCTTGAGCTCAGGGCCTGAGCACTATCCCTGGACTTTCTCAAGGCTAGAGCTCTACCACTTGAGCCTCAGGACCACTCCGGCTTTTTTGTATGTATGTGGTACCGAGGAATTGAACCCAGGCCTTCGTGCATGCTAGGCAAGCACTCTACCACTAGGCCAAACTCCCGGCCCCCTTTTTTCTTTTTTTAATGCCAGTCCTAGGGCTTGAACTCAAGGCGAGAGTATTCTCCCTGAACATTCTTGCTCAAGAACATTGCTCTACCATTTGAGTCACAGCTCTACTTTCAACTTTTTGTGGATCATTAGACAAGATTCTCACAGATCCTTCCTGCCCAGGTTGGCTTTGAACTGCAATCCTCAGATCTCAGCCTCCTGGCTAACGAGGATTACAGGCATAAACCACTGGAGCCTGGCCACTTCCAGTTTATTTGCGTAGGTTATTGGATGTAAGAATCTTACAGACTTCCTTGCCCGGGCTGACTTTGAATCATGACCTTCAGATCTCAGCCTTTTGAGTGGCTAAGCTTAAAGATGCTCAACATCTGGACCCCTTTCCTATTTATAAACAAAGTGGGTTCTCTAGCTAAAGTGAGAGGGTAGACTGTGTGGCAGGCCCAGTCTGTACCCCAACTCACCTTGCCTGGCTTCTGGTATATACACAAGGTAGAATTGCTGGGACAGCCACCAAAGTTGTTGGTGCATGGGTCCTGAGGCAGACATACTCTCCCATCACCATGGTAGTTCTCAGGGCAGTGACACTGAGCCTGCCCTTTGGGGCTCACTGAGCAGCGAGCCAGTGGAGAGCAGGGTGATGATTGGCAAGGGTTGGAAGCTGCCAGGACAGAAAGAGAAAGAGCCAGAGTGAGTTGAGATCAGAGATCCCCTTAGCGTTACAGCTTTCACCAGGGTGGTCAGAGCTGGGCTTCATAAGCCTGTCTCCCCTCCCCCATACCAACCATAGTCTGCAGCTTCCAGGTCCCAGACTCACCTATGCATTTGCCACCCTGCTTAGTGTGGCCAGGCAGGCACTTGCAGGCGGGAGCCTCTGCAGAGCACTGTGAGTTCTGAGGGCAGCTCAATTCCTTGCACACATGGAGCTCTGAGCAGAGGAGAGCACAGAGATGGCCCAGGTTGAGAAGGAATAGAGAAATCTAGGTACTCTGCCCAGCTTCTTGTCTAATTCCAAGCAGGACCCTGTCTAATCTGGTTTTCCAAATAGTGGAGGTCAAAGATGACATCCCCTTTCCCACTAGGCTGCAGGCAAAGACTGATTGTATTTTTTTTCTTTTCTTTTTTTTTTTTTGCCAGTCCTGGGCTTGAGCTCAGGGCCTGAGCACTGTCCTTGGACTTTCTCAAGGCTAGAGGTCTACCACTTGAGCCTCAGCACCATTTCCGGCTTTTTTCTATGTATGTGGTACCGAGGAATCGAACCCGGGTGTTCATGCATGCTAGGAAGCACTTTAACCACTAGGCAAAACTCCCGGCCACTGACTGTATTTTTTTTTTGCATGTCCTAGGACTTGAACTCAGGGCCTACGTGCTGTCAAGGCTAGTTCTCTACCACCTGAGCCACAGCACTACTTCTGGCTTGTTCTGAGTATGTGGTACTGAGGAATTGAACCCAGGATTCCATGCCTGCTAGGCTAGCATTCTAGGCTATGCTCCCGGCCTCACTTCCAGCTTCTTCTGAGTAGTTTCTTGGGAGATAAGAGTCTCACAGACTTCCCTGCTCAGGCTAGCTTTGAACTGAAACCCTTAGATCTCAGTCTCCTGAGTTGCTAGGATTATAGGTATGAGCCACCAGTGCCAGGCTTCCCCTGCTCTGATCACAGAAAATCTGCCTGACAGCCTTGCCTACCTTGGTCACAGCGGGGACCAGTATATCCAGCAAAGCACTGGCAGCTTCCATTGCCCTTGGGTCCATGGTCACACACACCGTGCACACAGCTACACACTGGGAAGGGCATGTAGGGACAGGTGAGACCTCAGCCTCACCAAGGCACATGCAAGGACCTGGGGCAGGGGTGGGGAGGAGGGGGTCCTGCCTTCAAAGTGTTTAGATCTCAGCACATTCAAGGTGCTAGGAGGTAAGAAGGACAAGCAAGTCTTCCTGGAGGGGAAGGGCAGGGCTGGGAGGGGCAACAGGGACAGTGGGTTGGAGGGCACAGTGGGCTCTGGCTCAGCCCTCATGGCCTGCCCGCCT
The DNA here is from genome assembly GCF_031878675.1 of Megascapheus bottae. NCBI lineage: Eukaryota > Metazoa > Chordata > Mammalia > Rodentia > Geomyidae > Megascapheus > Megascapheus bottae. The sequence goes on from NC_143510.1 coordinate 17,698,329, forward strand.
CACCTGATTGACAGTCAGGCCCAAACCGCTGGGGATCTTGGCACTCCTGGCAGGCTGAGCCACTGAAGTTCTCCTGTAGATGCCAGCGTCAACAGAGTCCCTCCAAATCCCTCCACCCTCCAGCCCTGCCTGTCCCTTACCTGGCACACGCAGGTCCCATTCCCAGCCATGCCATCCAGGCAGGTCCCGTGGCCATTGCATGGGATCTCAGCACCTCCAGGGCACTCTGCGAACCCCCAGAACTTAGTTCTGCTCCCAGAACTCTCCCCTTGCCCAAACCCCCACAATCCTAAGCCAGCCCCACACTGACTGGAAGCCACATGCCCCCCCCCCCCCGCCAGGGGTGTGGTAGGTGGAGCCAGGTGAGCCTCTCCCCCATACCATAGCACAAGGACCCCCAGTAGCCAGGGCAGCAGGCCTTCTGAACTACATCCTTCGAGCACTCCATGCTGCAGCCGCTCAAGGACATCAAAGAGTCCCCCAGCTGTACCTCATATCTGGGGACACAGGATGGGCATGGTGTGGTTGTTAAGGTGATGAGAAAGGTTCCCACATCCAGTCCCCTACTGCACGCGTCTACACTGGGTGCTAGGGTTCCCATCATTCCTCTCCCATCTCCACCTAGCCCAGAACTCAGCACAGGGCCTGTCCAATAGTGGGTACTCAACAGACACCATCAACCTTTCACCCCTTTCCTTCTTCTCTGCCTCCCTGGAGGACTAGCTTCTTCCCTCACTTTCTGACTATGGGGCTCCCCTAGTTGCCCACTGCTGCCTCTTGGGAGTGGGAAAAATGGGGGTGGGGAGTTCATACTGGCAGTCCCGGGTTATCTTCTCTGGAAAATGCCGAAGCCAGCCCGAGGGACAGATCAGTTTCTTGATGGCCGCGCATGTGGTACAAGGTGTGTGAGTGACAAACTTGGTCTTCACATCGCAGCGTTTGGACCGCACCTGGGACATGGGCAGAGTGTGTAGTAAGGGACCTGGACCCTGTACCTAGCTGTGACTCTGGCGTGATTGCCACAAGACCTCAGCTTCTAAGGAATCAGTGAAAATGGGGAAAGTCCTGAGAAACGCACCTGTCACAAGTTGCTAGTTGAAAAAAAACAACACAAAAACTCAGGAAGCTGAGATCTGAGGATTGTCCTATAAACCAGCCCAGTGGAAAGTCCACAGACTCTTATGTCCAATCTTCCCCCAAAGAGCCAGAAGTGGAACTGTGGCTCAAGTGGTAGAGTGCCAACCTTGAGCAAACAAAGCTAAGGAACAGCACTCAGTCTCTGAGTTCAAGCCCCAGTACTGGCACACATAGAAAATAAAGTTGTTAAGTGACATAACATATCCCTATTCCATAGCAGAGCTTCCAAGTCTATACCTGCAAATAAGAGGCAAATCTCTGCCATTTTTTTCTATTTTAGACCTTTTCAGGTGAAGAAATGGAAGCCCAAGATGATCCTTGTCCAAAATCCAGACAAAGCGTGGATCCTAGGACTAGAATCTGGACTGAATCTTGCCTTTTCATTTAAAGGTAAACAATGAATGACACCGAGCCAGCAGCTGCCTGGATCCCAAACCTGAGTCCTATGGGCTAATGCTCTGTGACGATACTGCAGTGCTGTCCTCATTTCATAGGCACTAGGGAGGGGTACAAGCTTTCAGCTATGCCTCTTCAGCTTCTAGGTCTCCCGAGAGCACCAGCCTTGAGAGGCTGGGTTAGTGAGGGATCAGCTGGGTACAAGGCAGAGGAGTCTGGTTCATGTGCCCTTGGGCTGGGCACCTTGACTTCAGGTCTGGCCCTTGGCCTCCATCTATAGGTGGAACAGGTTGGGGAGAGATCATCACCTCATCATTTGAGAATGGCCTGGCTGATTTGAGGACAATAGGACAAACTGGGGGAACAGGCTCAAGACTCAGGTTAAATGATCCCTGCTATCCCATTCATTGGCCTGTCTTAATTTCTGCAAGTCCCTTGATGGGGCTACCTTGGCAGTACAAAATGCCAGAAACCTTGTTTTTATCTGGAGGATGGAATCAAAAGTTAACAGGTGTGAGAGAAGGCAGAGGAAGGGCACTGTTGGCTTCTAGCTATTCAGGAGGCTGAGATCTGAGGATTGAGGCTTGAAGCCAGACTGTGCAGAAAAGTCCATGAAACTTCAATCTCCAATAAACTATTCAGAAAAAGAAGTGGGGCTGTGGCTAGAACACCAGCCTTCAGCAAAAAGAAGCTCAGGAACAGTACCCAGACCCTGAGTTCAAACTCCAGGACCCGGAAAAAAAAAAGAGGCAGAGGAAAGGTGCATGCTAAGGGGGGAGAGCTCTGGAGGGGCTGGAGCATGGCCTAAAGGGGATGAGAGGCATTGAAAATGCTGAGGCTGCTGTCCTCTGAAGGGAGGGAGCGCAGAACGTCCCTTTCCTAGAAAAAAAAATACAGATGTATTTCAAAGCCAGAGAAAAGGAGAAATAGTGCCCCTGACATTTTCTTCTGGTGAGCATGGGGGTCCCAGGGCTTCTCCACCACTGTGATTGGGCCTTTTCCGCTCATGCCTCTGTGGTCTACAAAGAAGGAAGTTGCTCCTGCTCGTTTAGGGGGCTGGCCGTGAGGCTGGATGCTGTGATTCATTCCTTACACTGAGCCCCGACTTTACTGAGCCAGGTAGTGTTCAGGAAATTGGGTAACTCAAGAGTTGAGCAGCTGCTCTGGCTCAGCACAAAGGCTGGGTGGGCAGTGGGCTGCCCTCAAGGCCACCTGGCCAGTTGGGCAGAGCTACCAGCATGGCCACCATGCTGAGGAACAGTGGTCAGTCTTGAATAAGGCTTAGGGCTGGTAAGAGTGCTGCTGTCACTCTCAAGGCAGAGCCAGGGCTGGATGAAGCTATGGACAAGGGAGAGAGACCAGGAGGAAGCCAGAGCTTTGTCGCTGTGTGTGAAGTGGTGATGGGTGGATAAGCAGTTGCCAAATCAGCTCCTCTCCAAGGACCACACCCCGGGATTGCACTCAGTCATGGAACTGCCCAGCAGCCTGGAAGCTGCTTCAAATAGCCAGATCTAGAATCCTGCCATTAATACTGCTGGGTAGAGTAAGGCTGAATCACAGCCTGAATGCTCAATCAGGTTCTCGTCTTTCTTGGGACCTGCCAGAGCCAGAGTGGATCCCTTGGGTTCAGAGCTGAGTTTGCAATGTCTGCTTCCCACAAAGATCCTGCTAGAGGAAGCTGAGGAGACATGAAATATTAAGCCTGTTGGTGAGAATGGGGAAGTTCTCTCATGATGGATTCAATATCCTAGGGTTTTCTGGAGCTGACCCCCTATTCATCCCCTCCCCAAGAGGAATGGGACTCAAACTGCTTCCCTCTACACAAGCAAAGCAGGAGAATCCAGCAGTGCTGGATTCTGGCCAATGCTTGTTTCTCTCTGAACCCTGACTTAAAACCACAGGTTCTGTCCCAGCACTGAGGAGGTCCTGCTACTGGATGTGTGACCCCGTAGTGTCAACCCCCCCCCCCCCGCAGTGAGTTGCATGGTACCCAAGGTGCCAGGAGGGCTGAGTGGGTGTAAACATGAGCTAAAGCCAGCATTGCTGCATACCCCCGCCCCGAGGACCCCCACACTTTCTTTGGCTTAGGCAGGATAAGCCCAAGACCCAGAACTGCAGGTATAGGAATGCTCAGAGCTTATGCTCAGCTCAGACTGGAGTTCTGACAAGAAAAATCCTCCAACCTAAGGTTTCTCATTAACACTTGATTGTAAGGCAGGTAATGAAGACACCTTAAATTCTACACACAGGGAATTCACAGGGCCCAGAATTTAGCTGGAATTCTCATCTTCCCAGCCTCCTGAGAGCTGCTGCCCCACCCAAAGCCTAACCCTGAAGCTAGCGAGCCTCTTTCCTGACACCTTTCTGAGGGACCACAAGGAGTGTAAGATAAAAGAGCCCATTGGTGGCAGCGAGCCTGGGTCCCTATACTGGACTGCCTAGGGGTGAAGGCTGGGCAAAGCTTTTTCTGTCTGGACTTCAGCCTGCCCCTTAGCACTATGGAGGCAGTGGCAGCTTCAAGAAGCAAATGAACTTGATCTCACATGACACGTTCCTTTCCTTGATGGCTGGTCCCTGTTAGAGAAAGCTATCTCCACAATCCGAGAGTGAAGCTCTTCCCGAAGCTCAAGCAGAAGCAATATTGCTACTGTAGGGCCCAGTGCTAGACGGGCAGTGGCTGTCTTCACAGGCCTGATAGGCAACACGGGTCTCCTATCTGCTCACCAGCTCGCCTCTGGTGAATCACAGACTGTGGCCTGGACCACAGCTCCAGTGGGAATGGCGCCTTCACCCTTGGGCCTTGGTTTTCTCACTAGAACAACAGGATGCCTACCCAGAGATTGAGGGCTCAGTGGGGTCAGGCCCAGGGCTGTTTATCCCACAGCACTTGGCTACCAGGCAGTCTTAGGGGCGGACACAGCACACACATGTGTTCTATGTGTGTGAACCTCTCTGTTTGTGGTTTCTGTGGGGGTTGACGGTGATCACGTCTCTAATCTCTAGGTAAGGGCCACAGAGGCTTGGGTCTCAGTCTTAGCAGGCTGGCCAAGAGAATGGACCTGGCTCCATTCCCAACTCATTCTTAGGCTGGGGAAACCCAGGACCACTGCATATACCACACAACTGGCTGATCAGGCACAGTTAAGAGGAACACCGGCAGAGACATCCCAGTACTTCAGGTGACCAGTCACAGTCCTGAAGATTGGCTGGCACCAAGCCAGACAGATACCCGCTACTTTGCTATCCCCAGACCCATGCCCTGTCTAGGGAAAGTTCCTCCCTGTTCCCACAGCTGGGCGGCAGCTCCCAGATATCAATACCCCCTGTAACTGGCTCACACTCACCTTCTGCCCCCTGATAAAACTGGAGCCCAGCAGGCAGAAGGCCAGGAGGCAGAGCCGGAGGGGGCTCCGGGACCCTGCCATGGTCCACACGGCTGAAAGTCACGCTGTTCAGGGCAGAAGTGGGAACAGTCGGCAGCTGGGGAATGAGCAGGCACTGGACAGGCAGGCGGAATGGGCAGTCGCCTTAAAAGCACTCGGCCAGTTCACCCCCACAGGAATCTGCCAGGATTTCCTCCTGTGTATCAGCAGCCTGCAGGCGGAAGGGAAGGCGCTAGACACTGACCCTGCAGGGACAACCTGGGCCCCAGTCAGTGCTTCCAGACCCAAGATCCCCCTCCAAGCCCACCACTAACCAGCGGAGATGTAGAAACAAATGTAAATGCAACAATCCCCACCCCCATCCGACCCCTCCAGCACTTTATATTCAGAGCCTCTGGGGTTCTGCTGACTGGGAGGTAGGGAGCCCCAGCTCCAGCCTAACTCTTCCATACTACTAGGAGAGGTTGATGGACCCTCTTTCCTCACCTGTCCCACTCCCAATTCCTGCTTCACCACTCCAGGCCCCAAATGCGTTCTATCCCACACCTCACCAGTCAGCAACTCCTCCAGAGCAGTCATAGCTGCTCCAGCGACTAGGGTATTTTCTCTCAGGTGAGCACACCTGGTGCCTTGGATATTATGTTTATCCTGACTATTACGGCTGGTCCCTACTCTCATGCAGTCTCAAGTGAGACTGAGCTCCAACATCAAGTCTAATAGAGCAGACCTGTGTGGATTCAATTGTCACCCAAGAATGGACAAGCGCATCCTTCCCTTCCTAGTTCTCCCACAAAATCACCCATCCGTGGAAACAAAAAGGAGAGTCTCTAGGAAGTTTTAGCCAGGATTTGTTTTAGTAAAACAGAGTTAAAGTGGGGAGAAAAAGAGAGAAACATTTCCTGTTTCCCATGCAGGAAATGGGAGTTAAAGACTCAAAATGGCAGCTGTTACCTGCTACTTTTATTCCTTCTAAACTGGTGGAATATACAAATACACGTGGCCATGTTGCCTAGCCCTGCCTCCCCCCTTCCCTCCCCCACTCCCACCGCCAACCACTCCCATTGCCAACTCTTCAGCAGTGGTTTTGGGTGCCCAGTATGGGTTTATTCTAATCTACAGTGATGTCTCTGGACCTACTTAAAACATGAGGACAACAGGTGGCTCAGAGCTTCCTTTTTCCCAGATAAAACTCTCATCTTGCTGTCTCTATTTCCAGAGGTGTCAGGATTTTGCCAGGGGATTTAAATAACTAGCCCAGGTCTAGTAACTTAGCATTTAAATGGAGGGATGCTTAAATGCTTTGTCAGTTGCTTCCTGGTTTTTATCTTTGGAGTCTGGCCCTTTTTATATTAGATATAATTTTCCTACCTCCTATCTCTCCCGACTCCCAGTCACAGCACTGTGCTTCAGTGGTCAACTGGAATCAGCTAGCTAATGAAGCTATAGCCACTGGAATTACCTCCCCACTTTTTTGTTTGTGTATTTGGTTTTTTTCTTTTCTTTTTGTTTTGTGGTACTGGGAAGGGAACCTAGGGCCTCATGCATGCTGTAGGTATTTTAATACCCTAGCCCAAATTTTTCCTTTTTTCACAAGTGCCACCAACTCAGGTTCTGATTTGGTCTCCTTTAGCACTGGCCACCAGTGGCTCTGCCTTAGTTCATTTTCTATCTGTGGGAGACGAGAGACAGGATCTAAGACAGGGTACTCAATACTGAGCGGTGGAAGGAATAAAGCCGTGACTTTTTTCTCCTTTGTGTTTCATTGTTCTGTTTTCAAACAAGTACTTTGAAAGTGCTCTGACCTTAATTCACCCTATCCCTTCCCACCAGTACCTGCCTTCTACAATACTCTCACACATTCCAGTTATTCTCGTATTCATTGACTATACAGATGTTTTGAAGGTGGTTACTTTTATTATCCTGGCTACTGGTGAGGAGCTAAAAAGCGGTCCCATTCTGAAGCAGCAACCATCTTGTTTATATAAACGGAGTGACTCAAAAGTGCACATAAATTAAAGAAACAGAATTGTGGTGCCCTTAAGTCCCAGGACCTGACCTGTCTGTGTTAAAATTAACCAGACCTCTCGTAAATTCATGGGATGGCATTTGTTTTCTAAAGCCATAAAACTACCCTCAGACAGCTAATTAGGACTCTACTGGCATGGGAACCTCTCGTTAGCTTCCACTGCCCTGGTGTCCCTAATCCCTACCTTATCTCACTCCAATAGCTGATGGTTGTGTTGATGTAAATCTGTGGTCTTTGCCTTTAAAAGCCCTGTCAAAATTCAGCTCAGGGCTTCCTCCTAAGCTCTGCTATGTGAGGGCGCCCCCCCCCCCCCCCCCCCCGCACTCGAGCTGACAGCCCGCCTGAATAAAGCCTTGTCTGACTCTCGGTGGTCTCTTGGTGGTCATCCTGAGACTTGGGCATTACACTGGTAAGGCAACTAAGACTACCAGGACTTGTTTCAGCTCCAGACACCCAGTGTAGGAGGACCCAGGAGAGGGCTGGGAAGTTCAGTCTTGAATATGAGCCCTGGCTCAAGTTGAACAGTACGCTGGTGTTTGCCTGCCTGCCTTGCCTGCCTGCCTGTGTCTCTTCGGTACTCATCCTGGGGCTTGAACTCAGAGCCTAGGGGCTGTTTCTGAGCTTATTTGCTCAAGGCTTGAGCCACAACTCTACTTCTAGCTTTTTGTGGTAAGAGTCTCATGGATTTCCCTCCCTTGGCTGGCTTCAAACTGTGATCCTCAGATCCTAGCCTTCTGAGTAGATAGAATTATGCAGAAGCCACTGGCACCCATTTTGTTTTCCCTCTGCCACTCCCTATGTAGCCTAGACTGTGTTCATAATTCTTATACTTCTGCCTCCTCCTGAGGGCCAGAATTACAAATACTAAGTGCTTCTTCCATTGAGCTATTTCAGCCCCAATATCCTCTGCCTTAGTGGGTGTCACCGATATGGAAAGAGGCAAGAGCTGATTGCAAAGCTAGATGGCCACAGTGCAAACACCTTTGATAAAGGCCTGGCTGGGGAACTGCTCATCCAGCCCTCCTCAGCATGTTCCACCCATGCAGCTTCTAAGACCACTGGGCTGGACTTTGAGGTTTGACTGAGGGCCACTGTAGGAGGAGGTTCTTCTCTGGGCAACTTTCTTCCCCTTATTCCTCACCTGAAACCCCATAATGTTCTTCAGGGCAGCAGGTCCTCCAGGCCAAGATCTCCAACTCTAGTCACTAAGTGAAAACTGGGAAGCAGAGCAGGCCCTTCATTTACCTCTCCAAAACTCTGCTGGCTCAGCAACTCTAGGAGCTGAGCTCCTAACAGGGCCAGAGGCCCAGGTTTGGGGTGGGAAAGGGGAGAAGAGTAGGGCACAAGAACTGGCTCTGAAAGACACTCCAGGTCTTACCTTTGTAGGGTTCCCTGGGGCAACATGCTTCTCTCTCATTGGACAGACAGGTAGGAGCCCTTTTCTCCACCCTCTACCTATTGTCCCCTGCTGCCATTTATGGTCTATCAATGTTGGAACCCCAAATCCAGACATGCTGGCAGTCCTGACTCTAGGGGTCACCTGTGCATCTGGGTGAATTTCAGGTGGGACTAAGCCTAGATTCAGGACAACCTGAAGAGTTGTAAAGGGGGGGGGGTTCCCCTTCTTGGACCTTCCTTTTTTTGCCACCCCTGGGGCTTGCACTCAGGGCCTGGGCACTGTCCTTGGACTTTCTCAAGGCTAGTGCTCTACCACTTGAGGCACAGTACCACTTCTAGCTTTTTCTCTGCATGTGGTGCCAAGGAATTGAATCCAGGGCTTCATGCGTGCTACGCAAGCACTCAACTACTAGGCCACACTCCTGACCCTTGGAGTTTCCTTTCGAAGCATACATTTCTTCCTGGGAGGTGGCCTCGGCCAGGACCACTGGTTTCCTTGCTTGTTTGGGTTGGAGCAGATGTGGTAGACAATACTCTTACAATCTGGAAAGCAGAGGCAGTCTCCACTGCCCAGGAATCCAGCACTGCTGTGCAAGGCAGGTAGGATGCAGAGTGACATTGCATCCTCTCCTCCAACATCTTCCCCAAGCTAGCTCTGAACTGTTCTCCCTCAACTGCTCTGAGCAGATTTCGGACATCTTCTCATCATCAGGTTCCTGACTTGGCCATAGTTGCTGTCTATAGAGCTCCTCTTGTAAGACGTAACCTAAAAGTTGCTTTTGCTCGGCCCACAACCTTTGTATTTGTGCCCTTTGATGTGAGTTATTCTCTACTGTAATCCCTTTGCAATCGATCATCTGGGCTCCAAGAAAGATTCCCCGATAAATGTCTTGTATGGAAAGCAAAGTGACCCTCAACAGGGAGAAATAGCTAGGAACTCAAAAGACTACTCACCAGGAAACTTGTCTCAATAATAAAGTGATAACTTCTCGAGAAATCCTCCAGACAAAGACTGAGCTAATGGTCAACCATGCACACCAATGACCTGGGATTGTTTTTAACTATTCATACCCTTCTTATCGCTGCCCCTGAAGTCAATGTCTGTACCTCTGACCATGGCTGAAGATGTACTAAAGTGCAGGCTTTCCACAGCTGCCATGGTATAAACCACTTTTTTCTGCCATGCTTTTTTTTTTTTAAAGTTGGTTATTGAGTTTGAATTCGGGTCCTGGGTGCTATCTCTGAGCTCTTTTGCTCCAAGTTAGTAGTTTGCCACTTTGAGCTACAGCTCTACTTCTGGTTTTTAATTAATTGGAAACAAGTCTCATGAAGTTTTCTGCCTGGGCTGGCTTTGAACTGCAATCGTCAGATCTCAGCCTCCTGAATAGGTAGGATAACAGACATGAGCCATAGGTGCCAAGCCACCATGTTTTTTCATTTGGCATATGGGGAAAGAGGAAACTGAACTGAACTTAGGACTCCTGGACTTGGAAGCCTGGGTCTAAAAACCTGGTTTCACGTTCACCCTCTGTCTCAATAATCATCTGGCCCCTGGAGGGGCCTCTCCTATGCCTTGTCCTGTTTCCAGGCTCTTCTCCATGCTGACTATTCCCTGAGCTGAAGCCCTGCGAAGATCCCAGGGACCTTTGATCCAGAAGACCCAGACTGTGTCAAACTGCTTTATTAGAATTGAGAAAATAGGCAACAGGAAACACATTTGGTGTGGGCAGTTCTAGGTGCTGACAGCTATAGGTCCCTTGGTCCCACCCCTCTTAGCCCCAAGGCTTGGGGGACTCCCTACAGGGAATTCCCCATTTTTCTGGACCAGAAGAGATCTCCACTTTGGAAAGGTGCAAGGGGCAGGAGCTTCATAATTAGCAAAATGCCCACAAGGACAGCAACAGCAACACAGGACAGGACTTGACATTTCAAGAAGGACGTGTAGTATAGAGCTGGTCAGGTCCACTGTGCCACGTTAACAGCACCACCACAACAGACGGGATGGCTGGTATGCCTGGCCTTGCCACTCCAGGGGCAGGCAACACACCGCGTGACAGCACACAGACATCTGGAGGGGGATGGCGCTCTCACCATCCAGCAACAGAACATAAATGTTCACATTCTCTGCAGGGACAGTCAAATTAAGGTACCAAAGGAAGGGAAGAAAACATTTTCAAAAGAACAAAGAAAGCCTGCTTCCTGGTCCTAAATAGGGCACCAGGCCAGACAAGGCAGGCAGCAGGCAGGCAGCAGGGCTGTCGTGAACTAGCCAGTAAGCTCAACAGGCAGCTCCCGGCCACACAGGGTCTCCCACTGGCGAGCCAACAGTGAGATGAGCTTTTCACGGCTCTCAGCACTAGGGACAAACACCTGCCACTGGATCTCACGGCCCTGGCTGCCCTGGACAAGGCCACCTGGCTCCTCTCCAAAGTGGTCCAGGGTGACATTGCCCATGAGATCGTGGCCCTGCACATCATCGAAGACGAGGGTGAGGGCCTGTGGGTAGGGCTGATAGCCCATGAGCACACGGTCCAGGTCCCGGACGCGGCGGCCGTCATCCAGCCGGTACCTGTCTCTCTGTGGCGGCTCTTTGGCAAACTCAGGCAGTGGGTAATGGACATAGTCCTCGTCTAAGAGAAAAATCTCGGCACTGGTGAGCAGGAGTGTCTTGGGGCGCAGTGGGCTCCTGCAGCGCCCAGATGGTGGTGGGCCTATCTGGAAGGCCTGTACATATAGTAGGATGCTGAGGGTTGGGGCGTTTTCTGGATCAGCCATCTTCTGTGCCACAATGTACGTCAGGTCCCCAACCTCCTCCTCACTGGGGTAGGTGAACTTGACACGGCTTGAGTGGATCAGCTCATAGTTCTCCATCTTCCCTGCAGAGAGAGATGCCACCAGGACTGTGGCCTGGACCTAGCTGACGGTGAGAAGGGAAGGACCAGCAGCCTAGAGACCCCACATGAGAGAAGCAGGCTAAGGACTGACTCTAGAGATGTGCATGCTGGTGAGGAGAGGGATTGCTGGGATGGAAACCCTGCTATGGAAAAGATCTATAGAAAACCCTCAGCAGCTAGGCAGGACGAGAGACCAAGTGAGAGAGACAGGCAGAGAGAGGGGGCTGTAAAGCAGGGAGGAGCTCAGGGGCCTCTGATGTCCACCTAGGTGCTGGCCTGCAGCCCAAGCTGGACAGGGTACCTGTGCTTTTGTTCCCAAACTCCGAGTAGAAGTCTTTGTCAACGGGCTCAGGTGAGGGTGTGCGCTCCAGAGTGGAGAGCACAAGCATGAGGTGCTGGAGGAAGCAGTGTGTCAGGTAGCTGTCCCTTGTCAAGCATGTGACCACCTGAGTCGGGGAGGAGCCTGCCAAGGAAGGGTTGAGACACAGCCACTGCTTATTACCAATCCCCCTGCCAGGTCTCTGGCCCAGCAAGCCAGGGCTAGGAGGGCCTATGTGGGAGAGCAGCCATATCTCAGACAGGAAGGCTACGACATTTTTCTCGACAGGGATATAGAGGCATTAGGGAAAAAGCTTAGTTTTCTCTCTTCAGGAAGTATGAGTCAGAAACATCCTGCCTCTGAGCTCAGGGGCCACTCTGCTGTCTGGGTTGGCATTCCCTGCACACCCCGCCTCCTGCTCTGAGTGAGCCCTGTGGTGAGTCCTGCAATCTCAGCAGTTCCTGAAGCTGCTTCCGCCCGCCCAGTTAGCAGGCTTGTAAGCTGAGATAACTTGCCTATGGCAATGTACTCACATATGGAAGGCAGAGGCCCCCTAGTTAACACTGGCCTTCACTCGACTGGCACAAAGCATAGTGGGTCACTCACCTGTTAGCCGGAAGTGCTGGTCAAAAAGGCCAACATTGACTGACTGCAGGTCACTGAGTTTGAGTACAAAGCACTGGGAGATATGGAAGGGACTGTTGTTGTAGTCGGTATTTTTCTGATGCCAGAAATCTATGGAAAAAGAGGGACCAAGAGTGGTTGTGGTGGCTGAGCATAAGTCAGCGTATGTAGCAGGACACCTGGGAGGGAACTGACACCTCTCTCATGTATGCAGGGCTACCTCTGCGACTTATGTCTGTGGTCTAAGCCTTAGACAGCTCAGGGCCTCACTAGTTCCTGGGCTAGGGCTCCCACGGAGGACCAGAGGGCAGAGGCTGGGAAGTCCTCACTTATGGCAGCTAGTTCCCAAGCACTTGCTGGGCCCTCGAATGGTGCATTCACATCTGGCCTTAGGGCCTTTACAAGGGAAGTACTGTTGTCATCCCCCGCTTCCTCAGACGAGGGGCTCTCAGCCCAGAGGAGCCAAAGTTCTGCGCCAGAGGCACACAGCTGGCCCTCAGCCTGCCTCTCCAGCTCTCCAGGCTCAGTGCCTACCCTGAAGTGGCTCAGAGAAGTAGCGGCGGAGGCCGTCATGCAGCACAAAGTACACAGCCTTGGTGGAGAGCAGCACGCAGGCGGTCACCTCCAGTCCCGGGGTCTGATAGAACACCACTGATGACCACAGGAGGTGCCTCAGCTCCTCGTTTTCAACCTAGACACAGAGAGGCTGGGTGTGGTAGGGGAATACCTTTCTTCCTCCTAGACAACACCTGATAGCAGACCCCTGACTAACAGCCTCCCTTAACCAACACTTCGTCTCTGTTAGTTCAACGAACACAGGGGCTTCCAACAACCCAGTGACAGGTCTGTGGGCCTGGATAGGAGATCTGAGCTGTGCAAATTATCTCGTGGATGTATCTATACACTCAAAGGTCGAGAGGGTCTGAGAAGTGGGAAATGGGCATGGGGTAGGGGGACCAGGGCTAGAGGATGCCTAAGGCCAAGTGGTGAAACAGAGAAAACTACTGGCTTGGGGCAGCTCAGGCCTTTAAATGTGTGAGCAGCTGAAGTGAGGACCATGTGATGTCAGGACTTGTGCTAATCCCACCCAAGCTCTACCCCGCCTCTGGACTGACTGGTGTCTCAGCAGGACCCTCCTTACCACAACTGTCGCCTAGCAAGACCAGCCCTTGGCACATACCTCAGCAATGCTGCTGTGGAAGAGCTCGATGATGGCACGTCCCTGAAGGCTGGCGATATGCTGCAGTGATGGGCAGACTGGCAAGTGTGAGGGGATCTGATTCTCCTCTGAGGTGGACTGGACCAGGTGCTCACTTGGGTATTGGGCAGGGGCCTCAGCTTGTACTGGGGCCTCTGCTGGGGTCTCCACAGGGGGATCTACTGGAGCCTCTTCTGTCACCAAAGCGGGAGCTGGGGCCTCTGCTGAGGCTGGAGCTGAGGCCTCCCCTGTAGGTACAGCTGCAGCTGGAGCTAGAGCTGGAGCTGGAGCTGGAATTGGAGCCGGAGCTGGAACTGGAACCAGGGACTCTGCTAGAGCTGGTGCCTCTGTTGAGCCTGGAGCTGAGGCAGCTGGGCTGGGTGTTTGGTCGGCCACTGGAGCAGGAGCAGGAGCCTCTGCTGCAGCCTCCTGGGGACACTGGTCATTGCTGTATCTCCCAATGCCCCGAGAAATACCATATTAATACCTGGATTCTATGGAAGTTCACTTCACCACACAACCTCCCAGTGTAAAGGAGCTGCTGTTTATATACTGTACCCCACCCTGGGGTCACCTGAGGCTTCATCACCAGGTTATGTACGGGAGGACAGAACAGCAGAAGGGAAGTACCCAGGTCTCTTGGGCAAGTGATGGGCAGAAAGGTTACCACAGGGCTGAGCCAGCCAGACATATGAAACACAGGCTTTAGCTTATGGACTAAAAGTTTGTTTTGAAAAGGTGACGTAAGTGTAATGCCACCTCAGTGTTCAGAGTGCTAATCCAGGTGCCAAGGTGAACACCGAGGTAAGAATTAAATATTCCAATTGTCTATTTGCTTATGGATGTCCTTAGGTAGCCCAGGCTCTTAGCCTACCTAGCTACCACTGCACATCTGCATGCTGAACTGTCACTGGTCTTTTCTTGACAGGAGACCCAGTGACATTCAGAAGCTCAAAGCTTATGGCAGTTGGAATGAGGGGCTGCAACTAGTCTATGCAGCCATGCCTCCACTAAAGGGGAATGCTCTCAACTTGACACATTTCAGTTTCTGAGTTGCCTGCAGTTGTGATCATATATCCAGTCAAATATCCCATGAGGCTCCTGGGCTGCCCTCTTGCTCTCCTGGGTTGGAAATGCAGCTGCAGACATTTCTATACCCACTGCTGAGTATAAGCCAGGTTTAGAGATGGTAGGGAATTGAAGACCAGCCTCACACAGGAAGATGTGGAAAAGTTCCACTTAAGTTCCTGTCTCAGCTGGATGTAAGGGTCAGGATAGAAGAGGTGGGGAGTGAGTGGGAGCCTTGAATGAAAGAAGCTCAGGAACAGTGCCCAGGCCCTGAGTTCAAGTCTCAGGACTGGCAAATAAACAAAAACAAAATCTTGGGGGCTGGGAATGTGGCTTAGTGGTAGAGTGCTTGCCTAGCAGCCACGAAGCTCTAGGTTTAATTCCTCATACTACATAAACAGAAAAAGGTGAAAGTGGTTCTGTGGTCAGGTGTTAGCCTTGAGAAAAAGATGTCCAGGGACAGTGCCCAAGCCCTGAGGTCAAGCCTCAGGAATGGCAAAATAGAGGAGGAGGAGGAAGAGGAGGAAGAGGAGGAGGAGGAGGAGGAAGAGGAGGTGGTGGTAGTGGTGGTAGAGGATGGGAGCCCTGTGAAATTATTAGTTAGGGTATAGCTGTAGAGACAAGACAGATGCTGAGAAGAGTCAGAGTGAGAACAGGGCGTCTACTGCCTACCAGTAAGGAAAAAAAAAAAACCCAAAAAACTAAATATGTATTAGGGAATAAGTGCAGATGAAGAGCTTTCCTTCCCAGTAGGGGAAGTCAGAAAGCCGCCAACAAAGGCTCCCCACAAGGGCACAAGGTCCCTCTCAAGCCTCAGGTGGGGTGAGCTATGGACGGGGACACTGGTCACCAGCAGGCACTCCTGGGAGTGTCTAGAGGAAGCTAGGCTCTCAGAGACAGCAGGTGGAGAGAGGAGAGGGTAACGAATAGGACAGGGCTGAAATTCTTTCCCTCTCAATACCTCAGTGTCCCCAGATGACAGGAGTCTTGAAAGCAATGACCCCTTTCCATAGCCCAAACATCCCAATCTGCTGCTCTTATCATACAGGGAAACAGTCCCAAAGCTACAGGTAGCTTGGTCCTTTCTGTCAAGGGCTAACAAGTACATTTGGAAGCTCATCTCAAGAGACGGAGCCTGATGGTCTGGCTGACAGTTAGTCAAAGTACAAGCCTCCTGGGGATAGGGGAGGGAACTGATGCCCACGGGAAATACTTGGGCTCATGGGAACAGATGACAGGACCCGGGGTTAAAATGATGGCCCTCAACAGGGCAGGCAAGGTGTGAGGAAGCTTCCTTGACCTGACCAGCATGGCTGGCAAGAGCCTGTGGGGCAACCCATATTTGTGAGAGGAGCTTTCCTGAGCTTATTCTAAAGTTCTGTTGATAGAAGCCGGGCACCATGCCCAGAGGGGCAAAAGGCAGAGCTGAGGGTGGTCAGGGGCTAGGGAGAAGCTGAACAGGAGGGTGACCACTTAGTACAGATGCCCATAGATCACACCCATGCCAGCCCCATGCCCTGGGCCCTGAGAGCCTGCTCTCAGTCTCACCTGGCCCTGCCCTCAGCTGACTGGCCGTCCACAGGGGGGTTCTGGGGCCCAGCTCCAGCTGTGGGGGTCTTGGCAATGACTACAGTCTTCAGATCCTGCAGTGAGGCCCGCAGCTGGTTGTAGATGCGCAGGAAGTGGAACTTCTCGTGGGGCAGCACGAAGATGGCAGTGACAAAGCGGTAGCCAACAAGCAGCTCGAGCACATGGCCGTCAGCGAAGGCACCTCGAGGCTGGGTGCAGCTGCGCGTGGGGTCCAGCAGCACGGTGGAGAGGGGCACACGGCTAAGCTTAAAGCTATTGCGGTTGCGGCAGTTGTGGGAGCCACGGTTGGGCATGGGGTTGAAGTCAGCCTTGATGACGTTGAGGTGCTGGGGTGTGAGCAACAGCCAGTAGGGAATGGCGGCAGACTTGACGGCCTCAGAGGGTGCACAGCACGAGCGCCGCACTGCGGAGCACAGGGTGCAGCTGGCCCACTCGATGTTGCCAGAGTAGTCCCCAGCTGCCGTCTGGACCATGCGCTTGTCGCTGTAGACCAGGTAGACCGGAAAGCAGCCCTGGCTGCGCTCCTGGCCGCCGCCGGCCACCTTGTAGAAGGTAAGCAGCTGGCGCAGGAACTCCTGCAGGCTCGTGTGGCTGCCATAGAGGATGGGGCTGCACAGCATGGCCATGTGCTGCGGGGCAAAGCAGGAGCGCAGGTCGGCGTGAAACTCGTGCAGGTTGGCGGCGTCAGAGATGATGAAGAGTGTGTTCTCACTGTGCCGCACCTTGAGCACCAGACACAGTTCCGGCATGAGGAAGCCAAACTCAGTGAGGTCACCGTGCGGAAAACAGAAGACGAAACGCAGGGAGGACAGGATGTGCTGGCTGCTGCCTCGGGACTCCTGGTGAGGAATCTCAAAGACAGCGATGCCAAAGTCAGTAAGAACAAGGCAGGCAGCGAACTGGCGGATGCTGCCCTGCACATGGATCAGGAAGCACCACAGCACCTTGAGGATGCGGATGTGCTCCAGCAGGAAGTCCTCATCTGCGCCCAGGGCCCACTCCAGTGCCAGGCGCTCCTCCTCAGCCTCCTCATCCTCCTCTTCCTCCTCATCCTCCTCTTCCTCCCCCTGGATACCACCCTCTTCTTCCTCTGTGTCCGGGGGTCCCATCTCAAAGTAGCGGTTCTCTGCAATGTCTTCATCCTCCTCCTCCTCCTCCTCTTCTTCTTCCTCCTCGCCCTGGCCCTCTTCCCGCTGGTTGGCAGCCTCAATCCAGGCAGGCAGTTGCCGCTCAATGGCTTGACGAATGAGGGTGCTCAGGCGCTGGATGAAGTCCTGGTTGGTGGCTGTGTAGCCAATGCAGGTGAAGGGCAAGAAGATGATCTGGCCAGACCCAGGCACCACCTGCACCTCCGGCTCCGCATGCTCAGGGCTGTGCAGGCACAGGCTTGGTCAGGGAAGCAAGAGGGGCCCCCACCTGAAATCTGAGCTGCACCCTGTCCCTAAGGAACCAACTCATTGGTCCACTGAGACTTCAACACAGCCGAACCTCTTTTTAGAGCAAAGCCCTGATGGGAAGCTGAGATGCTGGCAGCCAGAGAGAGGGCTGGATAACAAGTTTGAGTCCAGGCTTCTATGGGTTTACAGCACAGCTGTCCAGCACAGCTGTCCAACACAGCCCTGTCTAGAACACACTGGTTCCACAACAAAACAGCCAACTTCTCAGGCATTCAGATATTGCCATGCACCCTGAAAGCAAAGAGCGTTCCAGGATGTGAAGCCATGGGTTCCTAATGACTGCCCTTAGGGGCACCGGCAAGTCTCCATGGACAGAAGACTGGGGCGGGCCCTAAGACCTTCACATCTAAATTCCACCTCCTTTTGGCTTCTCAAGCCCTCATAAGCCTAACATTATAGGAACCTGCTGCTGTAAAGGGTCACGAAGCTAACAGTTCATTTGTGGCCTGTAGAGCCAGGCGTGGTAGCTCACACCTGTAATCCTAGCAACTCAGGAGGCTGAGATCTGAGGATCACTCATGGCTCAAAACCATCCCGGGGCAATAAAAGTGAGAGACTCTTATCGCCAATTAATCGCCAGAAAACAGGAAGTTGGGGCTGTAGCTCAAGGGTAGGGTGTAGCCTTGAGCTGAAGAGCTCAGGGATAGCACCCAGGCCATAGTTCAAGCACCATGACTCCCCCTCTGCCCCCCCCCCACACACAAAAGAAAGTAGCTGTAGGCCAGGCATGGTGGCTCATGCCTGTAATCCTAGCTACTCAGGAGGCTGAGATCTGAGGATCAAGGTTCAAAGCCAGCCTTGGCACAAAAGGACCTGAGACTCTTATCTCCAATTAACCTCTAGAAAACAGGAAGTGGGGCTTGGCTCAAGGGTAGGATGGTAGCCTTGAGCTGAAGAGCTCAGGAACAAGCCCAGGCCAAGTTCAAGTCCCATGACCAACCCCCCCCCCCAAAAAAAAAAAGTAGCTGTAGGGATGGGATGTAGCTCAGTGGCAAAGCACTTGCTTAGCAAATGCAACATCCTGAGTTCAATATCCAGTACCAAAAAACAAAACAAAACAAAAAACAAAAAAAAACCCTGTGGTCCAGTCTGACAAAAATTGTGCTAGATCAAAACTAAACCTAGTAGAGGATAACAATAATCTGGCAAAGTTTAGGGACAATGAACCTAGTCTACATTATCTGTGCTTCTGTGTATGTATGCACACCAGTCTTGAGGCTTGAACTCAGCTTAAGTACTATTCCTGAGCTATTTTATTCAAGACAAGCAATCTGCCACTTGAGCCGCATCTCCACTTCCAGTTTTTTTTGGAAGTGGTTAATTGGAGATGTTTCAGACTATTCTTCCAGGCTGGCTTCCAACCACTATCCTCAGATCTGAGCCTCCTGAGTTGCTAGGATTATAGGCATGAGCCAACAGTACCTGGCTAATCTGTGCTTATTTAAATAAAGGAACAATTCTATAGAACATCTGGGACAGATTGTTAACAAAATCCAGTGGTTCCCTAGGCCACTATAGGATTACAGGCCCATACCTGTTAATCCTATTCAGGAGGCTGAGAGCTAAGGATTGAAGTTTAAAGCCAGCCCAGGCAAGAAAGTCTGTGAGACTTTTACCTCCAATTAACTACCAAAAACAAAGCCATAAATGAAGCTGTGGCTCAACTGATAGAACACTAGCCTTGAGATGGAAAAGCTCAGGGACAGCACCCAACCCCTGAATTCAAGCCCTAGGACTGGCAAAGGAAAATAAATAATAATGCTGCTGGCTACCCCTGCCTGCAGTTGAAAGCATGCAGAAAAATTGTGCATCAGGCTCAGAATATATTTCACAAACTCCTTACCTTGCACCACCAACAGCTCCTGGAACATCTCTTAAGTCATCAGAAGCTGCCTAATAAAGAAGAAAATGTAGTCAGCTTTATATGCTAGTCATTCCCTGGCACTTACTGGGTACTGGACCCTGACCTGCTGCCTCTGAAGTGCCTCACAATTCCCACATTCCACCTAAATACACTCTGGGGTCCAGGAAACATGGACTGGCATTCCTACCCATCTGTCTGATCTCTCTAACCAGGCCAAAGCCTGTAAAGGTAGCCCTGGCAAAGTCGCCAACACATTCAACACTCAGGAATCTCTTACTATTTGACCCTGGGGAGGCAGAGGGTGCTGGGAGACAGGCAAAGGACATGGCCCTGGGCAATGCAGAGCGATAAGGCTTAGAGGCCTAGTGACCATGCACACCAAAAGGGAGCCACTCTTGCTTTCCTCCACTCTTGTCATGGGACATAGGAATGGGCCTCAGAAGCCTGAGCTTTAGCCAGAGTCACACTACCCAAGAGTAGCAGGGTGGTATGTAGGAACGGTAGCCCCAGCATAGCAGGTAGCAGGGAGAAGTAGCTCTCCCTCTGAACTGCCTTCCCTGCTCATATGGTTCAAGGATTCCTTTCCCCTCAAGAGCTCAGTGAGAGCGCTACCTATTCTCATGGGGGCCAGAGGATATGGATATAGATCCTGAGCCACTCAGCCCACCAAGAGTCAACTAGAGACTGGTCCAAGAGAGACAATGTCCCTAGCAAGTACACAAAGAGGCCCTGGTAGCATCTGCCATATTCAGCCAGAGGAACTGGACCTCAACAGCAGGCAAGGGTGTTACCTGTCCTGTAGGGATGGACTCCAAGGAGTCAGAGCAGCCATGGGTAATGGGCCGGTCCTCAGGATTCAGACTGTCCGTGGATGAGAGGCTGCTGGCCAAGGCCTCCTCCTGCACAAACATGATTCCTGCAGAAAGATGGGGAGGGCGGGTGGGCAGGCGGGGAGGGCAGCCATTCAACAAGAGGGCTGGGTCTTGGGCTACTGGCATGGCTGGGGCTAGCCAGACCCCCGAACTATATGGGTTACAGAAGAAAATGACAAAGCTGAAATATTCAACCAATGATATTCCTTCCAATCTCAAGGCAAGCAGAGGCTTTCTGAGCACACATGCAAAGGTAGAAGCTCACCAAATGTGAAAACATAAACACCAAACTTCTGTAAGTAAATTGTAACGACTATAGCTTGATCAAAGGCAAAAAGAAAAAAGCATTTCTATATTTAACAAAGATTTAAATCTTTCATCTATAAAGAGCTTTTAATGATTACAAAACTGAGAGAGTGGAAATGTCAAGAGACTACAAAGAACATGGGATGTGTTACAGAATGGTCAATAGACGTAGTATGAAGATGCTTACACAGAGAGGCAAGGTGAAATAGGTGACGATAGGCAAAGCTCAAACTGTGTGGTCTGACCTGGCCTAACTCGACAGAAGTAGGCAGTAGGGTGCAAACTTGCCTGTCTATCAAGAAGGAAGTTTGGGTGGTATGTGCATGTCCATCAAGAGGCTTGAACATGTTCATTCTGGGAGCATAGTTCCTGAAGGCCTAGATGAGACCCTATGTACTGATCTGACATCTCTGCAGTGCTCACAAATCTGCAGAGCACAGTGAGAGAGGCCAGAGTTTGAGGGCTTGTTCCAGCTCCAGGGCTGCTGCACACAACCTAAGCCAACCTGTTTCTTGAGACACCCCACCCACTGCCCTAGAGCCACTTCTCAGGAACAGTGAATGCAACCTGATTCATGCATCCAGATACATGTGGGGTAAATCCTACCAAGACTCTCTTTTTCCTTCCTTCCTTCCCTCCCTCCCTTCCTTCCTACTTTCTTCCCTCCCTCCTCCCTCTCCTTCTCTTTCTTTCTGGTGCTGGTTCTGGGGCTTGACTTGAGCCTAATGCTGTCCTTGAGCTTTGTACACAAGCCTGAAGGTCTACTATTTGAGCCACAGCCATTTCTAGCTTATTGATGATTAATTGGTAAGGGTTTCAGGGACTGAGCTGGCTTTGAACTGTGATCATCAGACCTCAGCCTCTTGAGTAGCTAGAATTACAAGTGTGAATCACCAGCACCTAGCTCCTACTGAAGCTTTTTTTTGGCCAGTCCTGGGGCTTGAGCCCAGGGCTTGGGCACTGTCCTTGGGCTTTCTCAAGGCTAGTGCTCTACCACTTGAGCCACAGTACCACTTATGGCTTTTTCTGTATATGTGGTACTGAGGAATAGCTTTGTGCATGCTAGGAAAGCACTTTACTACTAGGCCACACTTCTGGGCCTCGAGGCTATTGTATAGATACAGTCTGTCTGGACCCCTTACTTCACTCCAGATGTTCTGCAGTCTGAAGGGAAGCCTTTAACATTCTTTGAAATGCAGCTAGCTGGTTTAGGGTCCAGGCCTGTCTCAACAGCTTGGTATTGCCAAGCAGTCGACATGGCCCAGTAATATGACTCATCAGAGAACCACATGATATATGAGGTCCTTGTCCAGCTCAGCTGCTTCCTAAACAAGGAAGGCAGGCAGGCAACCCAAGCCTTGATAACTCTACAAAGCAGCAAAGCAAAAGAGGCTCTGTGAGGTAGGAGGGGTGGCAGGGACACAGCTATGAATGAAGCACCTTCCAGGGGCATACTCCAGGATTTACCTATGCTGCCATTCTCCCCTGAAGGCTACCCTCCCACTGACACATTAAAATTCTTTCCATCCTTCAAGATTCACTCAAACCTCTGTTGCAGACCTTCCAAAAAGTTCCCCAATCATTCTTCTGTGTGTTCCCTTGGGCATACAGTTTACTCCCCACCCCCAGGTGGCTCGATTATCCTTAGGGGCACTGATCTGAATCCCTACCAAGGATGTGGGAAGGGGACACCCTTACCAAACGATTTTGTTGAGCCAAAAGCAGTGCTAAATGCCTTCCAGCATTAGCTCATTCGTGCCTCTCATTATTTACCACATTATCAAATCTAAGATGCATGGATGCGTTGCCATCTTGGTCTTAGCAGGTGTCCACAGATGTTCCCATGATTTCATCACGAATACCAGCTGGGTGGCAGCAACTAGGGGATGCCACTGACTGCAAGACGCATCTCAATTTCAGAGAAGTCAAGGGTGGAGACATGTGCATCTTAGAATTGATGAAGTAGGGGTATCCTCTTTATGGGTGAGAAGCTACAAGGCAGGAACTGCCCGCTCCTAACCACCCCTCTGCACAGCTTTTGCTCAGTCCACAGATGGCTGGAGAACCATCTCTGGCATCTGCCCATTAGTCATAATCTCCATATAGCTCCAACAATGGTCTAATGGCTTCTGCAATGATCAGGGGCTTGGGGTTTCCTAGACAGCACCCGTGTTGGGCAGGTTCCCGAGTGCCCCGTTTATTCACAAGTACGCTCTCCTCTTACGGATCAGGCTAAGAGCAACAGGCATGGGCCAGCAAAGCTGTTCCTACATGGGGGGAAATCTCTGCCCATCCAGACCAGTTCCAGTAATACAGGGCTGAACACACATACATGAGTGCCTCCAAGTTGTGAGAAAAAAAGCAACACTACCCCCACCCCCAAGCCTTGTTTGGACATGAGGAAATGTGGACAGGGACAGTCTGTCCATTTCCTTCCTGGACTATGGCCTGCACAAACAAGTGGTCAGAAAGGGCCACTCAGCGGATGGGACAGGGGACATCAGGAGTCCTTGGACAGGGATTGACCTTTGCCATTTCTCACCCAAAAGGAAAGAGATGTGCACACAAAGACATCCACTGCAGTTTTATTTATAAGAGGTGCAATCTGGAATGATGTCTCAATGTCCAGTGACTGGGAAGGGGAGACACACTACAGAGACACTCTGTGGAGTGCCCTGGGCAAGGAGGGCAAAGAGGAGGGGGAGATGAGATTGGGCCTAGTTGCTCCAGAGGCTTCACCAGCTGTAGCTGCAACTCTAGGGGAGACACCCATTCCTCCTACCCACCGGGGGTCTGCTCTTCACTAGCTTATTCTCCACTTGCTTGTTCACACACTCACTCAGATTCAATCAATGCTGACCCCTGGCTGATCCCTGGATTTGGGACCTTGCACCTCCCTGGGCCCCAGGAAGCCTGCAGCTGCATGCCTCCTTTGCAGCGTTGCTTGCATTAGAGGGGCCTGGGTAGTAGGTCTGGTTTGGATGCAAGTGGCAGGGTCAGGGAAGCTTTCTCACAGAGATTCAAACCTTCCTCCCCTTGATGTAAAAAAAAAAAAAAAAAAAAAAACAACCAAAGAGTCTCCGATGATTGACTTAAGTAAATGAGTAAATGTGCAGGCACCTAGCCCTACCAGTCCATTTCCATGAACTCTCTTCTGCAGTGTGCTGCTCTGTGTTGGCCTTTTGCCTTATTGTAAACAAGCGACTCTGGCCTCAGTCTTCTTTCCCTGATGGAACTGCCAAAGCTGCACCACAGCTGCCTCTCCCTCCCCTCCTTGGGAGTATGTCACAGCCTGATGTTCCCTCTCCCCTGAGTATCTTATCCCTCTCTGAGATGGTTTCCTCCAGTGGGACCACCAGGTCAAGGGGTGAGAATGTGTTTCTGGCTCTTTGAAACCTAGGGTCACACTGTTTTCCCAAGACCTCACACCAAGTTCTGTGTCTCCAGGAGCCCAGGCGGGTGGCGTTCTTTCCT
Source organism: Megascapheus bottae (assembly GCF_031878675.1). Classification (NCBI taxonomy): domain Eukaryota; kingdom Metazoa; phylum Chordata; class Mammalia; order Rodentia; family Geomyidae; genus Megascapheus; species Megascapheus bottae. Next base: position 17,722,335 of record NC_143510.1, read on the forward strand.
GCGTGTCCCGACCCTCAGCTCCACTCGGGATGGCACACCTGCCCCTCTTCCGTCGGGGCCGGGCAGGCAGACATGCTCATGGGACCTGCTTCACTCACTCATCTCCGAGGATGCCTGGGTTCAGAGGTGAAAGCCCTTTGAAAATGCTAATACAGTGGGCAGGTGAAAGGAATTGGTCTTCAAGGGACACAGCTCATCTGTATAACCAACCCATCTTCATTCCACAGATACAGTGTTTGGGGGCAAGCTGCCCCTCAAGAGCCACAGAAATAAGGCAATGATAAAAGAAAGCTCCTCACACATGGTTCAGGGGTGCAGACTCCACAGGGAAGGCATGGTTTCCCACTAACAAGGAACTGATCTGCCCACACTGCCTGTGAGGGACTGCCCCAAACCTGCTTGAAGGGCAGTGTTAGCATATCCAGCAGATATCCCATGGTATCCTACAGGAGTGGGATATGCGTGTCAATGGTCTTCACTAAGCAAACAACAGTGCTCAAATCAGGCTGCTCCCTCCTCCCTCTGACACAAGTCCCTTAAGCAGACAGCCAGCAGATAGCATCACACTCCCTATGCCTGACCCTGTAGGAAGCAGGTACTAGCATCACTCCCCCAATCACAGCACAGCCAGAGCACCCAGAAAGGCTGAGCAGCTCTGCAAGAAGTGGGAGCCACGATTACCTTGGTTGGAGAGGATAGGCTGGGGCAGGGAGGCAGAGGTGGGAGCCGTGGTGGGAGGGGAGCCACCGGGTCTGGTGCAGGGGGCAACTGGGAGCCGAGAATCCTCACCAACCTGAGGAGGAGTGCTCAAATCAGCCAGGAAAGAAAGAAAGTGAGGGAAGGATAGACCCAACAAGGCCAGGGATGTGGTGGGAAGAGTTCATGTTTTCATAATGTTGAGCTCACAGTACTGAGCAGCATCTCCATGTCATAAGTGTTCCACAGAGCTGTGTGCTACCCCAGCTCCTGCAGCCACAGAGTGGCACAGTCGGGCTTTGGCAGGCCTGACAAATGCCACACCCTAGCTTCCCCCACTTGCTGCTCCCACCCTGGTCTATTTCTCAGCACCATTTCTCCCATACAAATGCCCACCTTCTTCTCGGGGTTGCTCAGTTTGGACTTGACGTCCTTGGCTTTCTGAATTGCTTTTAGCACTTCTACAGTGTCCAGTTCCTTCTCTGTGGTTGCTGTGTTATCCAGACATACCTACAAAAGTCCAGAAAGTAGCTTTGAGTGTAGAGATTGGCGAGCATAGAGGAGGGTGGCAGGGCCTCATTGAGGAGTGGTTAGGAGAACCCCCTCCTACAAGATGTACCCCAGAAAGGTACTAGAGGCCCAGGGAAGCCCGGCCCACTAGGAAGCAGGCTCCTTATTGCCATGCAAGTGATGTGGGGTGCCTTAGAGGGGCAAATGGAAATCTCACACCTCTTCCTCTGTCTCTGGGAGTCCCTCTCCAAGAAGAGGAAGCAAAAGCTTCTTGTGGGGCTACGTCTGGGGAAAGGGGAGACTTGCATTAAATTCCATTACAGACAGAACTCAGATGGTCAAAGAGCCAAGGAGAGAGCCTTCTGGGTAGGGGAAATGTGAGGGCAAAGGCACAGAAATCAGGGTGGATGGGGAGAGAGACCCTCATCTAGGATACAGGGGGAGAGGAAGGCTAGCGAGCACACAACTAGAGGGTGGGCAGTGTGTTCAACCAGGGAAGGTCCCAAGGACCAGGACAGGAGCTGACTTCCCAGTGTGGAACTGAAAAGGGGGAGGAGGGAGAATAGCATCTTAGGAAAACTGAGTTGATGACAATGTGGAAAAAGCAGCATTTGAGGCAGAAATGGGGTGTAGTTGAAATACAATCAGATCCCTGGTGTCTTCTGCTTAAGCTCTGGGGAGAACAAAGGCTCTGAGGGCTGGCAAGAGAGTGGAATGGGGATGGAGTCTGTTGGAGACTGAGGGAAAGGAATGAATCTTGGGAAAGTCCTCTTTGGTTAGCATGGGATGCAGGTAGATGGCCCAATCAGTAGCAGACCCTGGGTTGGGCTACAATGGCAAGGGTGGGGAAAACTTTTGGGCTTTTAGTCAGGCATCATGAGAATTTACTATAAATAATAGTCATTTTAAGTTCCTTATTTCTGTCCTTTCTCCAAAACGTTATTTATTTTTTTTTAAGTAGAAGACAGTTTCTGCCTTCCTTGCCTGTGACTTGCTGGCCTACAGCTCTGGCAGAACATAGATCCTGCTGGGGAACCCACACTAGCTGACAGTCCCCAATGGGAGAGGGCTGGGAGGTGCATGCAGCCTTTTCTTGGGGAAAAATGGACTTCCTAGATATGGAAGGCGAGCAGACATCTTCCTAAAGCAGGCAAGGGCATCGAGTGGCACACTCCCCGTACACACACACACACACACACACACACACACACACACACACAAGCGCGCGCGCACCCCACTCTTCCTGTCCATGTTGTCCTGGACTCTACCAAGGCTCACCTCAGAGGCCCGCTCTCCGAACTGAGCAAGCACCTTGGTCCGGTAGTCAGGGATGATGCTGAGAGGGTTGTTCAACAGGGCTACGTGCTCCAGGCATGGGAGGCTTCCAATGCTCCTGACTTCCTCCATCTGCAAGGCATGAGCGCCATCCCCCTTGGCCCCTTCTCCTAACACTTCAGCAACAGGACAACAGGCTGGAGCCTCTTTTAAATGAAAGGAACCTTCACGATCTTCCTTAAAGTGATAAACACCAAGGCCCAGCAATCCCAGAGCTCTGAGGCCCCTTAAGACTGCAACTCACCTGTTCGATTCTGTTGTCACTGAGGTCCAAGTTAAGGAGGGAGTAGAGCTTATGCAGGCCACTCAAGCTCTTTAGAAGGTTGCCTGCCAGGTTCAAGGTCTTGATGTTCCCCAGTTTGGTGTGGACGCCTTCCAAGGAGGAGAGCTTGTTGTAGGATAGGTCCAGGTGCACGAGGTTGTACAGGTGCTGTAGCAGCATTGAGAACAGGCCCAGGTAAAGCTTCCAGAGAGGGGGCCTGCCACCCTTCCAACTCAAACAGACCAATTCTGCAAGGTAGCTCCACCAGTCTCTCTGATGGTTATTGGAGAAAGACTCTTCTCCCCTGTACATGCCACAACCTAGTGCTACTCTGCAGACAGGCTGGTAGGAACATTTAAAATAGGCCTGCTCGTCTTCAGGACACCGCACACCACTGTCACCACTCTCAGTCTACAGTTACTATTTTAATTCTTTAGAGCAAAAATCACTCAGTGCATCATTGGAAGCCTAAAGGGCACAAGGCAGACCTTTCCTTAGACAGACATTACCTGTAGGTTATCCACAACCAGCACACCGTTGTGACTCAGGTCCAAGAACTCAATCTTTGGGATCAGTTTCTTGTGAAAGAAAAAAAAAAATCATGTCACTCTAGCAGCCTACATGACAGGAAACTCTTGTCCTGACCAGAGTTTCTGCTAGCTGTCCCCATGGAGCCCTGGTGTGACCGTTTTCATTCAGCAGCATATCCATAGAGACTCCTGGGGACTCCAGGGATGAATACTAGCCGCAGATAGCACTAAGCATTTGGCTATGACTGCTCTCCTTCAGCTCTGCCCACTCCCATGGAGCACCAAGAGTCACACTCTTCTAGGCCTAAGGTTATCAAGATGGCACTCTTACACAGGCACATCTTTTAATCTAGAGGTGGATTTTCTGCTACACTTCTTAGGGGTAAATATCATAGCATATCATGGTTCTATTATACCAAAGGTTTGTGCAATTGATACGCTCCATTTAATTTTAAGTATTTACTACCAACTTTAAATAAGCTTCATTTTGAAATTTAACTTCAAATCTTCAGGTGACTCACAGAGCTGTGGATATAGGTTTTTCTGTGGTCATTCCAGACAAAGCCAACGAAATACTCAGACCCCAGGATGTGATCGGAGTGGTCCCTGGCACTGTCTGCTGTAAACGTACCACAGACTCGTCGATTTCAGAGATGCTATTGTGGCTCAGGTCAAGGGCAGTCAGTGCTTGCCACGTGGGGATGACAGCAGTCACAGGGCCTTCCAAGGCTGTGCCTTCGGGCTCCCACTCATCAAATTCTGAGGCTTCAGGAACAAGGACTTCCTGTGTAAGAACATCTGTTGAGCACTATGCCCAGGCCTCACGCAACACTAACTGGAACACTACTCTTGCAAAATTTAAGGAAGGACTTGAGCATATTTAGCATGTGGAAATGAGCTTGCATTAAAACAGGCATTGGTTCATGTGTCTTTAAATGATTATGAAATAACTCAAAGGCTTAGCAGCACAACAGCCACTTGGAAAAGGTTTGCTTCAGTTACAAATGCTCCTCAAGCCCCCAGTGGTCTCTGCTATTTGGTGATGCCTTTGCTAGCCTAATTCTCAGAGGCTGAAAGTCCAAGTTTATGGTGTTGCTAAGCAACGCTGCTTTCAAAGTGGTCCCAACTATAGAGAGCAGAACCACTACTTTAAAGAAACAAAAATCATCACTAAGACAAGTGTAGAAGTAAGAAGCTGGGGGCTGGTAGCTCATCCCTTAACCCTAGGTGACTGAGGTCTGAGGACCATGGTTTGAAGTCAGCTGGGGCAGAAAAAGCCCTTGAGACTCCTAACTCTAGCTAACCACAAAATGTCAGAAGTGAAACCATTTCAAGTGGTAGAGCACTAGATTTGAGCACAAGAGCTCAGGGGCAGTACTCAGGTCTGTGAGTTCAAGCCCCAGCAACCCTCTGCCCCCCAAGTCTTTTTATATTCAGGATTGGATTTTGACATTACTAAGATAAAATCCATACAAAGATAAAAGGAGACTACATTTCTAACTGGAATGACTCTGTGGCTCATGTACAAACACTGGGGTCTAGCACTTCTATTCTTGACCTTTAACTTCAAGTCCATATGAGATACAAATGAATGGAAGCCAGGATGTTTTTTAGGCTTAAATACAGTTAAACTATCAAACTAATGTTACCAGCTATGCAGTCACAATTTAGTCATTAAAAAACCATCAGTGATTCATGCTTGTAATCCTAGCTACTCAGGAAGCTGAGATCTGAGGACTGAATTCAAGCCACCCTAAACAGAAAAGCCCATGAGACTCTCATCTCCATTAAGTCCCTAAAAAACTGGAAGTGGAGGTGTAGCTTAAGTGTTAGTGTGTCAGCTGAAGGACAATGTCCACGTCTCAAGTTTAAGCCCTAGCACTGGGACATATATACACACATACAAACAAACAAAACAATAACTCTGACAGGCATGGTAATACATTCTATAATCCCAGGAAGATCACGAGTTTGTGGCCATTCTGGACTACATAGTTTAAAAAAAAAAAAAAGCTGGATGTGGTAGGTTTTAGAAAGACACTAGGGAGGGGCCAGGAATTTGGCCTAATGGTAGAGTGCTTGCCTAGCATGCATGAAGACCAGAAGTGGTGCTGTAGTTCAAGTGGTAAAGCTCTAGCCTTCAGAAAACCCAAGGACAGTGCTCACCTTCATGGAGGTTGCTGAGAAGCGGATGCTCATTGTGGCTAAAGTGGGCTTCGAGGTAACCAGCCCTTGGATGTGCTTGGCATCACAGTAACTGATCTGGAACAAAGCACAGCCACGTTTGAGAAACAGCAGCCTGGGCCATCTGAAGTTCCAGGAAGAGGGTGCTCAACTCACAATGCACAAAAGAAACCCAACAATGGGCAGGCCCAAATCCTGAGAGTCATTATTCAACTCAAAACCTAAGCCTTTGTCTAGTGCTAGATAGGGCTGACTAAACATTTTGTGAAGTACCTATTGCAAAAGGCATTCAGACCCTCAGACTCACAATACACAAATTCCATTTTCTTGTTAAGGGCTGCCTGGAGCCTGGCAGGTGGATATAAAGGGTGGGTCATGGGAACCAGCTGTAGAGAGCAAAGAGCCAATGGCCTCCACAGTGTGGCAAGTGTGGTGACCCTCCTGCTGGCCCCACGCCAGTCCACTGCTCTCAGCTGTCCTGTGGTGAGAGAGAGGCCAAGCCCACTTGACCCTAGTGCTACAAACTCACAGACCAGACAGAGGCCTGGCTGTCTAGAGGGACTGGGTCAGACCTTTCTCTCCCTTCTGAGGCCTTAGCCAGTAGTGGCTGAGACAAACACCCTGAGCTTCCATCAAGAGGAGTGGCCCCAAGACCCAAAGCAAACCCAGCTTGCTGCTCTTCAACTTGGTGATCCTAGACACACTTCCTTGTATTTCTAAGCCTCAGTGACCTCAACTATAAACTGAGAATGGAAGTGTCCCCTTCACAAGGTTGTTGGGAAGATTCAATTAAACAGTCTACATCTGGAGGTCGGAGGCTTGGCTCAGATGGTAAACTGCCAGCCACTGAGTGAAAGCATCAGAGACCAAGTATGAGTCCTGATCTTGGACAAAAAGAAAAAAACGGTATACATTGACATGATATTGAATACAAGCTCAAGAAACAGGCTTTACTCAGGAGACAGCTTTTATTATTCAAATTAACTCTTCTCTTTTTCTCTCCTCTCTCATTTCCTTTTCCTCCTCCTCCTCCCATTTTTTTTTTTTGAGACAGAGCCTTCCTATGCCCACATTGGCCTTGAACTCAAGATCCTATCAACTTCCTAGATGCTAGAATTCACTAGTTTTTAACACCATGACCCACTGCCTTCCCTTTCTTTTGACAAACTTAGATTTTTTTGGGGGGAGGGAGGGTCATACGACTTGAACTCTGGGTCTGGGTGCTGTCCCTGAACTCTTCAGCTAAATGCCACAGCCCTACCCTTGAGCCACAGCCCCACTTTCCGTGTTCTAGAGATTAATTGGAAATAAGAGTCTCATGGCTCTCAAAGTCCAGGCTGGCTTTGAGCAGCGAGTGATCCTCAGATCTCAGCCTCTTGAGTAGCTAGGATTATAGACTTGAGCCACTGCACCGGGTGACAGTTTTGAGATCCTTAAAGCTCCATAGCTAAAACTATAAAGCATTTATTAGGTGTGGCACCCCAGAGGGAAGGGAACCTTTCTGACTTGAAATTGGTGCTGTGATCCTTAGGATGACTTCCCAAAACTGCTACTTAAACTATATATGTCCCCTGACCCAATCAGAGGTCCAGAAGGTATGGGGCTCTGTTGCCCTTACTAGGGCCAGAGATGTACAGACTACCAGACACAGGAGAGGCTTCCTCTTTTTGCCTCTGGAGGGCATGACTTACCTGGAAAGAATCTGCCACAAATATCCAGACATGAAAGCAGCTGTTTTGTGATTAAATCTGGTCATTGGGCATCAAAACAGCTCCTTAGCTACAGTCAGAATGAGATGATGCTCTTGACTCAGTCCCACCTGCATCTCAGTGGCCTTAGGCCTTACCTCCACCTGGTGAAGAGACTTGAATATTGACAGATCAAAAGGCAGGAGCTGCTCCTGAATGTTGCTGGTCCCAAAGGGTCCTTCTGTGCCAGAAACCTGAGGCAAAGAGATAGGGCTGACATTAAGGACGCTGCTGGTCAGTGCAGCAGTACCTGAAGCTTTGATAACTTCTGTTTTCAACAAAATGGTTAGGTCAAGGTTTAAAGTAATGCTATACTGGGCCACGATGCCCCCTGGTGCTCATAGTGTGAAGAGCACTGGGTAGTTTTCCTTCCACAGTGGCTGAACCCATGGTTTCGGTCATACTCACTTGCAAGCCAGTGAGTTGTCAGACTCCACAGCCACCTAAATGGCTCTCCGTGACTGACAAGCTTCATCCTTACCTTAAGGTACTTAAGGCGACAGGTGAAGTCCAGAATATGCCCAAGGTCTGTCTTGGCATCCCCACTGGCGCATGTGGGCTTTCCTTGTAGCAGCTGCTGGGTGACCGCATACAGTTGCAGGGGCCTGATGGCAAAGACCTCACCAGCCCCCAAGAGCTGCTCTCCTGCAACAGCCAATTCCCAAGAGATGAGTGTCTATACCTAGCCCTGGCCTGTTGTACCACCAGGGCATCTGTTCACTATGCCAACGGCCAATGAACACTGAGCAAGCACCTATACCCACAGGATAAAACCACAGTCCTAAGCATGCAGGAACTGCTGCCCACCTGAGCCCACATTGGGTACAGGGCATCCCTGGACATGTGATAGCAGAGGAAAGGGGCATGGAGGCTGTGCAACTGGGGAGCCACTCTAAAGAGTGAGGCCAAGTCAGACCTAAAGTACTGAGCCAGAAAGTGTTCACAGGCAACAGTCAGTGCAACAGACCTATGCTGCAACCTCCAAAGTGCAGGTGTTGAAGTTAGGTGCAGCCCTAAGATGCCAGGTCAGTGAGAAACCTGAGCGCAGGTAGCTTTTGAACCAGACTGACTTGTGGTTCTTGTGCTGTTCCTTGTGAGGCATGTATCCTCACACAGGTTACCTCACACTCTGTCAGTATTCTCACCTCTACCTGATGGGGGAGGGGAGGCAGAGGTGCCAGTAGGATGCTAACCATAGGGCTGGTGGCAGCCATGACAGCTACTGTTAGCATGACAGCTACTGTTAGCATGCTCTCTGATAGTGCTATGACTCAAACAGATACAAGATGCAGCACTGCAGCTACCTTTTTTTCTTTTTTTTTTTTTTTTTGCCAGTCCTGGGCTTGAGCTCAGGGCCAGAGCACTGTCCTTGGATTTTCTCAAGGCTAGAGCTCTACCACTTGAGCCTCAGCACCACTTCCAGCTTTTTTCTATGTATGTGGTACCGAGGAATCGAACCCGGGTCTTCATGCACGCTAGGCAAGCACTTTAACCACTAGGCCAAACTCCCGGCCCTGCAGCTACCTTTTATCACTACCTTTCACCACTAAAGAGTAAGTTCTCGACATGGGAACTCAAAAAGGTTTCTGGATGGACTATAGTCTCTCACCTGCAGATAGGTAGGCAGGCTTAGCTGTGAACCAGGTACAGAGACTTTTGGCACCCCCAAGGAAGTAGGCCCTTGTTAGGACTCAACAGACTGAGTTCTGTGACACTCTGAATCTCCAGATGCCTAGTTAAGACTAGGCAAGGTATTTCAAGGACTAATGGTCACATACCTTTTTCAAAGAGTTCTTCAGCCAATGCTGCAGTGATACCATTTATCTCCTGCAAGGGGAAAAAAAATCCTGGTTAGGAAGTCAACTTTTGCCCTGGTCACGGGAATTTGCACATTCTTAGGTATCTAACCACTCCATTAATGTGGTACCAGCTCTCTTGATGGTAAACTAGAAGAGGCAGAGTCTAGAAAAGAAAATGAAGCATTTCCAAATATATGGACACCGGAACTGTTTCTTCAAAAGCAGGAAATTGGGCCAAGGCTTAGTGGCTCATGTCTGTAATCTAGCTACTCAGGGGGGTGAGATCTAAGGATCACAGTTTGAACCTAGCCTGGTCTATGATGCTCTACACTCCACTTAACCAACAAAAAGCCAGAAGTAGAATTGTAGTTCAAGTGTAGTGCCAACCTTGGCAGAAAAAGACGAGTAAGAAGACTAGGCCCTGAATTCAAGCTCTAGTATTGGCACACACATGTGCACACACACAAGCAGGAAACCAAATGAACACTGAAAGTCCAGGTCCACCATGACACTAGCAGAATATGACTTAGCCTAAGAGAGGAGGAGATGGAGAAATGGCCTTTTTCTGGTGGGACATCCCACAGACGGTCATTCCCACCCTCTCTCCTTTTATGTGTTTGGGGAAGAGTGGACGGTTCTCTTCCTGCACTATCCCTTTCAGATACACAAAAGTACTATTCATCCCAGGGTCACTAGAGGGAGGAAAGGAGTTCCTTTCCTAGTTATGAGATAAAGAACAGGATGAGGCTTCAGTCATATTAACAGCCAATATGCCAGGCTCTCATTCACATAAGGCAATGCCTGAGCACTCAGCATATACTCAGCAGATACTATCTACCACCACCCAACTGGAAGCTGCTACCTTGAATCCTGTTAACAAAGATGAACAAACGCAGGTGGAGAGGTAATGTGACTTTCTAATTTTTGATGGTTAGAAGCTAATCAATCCCACATTAAGCATGGAGCCTAGGGTCTCTCTGTACACAATCAATTCCCTCGCCACTTCAAAAAGCAATTGGGGGGGGGGGGAGTTTGGCCTAGTGGTAGAGTGCTTGCCTACCATGCACAAAGACCCGGGTTCAATTCCTCAGTACCCCACATACATAGCAAAAAGCTGGAAGTGCTGCTGAGGCTCAAGTGGTAGAATGCTAGCCTTGAGAAAGTCCAAGGACAGGGTTCATGCCCTGAGCTCAAGCCCAGGACTGGCAAAAAAAAAAAAAGCAATCAGGGGTTGTCAGGAGCCACCAAAGCATGCAGCTACCACCACAGCACATAGCTCCCACCACCTATTCCAGGTAGGAATCTTAACTATCTGACAGATGGACGTCAACAGGTCTTTTAGTAAACAGGTCCAGATGGAGGCTGCACAATTGTCCTCACAGCTCAGGAACACTGTTGTCAGCAGAACATTTAATTCAAATGATTATGAGACTCAAAAGACACTAAGCTACAGGAGACAGAGTGTCCTTTTCCTGTTTTTCTCTTTGCTTGTTTATCTCTTTTTCTTTTTATTTATTTTTCTGGTTCTAGGGCTTGACCACTGTCCCTGAACCTTTTTGCTCAAGGCTAGCACTCTACCAATTGAGCTACAGATCCACTTCTGGCTATTCTGGTTGTTAATTGGAAATAAAGAGTCTCTTGGACTTTGTCTCTTGTCTGGGCAGGCTTTGAACAGCAATTTTCTAATCTCAGCTTCCTGAGTTGCTAGGATTACAGGCGTGAGTCACTCGCACCCTTCCCTGTCATCTTCCTAATACTGGGGATTGAATTTAGGGCTTCATGGAACTACATTCATCACTGCTTTTCTATTTTTTTTTTCGGGGGGGAGTTCTAAGTTTGAACTCAGAGCTTCATGCTCATTAGACAAGAGTCATTGAATCAAGGCTCCAACCCTTTTTTGGCATACATGTGTGTATGTGTAACTAGGGTCTGAGCTTGGGTACATCAACATTGTTTGTTTTACTTGCTAAAAACTGGCCCTCTACCACTTGGGCCATGCCTCTAGTATAGCTTTTCAGTAGTTAACTGGAGATAGAGGACCTTTCTGCCTAAGCTGGCTTTGAATCACAATACTCCTAAATAGCTAGGATTACAGATGTAAGCCTGATACTCACTAGTTATTTCTGAGATAAGTTCTCAATTTTTGCCTGAGTTCATTATAGTTGAAATAATAGCATGCATAACCTCACCCAGCTTATTCTGTTGAGATTGAGTCTTACAGACTTTTCTGCCTGGGCTGGCCTAGAACTGTGATCCTCCTGACCTCAGCTCCCATACAGGTAGGACAATAGGCATGTGCTTCCATGCCCAGCTATTGGCTGAGAAGGAATCTCGTATGTATGCCTAGGCTATCTTTTAATGGTGATCCTCCTAATTTCAGCCTCTCAATTAGCTAAGATTACAGATGTGAGGCACTGGCATCCAACCTTAATTTTGAGACAAGGTCTTGCTAAGTTGTCTAGGCTGGCCTAGAACTTTTACTCTTCCTGCTCAGCCTACAGAGTATCTAGGATTATAGACATAAACATCATACCTTGCCCATTGTAACTGGGTTTTTTTCCTATGCTGCAAATATCTCCTCCCAGCTTCTATATCTTTTTCCTTTGTCCAAGATGGCATTCTTGACATAGTAAGGTTTTTCATTTTACATTGTTTAACCCATAATTCTTTTCCTTTGTGATGCTGATGGTCTCTTCCCCTACACCAAGATTATAAAAATATCCTTATTTTCTTTTATCCTTAATATTATGTTTTAAAAATGTATTCTCTAGGCATTCACACATAGTGACACCAAAAGAGGGTAATCTCAGGAGAGGAACAGAAAAGTGCAATGCCTATTGTGCTCTGGGGCATATTAAATAATACCTATTGAAATGAACTCTAGGAAATGGAAATATGAGGTTTTTCCTTTGTTGTTGTTTTTGTTTTCTTTTTGTCTTGTTTGTCTTTAGGGGTTCAAGGAAAGTCACAGAAATGGAGGAACAAAGGGTGAACAAATACAGCAGCAGTATTCACTAGACACTATGGTAATAATGAACTATACAAGTTGTGGCTGGGAATGAGAGGGAAAAACTGGGCGAGTGAGGAAAGGGATGACATTGTCCAAAAAGAAATGTGCTCTTTACCTGATTTCTGTAACTGTAACCTCTCTGTACATCACTTTATAATAAAAATAAAATAAAATTGAAATTCAGTTTCTATGTGAAGTGAAACTCATTCTTCACCCACCTCTATCTTATCTTTAGTGGACAAAAAGCCAAAAGAAGCAAAATTAGTAGACACAGCTTTTATAGAGAGGAGAGGAGAGGCCATGGGTTAACCCTAAAGTAAACCTCTTAAACACATTTACATTGTCTTTGGCATCTGTGAAGATCTAAAAGGTTATAAAGAGCTTGTTGGAATGATCAGTTCATGAACAGTTTTGAGAGCCATGCCCTGTCTCCAAATCTTCCCTCTGGTCAGGTACAGTTTCAGGGACTGCCAATTTACATCTGCCTGAATTCCTCAATGGTAGTTTGTGGGCCCCTAGCACTGTGCATGGACACTGAGGTTCCCAGAGGTCCCTCACCAGAAACTGTCAATATTAAATAATTCTCTCTTTCTACACACATTACTGTGGTCAGCTGGCCAGAACATGGAGAAAGAATCTCCTGGGCACCAGGCCTGCTGAGGGGACAGAGCTGACATTTTCAGAAGACACAAAAGGTAAGAGACAGCACTCTTCTGATCCAAATACAGGCCAATTGGTAAAGAGGTGGAGTCAGTCTACAAGGAGACAAAAGAGGCTCAGAGGCCAGAGTCCTAGCTGTTATACTCCAAAGGAGGGGGGGTCACTTGTGGGGATGGGTAGCTTTCTACCTGTTCTACTCTATTTTCTGCTGAAGGAGTTTGAAATATTTTAGGATGACACAAACTGTAATAATTACCTCCACATACACCCAAGACCCAAGTCCCTGCCAAAGTACGACAGACCTACAGCTCAGCCACACTGTGCTAACAGGGATCCTGTGGTGATACCCTGGACAGAGGTGTGCCCTCTCCCCATTAACTTGAAGTACAGGCCTTACACATGCTATGTAAGCACTCTATTAAGCTAATAACTCCAGTTGGGCAGGAAGATGCCATGGATACGTGACAGCTCTGCAACTGAGCATACCTGTACATAAAGAATCTCACAGTCAAGTACCCTAAAATGTATATGCCTATGCTCAATGAAGACTTCTGGCCAGTTGCTGACCTTTCCACTTGGCTCATGCTAGGCAGTGTGCTTGTAAGGGGGGCATTAAGACCATCACCCAAGTATGGTATGGAAAATACATGCTAAGGCTAAGGGGTTGAGGGGTCTGGTATAACTTATTTTTGAGAGAGGTGCCTCTCTTATTCAGTCTGGGCTGACCTCAAACTTGTGATCCTACTGCCTTCTTCAGTACCAAGACAACTTTTATTTTATGCTGGTGAACAGACATGTAAACATGAGTTGGGCACATTATTTATATTTTGACTTGAAACAGATTCCTCCCTGAAGGATTCAAATGCAAACTTTAAGAGAACTCTTAAGACTATACATTGAAATCTGTTATCATTCATAATCTCAATTCTTTGCCACTAAAACTAATTATGGAAATAAGTTGTATATTAAAACAACAGTAAAATGGTAACAATCTCAATATCACCCCTAATTTTCAAATGCTGAAAAGCAGCTTTATACTAGCTAAGTGGCTTTCAAATAAGAATATAAGAAATTTCCTCTCAAGAGCATTGAATATCTTTCCGTACTAGAAAGCCTAGTATGTGGTGACCTCTGACCCTCAGCCCATCTCCTACTACTAGACTTCCTTCAAACAGGCCCTGTTATCACCCTCCAGCTCACTAAAGCAACCGAGGCATGGAAAAGTCACATGAATGACATGGGATAAATGCTGGAAAGGAGCTAGGCTGGAAGATAAACTCAGCTCTGTCAGTCTACCCTTAGGTATGTCTTGCTCCACAATGGTATACTTGAATTCTCCATGGGATCCCATTCCACTGAGTTTGAAACCCTTTGCTCTAAAGGTTCTGAGATGATATTTGCCATTGTGTGTCTAGGAAGATAAGGTACAGCTGTGCAGAGAGATAGCAAACATAGCACGCTGTCCCCACCATTCTCCGAACTCCCCACCCTAGAGTAGCTGAGGACAAAAGTAGTGTTTTTTTTCCTTGACATTAAGAATCAAGGTAGACCCTTACCCCACACCATACATAAAAATTAACCCCAAATCAATTGAAGCCTTAAATGTAATATAATCTAAAGCTAAAATTCCTAGAAGAAAATGTTATAAATGTTTGTGACCCTGGATTAGGCAATGATTTTTCACATATGATAACAAAAACACAAATGACCAGAACAATAAATAAACAGATATGTCCTCGTGCTGAAACTTTTATATTTCAAAGGTCACTATCAAGAAAGTAAAAGCTAGGAGATATAGCTTAATTGTAAAGTGTATTCTTAGCATGCAACAAGCCCTGGATTTGATCCTTAGCACAAAAAGAAGGAGGAGGAAAAGGGGGAGAGAGGAAGAGGAAGGGAAGGAGGAAGTGGAGGAAAAGGAGGGAAGGATTGGTTTGAATAAATTCTCCAAAGAAGATCTACAACTGGCCAATAAGCACGAAGAGGCCAACATTATTAGTTGCTTTGGAAATGCAATACAAACCACAATGACATACAATGTCACATCTGTTAGGATGTCTAGGATTTTAGAGAATGTGCAATGAAGTGTTAGAAAGTGAGACTACAAATTAATAATAAGAAAAAAATAGAACCTGTATACTACTGGTAGGAATGTAAAAACGTAGGAACTTTGGAATTTGTCAATTCCTCCAAAAGTCAAAGCAAACTTACAATATGACTTAGCTTCTATTTCTGAAAACACAAATCCAAAGTAGGTGTGTTAGCTCACGCCTGCAAGCCTAGCTAGTCAGGGGGCTGAGATCTGAGGATTGTAGTTGGAAGCTAGCCTATGCAAGAAAGTCTGTGAGACTCTGACCTTCAATGAACAACAATAACAACAAAAAAGCCAGAAACAGAACTATGGTTCAAGTGGCAGAGTGCTAAGACTTGAGCACAAAAGCTTAGGGACAGTGCCCAGATCCTGAGTTCAAGCCTCAGGACTAGCACAAAAAACAAAACACAAGCAAAAAACCTATAAACCCCACAAAAATGAACACAGTAGTCCTACTTTAAGAACACTTTCATTTTTCTCCTTCAATCATACCATGAAGTCAGAAATCAGAAATCATTAAACAGAGAACTCCAGAAGAATTGTGTGTGTGTGTGTGTGTGTGTGTGTGCTGTTCCTGGGGCTTGAACTCAGGGCCTGGCCACGGTTCCTGAGCTCTACCACTTGGGCCACAGTTCCACTTCTAACTTTTGGTAGTTTTACTGGAAATACCAGTTTCAGGGCCTTTCCTGCACAGGCTATCCTCAAATCATGATCCTCAGATTCTAACCTGCTGAGTAGTGAAGATTATAGTGTGAGCCACCAGAAGTACACAATTTTGACATTTTAACCTGTATACTATTCTGAGTATCATAAGGAAATCTACTGTTGTCCTGTCTAATCCTTCCTGCAATGTGAACCAGACCTGTGTCCAGCATACTTACACTACATACATGTCATGTGGCCAGCTCAGTTACCACAGGAATGAAGTACTTGTGTTCTAGCAAATGGTAGAGCACTAGCCTTGAGCAAAAAAGCTCAGCCAACAATGCCCAGGATCTGAGTTCAAGTCCCAGAACTGGCACCAAAAAACCCCAGAACAAAAACAACGCCCCCCCCAACCCAAATGTCAATTATGAGTACAATGAATGACAAAGTACTCAGTAACAATGGTATAGACAAGGCTCGATGTCAGTGGCCAAACCCCAGGTGCTGGGGGCTTACCCCAGTACCAAAACACACACAAAAAATTTTTAATGGTATAGACAATGAAGTTTTCCATATATGTACAGAAAGAAACAGTATGGAAGAGCTTGACACCATCCATGATCTTAGGCATCAATTGGGTGTTTTAAAATGTATTCCGCATGGATAATGGAGGGCTAATGTTCACAGCAGCATTACTCTTAACAGCTCAAAAGTATAAAGAAGCTAGGCACTGATGGCTCATGCCTGTAATCCTAACTGTACAGGAGGCTGAGATCAGAGGATCATGGTTTAAGGCCAACCCTGGCAGGAAAGTCCATGAAACACTTATCTACAATTAACTGGCAAAAAAAACAAAACAAAACAAAACAAACAAAAATCCAGAAGTGAAGGTGTGTCTAATGTAGTAGAGTATCTCTCTAAGGAATAGCATCAAGGTCCTGAGTTCAAGTCCAAGCACTGGCACACGCGCATGCGCACACACACACACACAAGCAAACAATCCAAATGTCCATCAACTGAACAGATCTAGATAGTGGATAATGTAGTATAATAGTCACTCCTTATCCATGAGGGATCTGTTCCAAGATCCCTGGTGGTTGCCTAAACCTACAGATAATACCAAACTCTTTAGATGTTTTTTCCCCATACACACATATATATGATGAAGTAAAAGCTACACACTGGATACAGTAAGGTACTAGCAACTAACACTAAATAGAAGCCTAACAATACACTGTAATAAAAGTCATGAGAATGAGGTCCCTTTCATTTTCACTTAAAGGAAGCCACTTTACAGCTTCTTCTTGGCACACCTAGATTGCTAGACACTCAAGAGCTTTGGGGCCATTATTAAATAAAGAAGAGTTAAGTCAACACTGTGAAACTGACCGGGAAACTGACTAATGGGCTACTGACTAAGTGATTCATGTCCTACTAGGGACAGCAGGAATTTTCCTTGCACTGTTTAGAATGGCACACTATTTAAAACTTGGGAATTACTTGTTTTTAGAATTTTTCACTTAACACTTTTGGACCATGGTTGCCTATGGAATTGAAACCGCAGTAAGGAGGACCTCAAAATTATATATGCAGATACCATGTAACAATACGAACAGACCTTGAAAACAAGGCCAAATGAAATCAGCTACAAAGAACTATATGTTGTATGAACCATTTATATGTGTTACCTATAGTCGGCAAACTCCAGAGTCTGAAAGTATGTTAGTGACTCTCTTAGGTTGGGGAAGGGGAGTAAGAGTGTTAAAGTTACTGGGTAGTGGTTACAGGGTTGGGGGGAGGGGAAATATCACAGAATTAGATTCACAATTTTGTGAATATACTAAAAACTACTGAACTGTACACCTTAAAAGTGTGAATTTCATGATATGTGAATTATATTTCAACTAAAAAGTAATCCAAGCTGGTCACTGGTGTGGCTCACACTTTAATCCTAGCTATTTAGGAAGCTGAGATCTGAGGATCATGGTTCAAAGCCAGCTTGGGCAGGATATTTTATGAGACTCTCATGTCCAATGAACCACCAGAAAACCAGAAATGGTGCTGTGATCAAAGTATCAGAGTGCTACCCCTGAGCAAAAGAGCTCAGGGATGGGGTCCAGGCTCTGGGTTCAAGCTCTACAACCAACAACAACAACAAAATACAATCCACACCATAGCCAAACAGGGTTCTCTGAGTCTACCCTGTCCACAGCTAGTAACACAAGAAATAGAACACAACTGGAACAATTCCAGAGGGACACTAATGGTATAAAGGTTAAGAGAAAAATTTATAGAGACCCCTCACACCCTGCAGAAGAGGATGACAAAGCTATCAGAACCTGTCTACCCAGTGTGTGTGTGTGTGTGTGTGTCTGTCTGTCTGTCCTGAAGCTTGGGTACTGTCCAGAGCTTTCATTCTTAAGGCTAGTGTTCTACTAGAGCCACGGCTTCACATCCTGGCTTTTTTGATGGTTAACTGGAGATAAGAATCTTGAGGACTTTCCTGTTCCAACTGGCTTTAAACCATGATCCTTAGGTCTCAGCTCCTGAGTAGCTAGGATTACAGGTGTCAATCACCAGCACCTGGCTCCTATTGAGGCTTTTTTTTTTTTTTTTGCCAGTCCTGAGGCTTGGGTACTGTCCTTGGGTTTTCTCAAGACTAGTGCTCTGCCACTTAATACACTGGTTCTTAATTGGGTATAACTTTACCTCAAAGGAGGATACTGGACAAGTCTGGAAAGACTTTCAGTTGCCACAAGTAGGTGAAAAGTACTACTGACCTTGGGGGAACAGAGGCCAGAAATGCTGCTCAACAATGCACAAGCTATACATTCCAGTCAACAGAGTCACCGCTGAGAAATCCGGACTTAATTTAATGGTGGGCTAATTACTTTTCAATCCCTGCCTTGACATTAATTCAAATATGTCCAAACTGCTCCAAGTCGGAACTCATGCCCCAAACTAAAACCATCACGTAGGCTGGTGCCAGGCCTACTTCAGGCAGGTTTGTCTCAGAAGAGTATTCAGGGCCTTTAGATACTCCAAGTTGGGCAAGCCTAGAGCAGCTAGGAAGATCATCGCTTCTCAAAGGTACAGGTCTTAAGCAACAAATTACTCTCCAACAGCTGCTTATCCAAATTACATCCTTACAACGAGAAACAAGGCTTTTTAAAAGTAATAACCAGGGAAATTAAAATAATAAGTTTTTTTTTTCCTCACATAAGTACAGGTACAACAGAAAGGGATCAATAACATAAGCTGCTGGCTTGAGATACAGACATATCCCAGCAGCTCATACCACCCTTTCCACATGGCCCTTCCCAGCTTAGTGGCTGGAAGCTAAGAGATTGGGTCTTAACCTGTGACACAGCGGGGGTCCCCTGACAAGGTGAGACTGATATAGAAATGAACTCTTTCCTATCTTCACCACATATGGAAAAAAACAATAAGTTATCTGTAAAACTATTACTCAATGAAAACTGCTCCTAGTATTTATTTATACTACTAAAAATTTCCAAGATAAATGTGATCCAAAGCCAGTCCAGGCAGAAAAATCCATGAGACTCTAACCACCAAAAAAGCTGGAAGTGGAGCTGTGGCTCAAGTGGTAAAGGACTAGATTTGAGCAAGAAAACTCAGTGACAGCACCCAACCACTGAGTTTAAGCCCCAGGACCAACACAACCCCCCCCCTACCCCGTCCCAACCACCACACACACACCTGAAACTCCAAGTCTATATACTCTTTTAGGACCTGATCTATTCATGAGTTATTCTCCATGTCAGTAAGTCCACAGCCATACCACTTCCTAACTCAGCTATACCATTTACTAACAGTATAAAACCTATTGGCATGGCTCTAACATTTTTTTTTTCTTTTTTGCCAGTTCTGGAACTTGAACTCAGAGCTTGGGCACTGTCCTTGGACACTATTTGCTCAAGGCTAGTGCTCTGTCACTTGAGCCACAGTGCCACTTCTGGCTTTTTCTGAGTATGTGGTACTGAGGAACCAAACCCAGGGCTTTGTGCACGCTAGACGAGCACTCTACCACTAGGCTACACTCCTGGCCTAACATTTGATTTTATTTACTTCTTTCCATTAGACTTCTAAATTGTATTTCAGTATCTTGCTACAAATCCTAGAATAACTACATTTATTCATGCATCTGTTTTGTAGTTGCCTGCTTTTTTTTTCCCTTAGAACAAATTCTTAGAAGTTTTTTCTTGCCAGTTACAGGGCTGAATTCAGGGCCTTGAATTCTTAGTTTGCTTGCTCATAGCTAATGCTTTACTATATGAGCCATGCTTCAAATTTGGCTTTTTGCTGGTTACTTGAAGATAAAGTATATTACCTTTCTGCCCAGGCTGGTTTTGAACTTCAGTTCTCCAGGTCTCAAGCTCTTAGGTGGAGCTAGTATTACAGAAGCCACCAGTGCAGTGCCTAGCTCTAGCTGCCCCCTCCTCCCTTTTTTTCAGTGCCAGTTCTGGGGCTTGAACTCAGGGCCTGGGCTCTGTCCCCGAGCCCCTTTGTGCCCAAGGCCATAACTCTGCTACTTGAGTTCACAGTGCCACTTCTGGCTTTTTGGAGATAAGAGTTTCACAGATTTTACTGCTCAGGCTGGCTTTGAACTGTGATCCTCACATCTCAGCCTCCTGAGTAGCTAGGATTACAGGCATGAGCCACAGGTACCTGGCTGTCTAGGCATTTTTGCTTAAGGCTAGCACTCTACTACTTGGACCATAACTTCATTTCTAGCTTTTTGGTGGTTAATTAGAGTTAAGAGTCCCTGTGCTTACTTTGGCAGCACATACACCAAAATGGTAATAATATAAAGAAGGTTAGCATGATCCCTGAACATTCCATTAACAATGTCTTGCTTGGTAGCCTAGGCTAGCATCAAACTCATGATCCTTATGCTTCAGCCTCTGAATACTGGGGATACAGGTATGTGCCACCATGCCATGAGATTTAACAACTAATTCTGTTACCAGCAGCCCATGACTGTTACCCTATCCCAAAGGGAGATGTCTCCTATGAGAGGAAGGTGTCTATCCTCAGCTTAAGTACCCTGATGATATGCCCTAAAATGGTAATATTATCCTGTAACAGACTGATTCCTTACTTGGTTTCAAAATTAGTCTATGCCAGGTGTCAGCCATCTCTAATTCATCCTTACTATCTGATGGGAAACCTATCTTAAACATGCAGAGACCATTTTTGCTAAATAAAACGTCCCTTGGTAAAAGAAGACCACTCTGTGACCACAGTTTAATTCAAGTAAACTATGAATGTGCCAGTGGATGTGCTTTTGCTCACAGCCCACTCGATCTTCTAATCTAAGGATCAAAGTCCAGCCTATTTCCCCTCAAAGTCAAGCTTTACGGTTTGCTGGCTCAAGCTTGATGGTTGTGGATTTACAGGCAGGGTCAAGAACTCCAAGAGGAACTTACATAGAACTGAAAATGCAGGAACTGTGCCAGCACTCTGGGGGCCACGCCAGGGAAGGCAGCCAGAAGTGTTTGGAGGTACACTTCCAGATCCTTCTCCCTCTTCTCCACCAAGCTTCTTGAATTTTTGCCAATAATTTTTTTGGGTGGAAGTAGATTTTTATCAATTTTTCTCTCTGCAACAAGCTGTAAGAAAACAAGTATATCAACCACAGACCAACAAGTTCTGGCCTACATAAGACTAAAGTAAGCAGACGAGAGCAACACTGTCACAATTTTCTCAGCCTTTCCCAAAGTAGGACTAGGATTAGTCACTAAACTAGAGCACATGGCATTTGACCTCTTCAAATCCAATTAATATTAGAAATACCAACACAATTCCAGATGAGGAACTGCACCTGAAGACTTTGGAAATACTCAGAAACGTGGTATTTCTGGGCTCCTGAAATTTCAATCTCTTTCAAAGCATTAAGAAATGCAATGGGGGCAATGGGATGTCTTAAAGGCTCTCCCACTGCAAATAATCCTGAGAAAGATGGCAAAAGCAAATAAAGAAATGGAATCACAGCCAGATATTAAAGAATAGACTCTGGAATTGCTGTATTAAATGGAACAAGTTCAAACCTATCCTATCTCTAGAAAAGCCTCATATTCAAGCTAGAGTGACAATTATTAAATAAAAACTCATATATGCAGACTAGAGTTAATTTCCTAGGATCCACCTGTTCTTTTGTCAATTACATTTATAAGCTACCTTTATGTCTTTTTTTCTTTTCTGGGTTTTTGTTTTGGTAGATGTGGAGGTGGTTTTGCCCTGAAATGAATGTGGCACAATGGGAACATGGTCCCAAAGTTCCCAAGCCCTGAGAGACAATCTTCCAGCTACTAAAGGTTACCTTTTCATGCAGGTCATGGAAGTCACTGTAGCGGTGTTTGACTGTCCATTCATGGCTGCCATCTGTGACTTGGATGATATAAACCTACAACAGGAAAATGACAATCCTTGTGGCAAGGAGCATTAGATAACAAGGAATCCCTGCTTCACAATAACTACAGACATTTAGATATCTCCTCCCCTAACAGCAAAGCTGGAGACCCTTCCCTACCTGACAAACCCTTGCTGGAAAGCTGCAGCCTCCCTCAGCCTCCTCCAGAGCTCTAGCTTTAGGACTAGAAGGCACATGGGACAAAGCTGCAGTTTCTGCTACTGAGAAAGGTGACTCTACCATAATAAGGCGCCTCCTTGCTTTTGCTTCCTGCCTGTAGGTAACTCAAAACCCTACTTGAGCAGTGGGCAAGGCTATTCCTTCCAGGTCAGGTCTGGAAGGACGAGCTTTCCTGCCATACCACTTTCCATCCTGGAAGTAGATCCTTTTCAGCCTTTCAACTGGCATGTAGCTGGGACTTCTACTGCTGAACAGAGGTGAGGGCACCGAGCAGCTTCTGGTGGAGGCAGTGGTAATCAGCCCTAACAGGAGGCAGTATGGTTTAGTGCTTAAGAAACAACTGAGTCCAAAACTTGTTTCTGCCACTTCCTGATTGTGGCTAACGTGAGTGACTAGGAGCTCTTTCAGGTCTGTTACTCCATCTTTAAACCTGGTAAGTTCAAGGATCAAATAAGAAAATACTCATGAAATACTTCATGAGGGCTAGCAGTTTGGCCTAGTGATAGAATGCTTGCCTAGCATGCATAAAGCCCTTGGTTTGATTCCTCAGTGCCACATACACACACACAAAAAGCCAGAAGGGGGGGCTGTGGCTCAAGTGGTAGAATACTAGTCTTGATTTAAAAAAAAAAACAAAAAAACTTCAGGGACCTGGAGTTTGGCCTAGTGGTAGAGTGCTTGCCTAGCATGCATGAAGACCCAGGTTCAACTCCTTGGTACCACATACATAGAAAAAAGCCAGAAGTGGTGCTGAGGCTCAAGTGGTAGAGCTCTAGCCTTGAGAAGTCCAAGGACAGTGCTCAGGCCCTGAGCCCAAGCTCAGGACTGGCAAAACAACAACAACAACAACAACAACAAAAAACCCCAACAACCCTCAATGATAGTACCAAGGAACTGAGTTCAAGCCCCTGGACAGGTTAAAAAAAAGCTTCATGACCTAACAAGATAGATGTGCTAATAAACATCCAAGTTACATACTCAGGAACAGAACAGAGACAGTCTGGAAGTTACCCCCTTGCCTTAGTATGGGAGCAAAACCCAACAATAGGGAGAGTTTTTCTGAGACGACCCTCTAGCTGACTGTAACCAGTGGGTGATGGTGTATGAACCACCAGCTCAGGAACTTCAGCCTTAGCTAGACCAAGACCCTGGTCTTAGTTTACCTACCTCTCTTCAACAGGGAAGGGGAAGGAGGGAAGAATCAACCTGGCAGAAGCCTCTAATACTGACAAACAGGTTGGCCTGTTGCTTTCAGATCAACCCCCAGCCTGTCTTCCATCCTCAAGGATTCCTCTTTTTCTCATCCAGGAAAAGAAAAAGAGCCAGAGGAACAGACCTCAGGAGACAGGAGGAGGGTCAGGATGGGGGCCAAGGAGGAGTGGCACAGGCTGGGACAAGGCCCCCACCCACTCCCCACACAAAGAAAAGGAGGCTCTGGGAGGGGCTCACTGAACCCCTACCCCTGGGGTAAGTTTTTCCCTGGACAGCCCACCAGGGTCCTAGGCCTGGCATCCAATCCCACATGGACCTGGGTGGGTGGGGGTGAATCTCCTATCTTATCACTTTGGAGAACAGACCTCCCTTTTGTAGCCTCAGTCTCCCTCACAGCCTAGACATGTGTGTTGGCAGTTACAGCCCAATCTCGCCCCCACAGCCCAGAGCCGCGACGGCTTGTAAAATCTGGACCGCAGGCCTGAGTACACCCCCCCCCACGCCCCGCCGCCCTCGCGCTGCCTCTACCCACGGCAGGGCTAGTTCAGCTCTCCCCCAGACCCCTCAGGACCTGGGGCCCCGGGTTAGACTCCCACCCTCTCTTCTTCCCCCTATACCTGACAGCCCCCTCAATTCGCTGCGGCCGGGGCCCAGGATCAAAGCCGCCCAGGTGGCATCCTACCAGGCCTTGAGAAATCCCCGCCCAGGTACCCGCTCTCCCCAGATCCCCGCGAGTGGACGCTGCCTTTCTGCGGGCGAGGCCCCTCCCGGACCCCCGCCCCGGGCCCGCCCGGGAGCCCTCGCCCTCCCACCCGGGACCGGGACCCGCCCCATTCACGCAATCCCTGAGGAGGTCCTCCCGGCGGCGGGCCCCAGACCCCTTCCTCCAGCCCCCACCCCCACGTCGGGTGCCCGCGCCCCCTCCTCCCCGCACACCGTGTACGTGTCCACGAGCTCGGAGCCCACTACGCGAGCCTCCTTGGCCGGCTCAGCCTCCCGCTCGGGCCCGAAGCTACGTGCCGCTACCGCCGCCATGTTCCGGGCTCCGTCGCTGCCGCCGCCCGGCGCAGGACTGGCAGCAGTCGGGGGCGGGGTTAGCGTCCCCTCAGCCCCGGGCCCCCGCCGCCCCCCGCCCGCGCCGCCATCTTGGCCCTGCCGTCTTCCCTCGCCCCGCCCCCTTCCCGCCCCCTCCCCTCGCTCCCCGAGCCTGACGGGCTCGGCCGCGGCGCGCGTGCGCAGTCTGTGCCGGCCCGCTGGCTTCACTGGCTTAGTTGCGCGGTGGTTTGGTCCTGCAGATCCCCGGTGGAGGCCGCTGCGGATGGTCCTGGCCTCTTGGTCCTCAGGAAGGGAAGGCAGAAGCTCTGGGTCTCCCAAGATACCCAAAGCAAGTCCCTGCTCCCGCCTGGCCTTACTTTCCCCCTATGGAAGAAGGGAATCATTCACAACACTTCATCAGGCGGTCGGGTTCCTGAGCTGTGCTAGCTGAGAGCCTGAGCAGGGCCTAAATAACAGCGTGTGTGTGTGCGCGTATGTGTCGGTCCTGAGGTTTGAACCCAGGGCTTCCTGCCTGGTAACCAGGTATTCTGTAGCATGAGTCTGCTCTGCCTCCAGCCCCTTAGGTCTGGTTGTTTAGAGATAGGCTCCAGCTCCCCACCCCCACTCCACCACAGTCTGAACTCCAGCCTGCTGCTATTTACACCTTGCACAGCCATGCCTGGCTGACACAGACTTTTCTTTTCCTTCTTTTTTTTCTTTTTCCTTTTGTTCTTGGTGGTCATGAGTTTTTCCCCCCCCCCCCCCCCCCCCCGCTCAAGGCTAGCGAGCTTCCACTTTGAGTCACAACACCATTTCCGGTTTTCTGGTGGTTACCTGGAGATGAGGCTCTTGAGGACTTTCCTGCCCCAGATTGGCTTCCAACTGTGATCCTCAGATCTCAGCCTCCTGGATAGCTAGGATTGCAAGCATGAGCCATCAATGCCTGGCATACTGACTTTTCTTAGTCTTATTGACACTCAGATTTCTGTCATATTCACTCCTAGAGAACTGAGTTGATTCATGCCAAGGACGAGACAGGAGACCTGGTGTGTTAATGTGGGGGTTGGGGATGGGATCTTTATAAAGCAGGTTGCAGGCTGAGAGAAGGGAAAGGTACCATCCACTGGGCAAGGGTGATTTCTTGCCAGAGCTCAAACCAAAGGGGGGGGGGGGGGTCACAGACTAGCCTGGGACCCAAGAACTACAGTGCTAACCCCTAGGAAAACAGACACACAAGAAAAGGTGACAATCGGGATGTAGGGTACGGAAAGAGAGCTTGGCACAGGTCAGGCTCTGTGGGAGTGTTTGTTGAATGACTGAGGGCAGCTGACTCAAGCCCAGAATCAGCATTGCTCCCTGTGGGGTTATGGGAGGTCTGGCTGAAGGGCTCTAGGCTTCTCTGCCTTGATGGGTCAGTGACTTCCTTACCAGTATTATATGACTTTACTCAGATCCTGGTGTTTGAGGTTGTTCATGACAGGGCCCAAGAGTCCCAGCCTCTTCTTTTCATGTCTTCCCCAAATCTAGAGAGTGTAGCAAAAGGCAAGTACTGTCCAATCAGCCAGTTTTTGGTCAAATCAAGCCCCCCCTTTATCTTATCTGGAAAGTAGGGGTAATAGCACCTACCTCCTAAGTTGGATGGAAGGTTGAGCTGCTGCTGTGTATAAAAAGGAGTCTGGCCTGGGGCCTATTATTTTCCAGCTCTGGACCTGGATGTAGGATTTCATTCATTCAGGAAACTTTTCCTGAGATTCCCTTGTCGGGTATGTGGGGAACAGAGGACAAGAACTTTGGTCCTTGAAGCCCTTTATTGTTCCCTGTCCTGGGCAGAGGATACAGGAACTCAAGCCAGACTGAGATCACCCAGGCCAGGGGAGGGGGTGGAGGATACCACATGCAATGGTGGGCTGGGCTGGGAATGTGGGGCAGGGCTATTTAAGCTGAGGCTAAGTGCTGGCTGGCAACTTCAGCAGTCTGTCCTGTGAGCTCCAGCATGGATGACATTTACAAGGCTGCGGTGAGGGACTGGCCTGGGCAGGGCTGGGGGGAGCAGGGGGGATGTGTGGACCTATTGGGGACTTGACCCTTAGACATTTAGCATGGGCCTTTGGAAGAGTGGGGCTGGGGTTCGGTGGGGGGGGGGTGTAGAGAAGATGAGGGGCTCAGTGTCTGAAGAGTGGCTATTGGAATGGTACAGGGGGAAGTTTCAGCTTTTAGTATCTGGTGTCCCCTTCTGTTTCCAAGTGTCTGCAGTTTGTGTCATTGTCCTTTAAGTGAATCTCTGTATTTGTGATTGTTATCTGGATCTTTTGGTCTTTCTCAGTTTCCTTTTTTTTTTTTAATTTCTCCTGAACTGTCTCTCTGTGTCTCTGTTGCCTTCCCCCTTGTCCCACTCCCTATTTTGACCTCTCACATTCTGCTTCTCTTGATCTGCTGCCCCACTCCAGCCTTTTAGCTAGCTGAAGATACTTTGCAGGAGATTGTGAAGAGGGGATTGTAAAGAGAGGCAGAAGAGCCTGAATCTTGGGCTGGAGAAGGGGCTTTTGAAGGCTGAAGCAGAGAAAGATTAGACTAGGGGAGAACTAAGGGCCTAGCCCCCACATGGTCTGGCAGACTTGGGGTTTAGGGATGAGGGTAAGGATTGGAGACTTTGTAACCTCCTGAGATCACTGAGGGGTTTCAGATGCCATTCTAAACTGTGGGGAGGTGTCCCTCCTCCCACTCCAGACACAAGGACATCCAGGCACAGACAGCTGTTCCAGGGGAAACACCCCTCCCCTTAGCCCCTAGAATGTGGCCCCACTGCAGGGTAGGGGCAGGGAAGGTCTGCAGCTGACTCCAGAGGCAGTCCTGCCTGTCCTGCTGGAGCCCATGGAGCTGAGGAGGAGGGAGACAGCCCTCCACCCAGTGCCCATAGAAGGCTTGGAGGGGCTGGGGACTAATTTTGGCTCCTGAGGCAGTACTAGCAGCTAGAAAGCCTGATAACGCTGCCCCACCCCCTGCATACCAAAGTCCCCAGAACAATCACCAGGTTTAACTTTGTCTCCCTGTTAAAAATAGCCCAGTGGTCATCCTGGTCAGGTTACAGTGGGTGGCTTTGCTCATCCCTACATTGGTTTTATTGTTCCAACCTGAAGGGCAGCTGTCCCTCAGACCATACAGCTTAGGTTTCATTAGGGTGGCCCAAAGGGCATCCTGTGTTATGTGGGGTCACCTTGGACAATGGAACGAGTGCCCACCTGTCAGTCTGACCCCAGGCCCAGCCTCTGTGAGGCTAGCTGGGTAACTTCATGGCTTTAGAGGCAAGCAGGGAGGACGGAGGCCTCTATTCCATGACCTGGAAATGGCCACCTCTTTCTTGCTTCAGTCTTCCCGCCTGTGGAATGGGTTAGATTTCTCCACAGCAATTAAGGCTTGAGTCTGAATCTCAGGACCCCTTTTCCTCTCCAGGTAGAGCAGTTGACAGAGGAGCAGAAGAATGGTGAGTGTCCTTATCTTTCATGGGGAGAAAAGGGGGGGAAGGGAAAGGTTGGGAGGGCACTGAGAAAACTCCAGGCTGCAAGTCCAAGGCTACTGTTCCCTTGCTGTGCCCTTTTAGAGGGGGGTGGGCAGAATGGCAGGTGACCGCAGGAGTCTGGCCTTCTGAGTTCCTGCCTGCCAAGCCCTGGCTGCTCTGTCTCCTCACATGGCCGTTGAACACAGAGTTTAAGGCTGCCTTTGACATCTTCGTGCTGGGGGCTGAGGATGGCTGCATCAGCACCAAGGAGCTGGGCAAGGTGATGAGGATGCTGGGCCAGAACCCCACACCAGAGGAGCTGCAGGAGATGATCGATGAAGTGGATGAAGATGGTGAGCCTGCCCCCGTATCTCCAGACCCCATATCCTTAACACCCCACCTCTGTTAAGTCGAGAGATTTCTTTTTATTTTCAATCCCCAACCCTCAGTCATCTTATCTATAAAGTGGGCATGATGGCCGAATGAGCCTCAGAGAGTTAGTGGGTGGAGAGTGTTGCTTATGGTTTTCACTGGGGTCTAACAGCTGCCCTGCCCACCCAGGCAGCGGCACCGTGGACTTCGATGAGTTTCTGGTCATGATGGTGCGGTGTATGAAGGACGACAGCAAAGGGAAATCCGAGGAGGAGCTGTCAGACCTCTTCCGCATGTTTGACAAGTGAGCATAGATGCTTCACTTCTTGTCCTCTGACCCATCTCCCAGTGCCTCCATCCTCCTTTTCCCCCTCACACTGTCCTGCCTCAGTGTCTGAGGTCCCTCTTGCCTTCCCTGTAGGAATGCTGATGGTTACATTGATCTGGAGGAGCTGAAAATGATGTTGCAGGCTACAGGTGAGACCATCACAGAAGATGACATCGAGGAGCTCATGAAGGATGGCGACAAGAACAATGATGGCCGAATTGACTATGATGGTAAGGAGGGGAGGCAGGCAGACCTTCCTGATTCCCTGTGCTCCACCCTCTACCTGGTCCTCACCTCGGATCCATGCCTGCCTCTCTTTCCACAGAGTTCCTGGAGTTCATGAAGGGTGTGGAATAAGATGCCAACCTTTGCCCAAAGCTGCCTATGTCCACCTTCCCACTCCAGTCAGGTTCTGGGTTGGGGCAGGAGGGCAGATTCTCTATGTCCTGAGCTGGGCTGTGTCCTTGACTCCTAGCCCACCTCACTCCCTCCTCACCCTGTCCTGGAGAGTGCAAATAAAGCCTTGCTCCTTGGAGGATTAGTGTCTGGCTCTGATCCTAGTCCCAGGACCAAAGACTTTTCCTGTCAAGCCAGGCTGGCTGCAGGGATGCCTTCCTCTGTGCTCTGCTAACTGTGATTCCCAGGCCCTGCTCTGTAGCCGTCCAGCCTCTGGAGACTATGGTGGCCTCAGAACCCACATTTTCGTACTGTCCTGGGGCATTGCTTTAATAAGCTGGTGTGGCAATCCAGAGGGACCCTTACTTGGGGAGTGCATTTAGCTGCAGTAGGCCTTGAATATACCAGCAGCTTCTCAGTCTTGGAGGAAGTGATGTTAGATCCTTTAGAGCCCAGCAGATCCATAGCTCTAATTCATCTCTTGCTCATATTTCCCATGAGCAACCTTGATTCCCAGGCTGGGGGGAGGGGAGGAGGAGCACATAATCTGCCTGCACTCTATCACCTATTTCACGGGTGTGGATACCCTGGCCCAGACTGTCAAGGACATCTGGTGAGTTTTGGGAAGAACCCAGCCACCCAACTTCCAAGGTCCCTTGTCTCACGGATCAGGTCCAAACAAACATGGAGCTGATTTTCGGTTTCTGTGACCTTCAGGACCTAGCCTCCAGCCACCCAGGCCTCCGACCCTGACAAGGAAATAAAGGCTTGAGGCCTGGTGGCTTCCAGCTTAGTGGGGTACCCTGGCCAGAGTGGCACTGTTCAGAACAGTGTTGTTGGCCTTGAGGGTGGGTTCCATGTTTCAAGGAAGTGGAGGTGTTGGTAATGATGCTTGCAAGAGAGACAGCTGCCACAATCACCCAGGCTCTAGCCAGAATGTCAACAGCTGTCCTTTCTACCCTACTGCTTCTGCACCTGTGCCCAAGCCCAGGCATTTTCCAGACAGGCTGGGCATTCCAAAGACAATCTTGGAATTCTAGAGATTCCTCTGGTGGAAGCCAGAACTAGAAGGAGCTGCCTGGTCACGTGAAAGATCTGGGAAGAAGAGAAGGGATCTCACAGGCAAGTCCTTAGGAGCATGGAGATCTCTTATGCCTATACCAGAGTGACACTGGAGAAAAAGAGGGACCTCAGTAGAGAGTCTGGTCTGCCAATGCATCATCTAATCATTTGATCACTCACACATCATGTGCCAGCACAGGACTGGATGCTGGGACACATCAGAGAGAGTCCAGTGTATAACCTGTGGAATTTCTAGTTAGGGCAGGGAGATGAAGAGGATTATGATTTCACGGAGGAAACTAGTGTGGCAGCATAGAGCTATCCTGAAAGGCTTCCAAGAGGAGGTAACACTCATTATTTTAAGCAAGACTTGAAGAACGTCCGGGAATAAGCCATAGGAGCATCGGGGAAAAGATTCAAGAGTCTCAAGAGCAAAAGGGAACTGTTGGGTTGGAAGCCCCAGCAGCCTTAGAGAGAGGGGGGCAAAACCAGATCCTGTGAGACACCCAACTCATGTGAGGGGTTGAAGGGCTTTGGGACTGCAGCAGAGAGAAGGGCTATGGAGGAGACAGGACAAGGAGGAGACAAGGGCTGGAGGCGGGGACCGTGGTTTTCAGCACAGTAGATGCTGGAGTAGAAGGGTAGAGGGGGGTACATGGACCCAGGGAATAGTTTGCAACCAGAACTAGAATTTACTAGATTGACTATGCAAGGCATGGAATGCTGGACTAATTCCTGAGCTATGAAAGGCTGAGCACAGGTTCAGCATAGGGTTTTTAGGAAGTGCAGATTACTTTGTTTTAGCTTTGTTTTCCCTGTTAATAGTAAAGTAACAAGTTTCTCGCAACTGAAAGTAGAGTCCACACTGTTCAAGAAGTGGGGGGGGGGGGTAAGTCCCAGAGCAGGGAAATGTGTTGGGATCAGATGGCAGTTCTTACAGTACAGGGCTCCTCCCAAACCTCTCCTCCTGGGCTGTGCACCGATTGATGCCACCCTGGCTCTGTTTATTGGTTGTGCAGGAACCTAGGGCATTATGAGAAGCATTACAATAGATCACCTATTAAGGGTTTTTTCCCCCACCTTGAAATTTCAGAATTGCAGAAATGTTGTGAAAAACAATAGCACAAAGAACCCCTGAGTTAAACTTAGTCAACTTCTCCAACTTTACATCAGATTACCAGATCATAGGACAGTGATCAAATCCAGGAAATTAGCATGTCTATAATACTAACTCACCTTCTTCAGACCTTACTAAAATTTTGTTAATTACCCTGATAGAGTTCATTTCCTGGGCTACCTAATAGAGATCCCAAAGGTCCCGTACAACTCAGCCATCCTGGCTCCTCCTGCCCTCCCAGTCTGTCTTAGTCTTTCCTCATCCTTCAAGACCTTGGTACTTTGGTAGCACTAGGGGTGGAATTCAGGGCTTTGTGACTGCTTCCCAAATACTCTACCACTTGAGCCACATCCCTAGCCCGACATTGGTACTTCAGGAAGATACAGTTTCTCAATCTGTGTTTGTCTTGGCTTTTCTTAGAAGTAGAATCAGGTGAGGCATCTTTTTTTCTTAAATATAGGTTTTGCCTATATTAAAATTGAGATGTCTCTGGGACTGGCAAGTAGGAAGGTGGGAGCCATCTAGGAGCACAAGCCAGGTCAAAGAGAGAGGTGTGAAGGTTCCTCGAAGTCAGGAGCTCTTACCCAGTCTTGGTCACAAGTGAGATCCCCAGGGAAAGTCCATGGAGAGGGGATAGAAGAATACATGTGGCCAGTGGGTGAGACCCTAGATGAACCAGAAGAAAAGAAGTAGGCATGGAGCCAGATGCTAGTAGCTCATACATATAATTCTAGTTACTCAGGAGACTGAAATCTGGGGATTGAGGTTCAACGTCAGCCAGGAAGTGCTTTCCCAGGCAGGAAAGTCCATGAGACTTTTATGTCCAATGAACCACCAAAAAACCGGAAGTGTTACTGTGGCTCAAAGTGGTAAATGAACAAAAGAGCTCAAGGACAGTGCTCAGGCCCTAGGTCTAAGTCTCATGGCTGCGAAAAATAAAAAGAAGTAGGCAGGGATGACAGCCCAAGGATTCAGAAGGACCCAGGCCTTGGTCACGTGGATAGAATTTCAGTGGAGCAGTCCAGTGTGAACTCAACTGTAAAGGACCTAAGAGAAGATGGTCCAAGGAGATAGCATTTAGGGAGCAAAGCCTAGGGTCCAGGGAGCTGAAAGAAGGCATGGGGTTTGGGGAAGCATGCTGGAGGAGGAAGCAGAAATGACTCATGTGCTGAAGACAAGCCTGTATGGAAATACCCCAGTATAGCAGGAGTAGTGCAGAGACAACAGATTAGACAGAGGCCAGAAGATGTGGTAATCTTCCTCTGGGTGGGCAGTGTATGTCATGCCTTGGTTGTAATGTTAGCTATGGATCCAAGAGGGGTAAGGAAAAGGGTAAGGTGAAAAGTATGGGGGTTCTGAGATAATGCGGAGCAGACAGAAATGTCTCCTCGAGTTTTGGCACTGAGGGTACTGAATGGAGCCAGTGATGTCCAGAGGAAAGGATATTCCAAAGGGCCATGCAAAAGGCCATGATGAAGTGGCTGAGATGAGGAGAGCAGGTGATTGGCTGTGCATAGGGTAAGTTGATCAAAGAAGGGAAGGGAGAGAGGCCCTCTGTGGTTAAAAGAGGAGGAGGATTAGGTCAGTTTACAGGGTTTTTTGGTTGGTCATGGGACTTGAACTCTGGGCCTGGGCATTATCTCTGAGCTCTTCAGCTCAAGACTACCATGCTACCCTTGAGCCACAGCGCCACTTCCAGAGTTTTTTTTTAATTGTTATTATAAAGGTGACATTCAGAGGGGTTAAAGTTAGTTACATAAGTCAGATGAATATATTTCTTTTTTCTTTTCTGTGTCAATCTTGAGGCTTGAACTCAGGGCCTGGTTGGTATCCCTGAGCTTTTTCCACTCAAGGCTAGTGCTCTACCACTTTGAACCACAATGCCACTTGTGGCTTTTTTTGGTGGTTAATTGGAGATAAGAGTCTCATGGACTTCCCTCCCTGGGCTGGCTTTGAACCAGCATCCTTAGAGATCAGCCCCCTGAGTTAGCTAGGAATACAGACATAAGACACTAGCACCTGGCTGGGAGTACATTTATTTTTTTTAATAAAGAAACACTTTTCCTTGCTATTTCCCAGAAACTGCAGTTTTTACCTCTCTCTAATTCTGCCCCTCAAGGCCATATGTGCTAGTGTTATGGGGAAGTAAGAACTGTCATGACAGGTAGTAGAAGGATGAACTGGTGGGGTGGGTTCTGGGAGAGGCTGAGGACATGATGGTCCTGTTTGCAGGATCTAGAGGATTCTAGGCAAGCACTCTACCACTAGGCCAAACTCCCGGCCCCATGGTTCTAGAGGATTCTATGAGGAAGATTGAAGGAGATAGGAGCTGTGTGGGAAGGCTAACTGGAAGGCTCATCTTGTCCTCTAGCGGGGAGGGGACCCCACAGAATTTTCAGGAGATCTGTTCCACTGAAGTTGGTAAGGATGGTGCTAGGAGCAAACATTCTTTCCAGGCATGCGCATTCTAGAATTCCATCCAGGAATGGCTTGACTGTGACTTGCCACATATCCACTTGAGGGAACCCGCTATATGAACACACACATCACACATCACACATGCAGGCTGGTGGCTCACAATGTTCACCAACTCATGGCTTGTTGCCATCTATGTGCATCCATCCACGTGCTCTGCCTAGAGATGCTTCATGCAGAAAGCCACCTTGGATTTCTCATACCAGAAGCAATTACTGTAGTATCTCCTATTGCCGTTTCCTCTTATATTTTGCAGTTCCTACCTCCCTACTCAAGAAACTGCAATTTCTATGGATGGCCCTGGTATCTACCCACCCCACCACCCCAGAGCCTGACCTAGGGGTTAGACAGTTGAGGGGGTCTCTCCTGCAATTCCCACATCATCCACTAGATGTCACACAATGCCCATAGCTGGGCCCATTGATTTGCGACTTTACAGTGTCCCAGGGGTCTCTTTCCTAATAACAATAAGAGGCTTTTAGGGAAGGTCCTTACTCCAGTCTTAGAACAGAAAACAAGTCCATAGAGGGAGAGGATATGACTGAGGCCACAGCAGTTAAGAATCTGGGCTTCTAGTGGGTCAGAGACTGTTTCCACAGTGTGGAGTGGGCTGCCCTACCCACATTGCCCTAGTAGACACAGGCCTCATTCCAGCTGGGGGGGGGGGCGGGTGGCTGACTGAGACCCCTAGAGAGCTGAGGAGTGGTTGGCCCTCCTGTCTCCGCTGGTGGCCTCATGTTAGCTGAAGGTCTACTTGGCACACTCTCTAGCTATACATTGGCCCCAGCCTGGGCTCTGTGCCAAAATATCTCCTTAGGGAAATGGAGGCATAGGGGCTCCACACTACCAAGGATATAATTATCTTACCCAGTGTGTGATCACCACCATAGCTGCTTCTGTCTGAGTATCACTTGCTAGTTTACCAAGTCCATTCATTATATCCAAGGCCTCTGGCCCTGGGAAGCAATCACATATCCCATGAGTGAAGGCCTTGGCTAAGGTTCTCCAACAGAGCCAGAGGTGGATAGGGTCTCTCTGAGTAGCTCCTGGCCCATTTCTAGATCAGTACCCCAACCTCCACTCACCTATACTGCTGTGAAGAGGTATGTGTGAGTTCCAGGAAAGAAGCCAGGGAGACAGCACTGGGGATCCTAGGTTCTTCTCATGTTGACCCAAGGACCAATCGATTCTTCCAGGGATTAGGAGGAGGAGAAAAGATGGGATCCATTAACTTGTAAGAGCCTCCAAAAGCAAAAGAGGGTTCCAGAAAGGAGTAGAGTTGAACCTGCTCTTCTTCCCTCTCTCATTGCCATGTTTCCTGGCTCCCACCTCAGAGCACTAACCCTCAGGAGCTTCTAGACCTGGGAGCTCTAATTTTGATTCAGGTTTGAAAGCTTAGGGCTCAGGGCCTCAGATTCTGAAAATAGGTCCAGAGTGGAGTGAGGGGATCCATTTGGGGGTGAGGGACATGAGCTGCTCTGAGACAGTTTGCTCCTTGCTTGTCCCTCAGTCCTGTCTCTCACCTGGCCCTCATCCATGTCTCCTTGCTGTGCTCCCCAGCAGAGTGCAGGGCAGAGGGAACGAAGGGTGGCAGGACCATGGCGTGTAGGGCCTCTGGGAACAGCGCACTGCTGACCTACTGTGCCCTGGGCCTTTACCTCTGAAGGACTGGAGACCTGGAAGAACTGGAGCAATGGAGGCTCCAGAGTGGACCCTATTGCCTATCTCAAAGCAAGGCCCAGTGAGCTGAGATGGGGTTAGGAAGATATGGGGACAGGCTATAGAACCTGGAATGTCAGAGGAGATAGGTGTGGATACGATAGCCTAACTATTCATCCTTTGCCAGTCCCAGATCTGGGAAGTATGGCCAGAGCGCAAGCTCCTGCCCAAGACATGGAGTGCCTTGGACTGGAAATTGACCCTCCTTAAGAGTGGCCCTGCCAGGAGAGCCAGGGACCTCAGCCAAGGCTCCAGGAGCTAGATTATCATAGTATGGGAACCTGGGGCCAAGGTTAGTTTGAGGGGAGTCTAAGCGGGTCCCCTCTTCCACCTCCCCGACCCCCTGCCCACAGACCCTTAGCCCCTCTTAATATTTTGTTCTTTTTTTTTCTTTCTGCCAGTCCTATGGCTTGAACTCAAGGCCTGAGCGCTGTCCTTCGGCTTTCTCAAGGTTAGAGCTCTACCACTTGAGCCACAGCACCACTTCTGGCTTTTTCTATGTATATGGTACTGAGGACTCGAACCCGGGTGTTCATGCACGCCAGGCAAGTACTCTACCAGTAGGCCAAACTCCCGGTCCTTTGCTTTGCTTTGCTTTTTTGTAGCTTATTAAGCAGCCACTAGCCATGTATCTACTTCTTTTTGCTTGCTTATTTATTTATTTATTTGTATATTTATTTATTGTCAGCCTGAGGCTCGAACTCTGGGCTTCAAGCTGTGTGTGTGTGTGTGTGTGTGTGTGTGTGTGTGTGTGTGTGTGTTTCTCACAGCACTTTACCACCAGGTTCACACCTCCACTTCCGGCTTTTTGCTGGTTAATTGGAGAGAAGTCTCTTGAATTTATCTGCCCAGGTTGGCTTTGAATCTAGATTCTTAGATCTTAGCCTCCTGAGTAGTTAAGATTCTACAAGTGATCCACCAGCACCCAGCTCTTTTGAGATAGTCTTGCCTTTTGTCCAATTGGTCCTGGACTGCAATCCTATTTGTGCTTCCTTCTTCTGTAACCGCGGGGTCAAACACTCACTACCATGCCCTTGTTAAGATCAAGTCTATCTCTTTCCCTCCTGCTGCCCCCCAAATCCCCACCCACCTCCAGCCTTTCTCTCTTTGTGTTGGTACTGGGGCTTAAACTCGTTTGGGGTGGGGGGTCAGCTCTACCATTAGAGCCACAGCTCCACGTCTGGCTTCCTGCTGGTTAATTGGAGCTAAGAGTCTCTCCGATTTGTCTGTTTGCGTTGGCTGTTGAATCTGTGATCCTCAGATCTCAGCCTCCTGAATAGTTAGGAGAATAGCATGAGCCACTGTACCCCACTTTAACCTCTAACTTCTGATCCTTGTCAATTTGCCAGGAGCAAAATAGCTGCATTTGTGAACATCTCTCTGTGCAAACTGTCCCCACCTCAAGTGAGAGATCTCAGTAGGGAACTGGCCAGCCAGTTACAAGGGGGGCAGCTGAGATGGTGGGAGAGACTGCAGGTAGATGGCAGGACAGCCAGACTCCTTCCCTCCTCCTCCCCGCCTTCCCGCCCAGGACTGGGTGGAGCTGCTGCCTTATAAGTGGCTAGCCTGGTGGCAACAGAGCAAACTACAGACAGCTGAGGGCTGTTCGGGTTCCCAGCATGGCCCTCCGGGCTTGGGCCATCTGCTGCCTCCTGCTGTGTGTGGGAAGCCCCAGCTCTAGCCGCAGCAGCAGCAGCAGCAGCAGCAGCAGCAGCAGCAGCAGCAGCAGCAGCAGCAGCAGCAGCAGCAGCGTGCCCCGCTTAAGGCTCTCTTACCAAGGTATTGGCCGGTGCATGTCTGTGGGAACCCTAGCTCTAGGATATCTCTTAGCTGATCCTGAGCTGTCTGTCCAGCTAGCAGGAGCGGGCAGAGCCAGGCCCTGCATCACCCTTGGGAGAAAGCTTCTTAGCCAGGTCCAGGATGGGTGCTGAGGATAAGTGATCACAGGGGAGGGAGATTGGTTCTTGAAACTATAACCAGTGTGGAGGCAGGAGACAGATTCACAGGGTAAGCCTAGGGGGTATACTGAGAAGGGAGACACAGATAGAGATGATGGGGCACAGAGATGGGGAAAGAACAGAAGGAACTGGTCTGGGTATGGCTGGGTAGCTGGGGGAGTGGGTAATAGCCCGATCCCCTGGGTGAGAGGCAGAGGGTGGGAAAGAGCTTCTTCACCTCTTGTAGCCCAGTTCCCAAGTTGACTTTATGATCTCCCATCCATTCTGGAGCCCCAGGTGGTGTCAGCTTCCTTCCTACCATCCTGAGGAAGGGAGTGGGGGGCTACTCTGTCCTGACTCAGCTTTGTTTGCCTCCTCTGTGGACCATGGGAAAGGAGGAACAGTCTCTGAGATACAGACCTGTATATAGTGTCCTTCCACTTAGGGAGTTTGAGGGGAGGTCAGAATGTCCCCTATAGGAAAAGTTCTCTAAGGGACTGTCAGCCCTGGAGGACTTCCAAGAAGAGGCTGTTTGATGAGAGTGTTGAGGGAGACTTGGGGCTGGACTGCAGTGCTCCTGGAGGGACTGGCATGGGGTACGTAGTACCTTCCTCAAGGTGGTGTGCAACCTCTCTCACCAAACCCTCCTACCAGTCCCTCGATGGTCTAATCACCTCTAGCTCCCCAGTTAAGCACTGAGGACTCCATCAGGATCTTCTACCCTTGGGACCACCGTCCCTAGAGAGCCCCTCTCCCCATCTCTGGAGCCTGGATAGGAAGTGTGGGCAGGGAAGAAAATCCTCTTTGGCTACAAATCTGAGCTGGTGCTGGAGTTCCACATGGCTCCACCTGGCCTGACCTGTGCCCAGGCCTTTGCCAGCTGTTGTTCTACTGAGGATCTACTCCCTGCCTGTCCACCTCTACAACACTCAGACTCCCCTCCCCTCCCCTGACCCCCAGCTCTCCCAGCACTCTGCCAGGCTTGCTGCTCTAGTTTCTGCCAGTGGGGCCATCTTCCCTGGGGATTAGGCAGGGTATAAATATGGTAGTTGGTGAATGTCAGCAGAAAGAGCAAGGGGCTAATGAATGGAGGAGTTGGGACTGGAGGCTCTGGGTTTGGGCTCTAGCATATCTGCTCCTCTCACAGAAAGAAGGAAAGCAAGCAAGCAAGCAAGCACTGAAAGCAGACTCCAGTGTAGGCTGGGCCAAGCAGAGAGGCTCAAAGCCTCCAGGTCTACTTGTCCCCAGGAGCTGTGTCCCCAAACCCTTCCAGGAGTGTGGATGGAAATATTTCCAGATGGTTGGGGTGGAGGGCAGGGGGAGGAGCTAAATACATAGCTGGGGGCGCCAGCTTCCCTCCTTGGCTGGGGAAGCAAGCTGGGCAGCATCTCCTAACCTATCTCTCGGTTCCCTCCCAGACCTCCTGTCTGCCAACCGCTCTGCCATCTTCCTGGGTCCACGGGGCTCCCTGGACCTTCAAGCCATGTACTTGGATGAGTATCGGGACCGGCTGTTTTTGGGGGGGCGAGATGCCCTCTATTCTCTTA
This sequence comes from Megascapheus bottae, assembly GCF_031878675.1. NCBI lineage: Eukaryota > Metazoa > Chordata > Mammalia > Rodentia > Geomyidae > Megascapheus > Megascapheus bottae. The sequence goes on from NC_143510.1 coordinate 17,761,115, forward strand.
GGCTGGACAAGGCATGGCCAGACCCCCGAGAGGTGAGTTAGACTGAGGGAGGGAAATTGGAACACCTCCAGATGGGAAGTCATATGGGGAAACTGAGGTTGTGAGGCAAAGTGCTCACCAGACTGTGTTTCAGGTTCTGTGGCCACCACTACCAGGACAAAGAGAAGAATGTGTTCGAAAGGGACGAGACCTATTGGTAGGTGCTGTGAGAAAGAACTGTTCCTGTAGAGCACTAGCCTTGAGGAAAGCCCAAGGACAGCTCAGGCCCTCAGCTCAAGTCCAGGACTGGAAAGAAAGAAAGAAAGAGAGAGAGAGAGAGAGAGAGAGAGAGAGAGAGAGAGAGAGAGAGAGAGAGAGAGAGAGAGAGAGAGAGAGAGAAAGGAAGAAAGAAACTGTTCCTCATCCTCAGAGACCCCAGACCCTGATCCCCTAGGATAACCTGAAATTTGGCATCCAGAAACCACTGCATGGGGTGAGGGAGGCATTTGGAACCAAGCCTGGGATTTTGGAGGCCTTGGAAGAATGTCACCCACAGAGCTGATCAGACAGGCAAGACTAAGCCTTGCTTCCCCCTCATTCCTTAGCGCTCTCTCTCTCTCTCTCTCTCTCTCTCTCTCTCTCTCTCTCTCTCTCTCTCTCTCTCCCCCCCCACTAGACCGAGTGTGCCAACTTTGTGCGGGTACTGCAGCCCTACAACCGGACTCACCTGCTGGCATGTGGCACTGGTGCTTTCTATCCCATTTGTGCCCTCGTCACAGTGGGGTATCGTGGGGAGGTGAGCCTGGGTCAGCCCCTCGCAGTGACATTTCCTTACTCCTGCTGTCTGAACATTTCCTTTGAGCCTGGGTAGAGATGGGGGCAGGGGCTTGAAAGGCGCCTTTGTGCCAGGGTGCTGACCCTGTTAGAGAGGCCTTGAATGCGGGCGCCTTCTGCCCACCCCCCACTGTCTAGTCGCACGAAGGGCTGCTGCCGGGGCGGGGTGGGGATAGTGGCTCTTTTCTAGGTGATGTCTTCACTCCATTTTCTTCTGTAGCATGTACTCCACCTGGTACCCCGCAGTGTGGAAAGTGGTCGTGGGAGGTGCCCACATGAGCCCAGCCGTCCCTTTGCCAGCACCTTTGTAGGTGGGTGATCTCAGGCCACGGTAAGCCAGGGAGGGCAGGAGCTGGCCGATAGCACTGGGAAAGGATATGGGCTGGGCTGCTCAACCTGGCCCTTCTCCCCTCACTGACCCCCAAACCCCATGATCCTCCAGGAGGGGAACTGTACACGGGTCTTTCTGCTGACTTCCTGGGGCGCGAGGCCATGATCTTCAGAAGTGGGGGTCCCCGGCCAGCCCTGCGGTCTGACTCTGACCAGAGTCTCCTGCATGGTGAGTTTGTGGCAGAGGGTAGGGTTTTTTAGGGGGGAAAGGCTGGCTGGGACCCGCCATTGAACTGGCAGGAGGGAGCATGTTGAAGTAGGGAGGAGAAGCTCCCCCACTCTCCAGCAGGGGTGCTCCCCACCACAGATTTCCCTCCTCTTCTAGAATCCGTTTACTATGCTTCCCTGTGAACTCCAGCATCATTCTATCACCTTCCCAGACCCCCGATTTGTGATGGCAGCAAGGATCTCTGACAACTCTGATCAAGATGATGACAAAGTATACTTCTTTTTCTCTGAGACTGTCCCGTCACCTGATGGTACGCCAGGCCACGTCACTGTCAGCCGTGTGGGCCGAGTCTGTGTGGTAAGAGCTATGCAGAGGTTGAGTGCCTGTGGCTTATACTTGTAATCTTAGATTACAAAGGAGACTGATATTTGAGGATCACACTTAGAAGCCAACTCAAATAGGAAAGTTGGTGAGGCCCTTATCTCCAGTTACCCACCAAAAAACCAGAAGCAGAGCTGTGGTTCAAGTGAGAGAGCACCAGCCTTGAACAAAAACAAAAACACAACAAAACAACTAAGGGACAGTACCCTGAACCCTGAACCAGGCCCCAGGACTGGCGTGCGCACACACACACACACACACACACACACACACACACACACACACACACACACGGGGCACTGTGATGGGGTAGGAATGCCCCAAATGCCTACTTCAACCCTTGTTTCACTCTATCCCTTCTCTAGACCTCCCTCCTGGCAATAGGGAAACTGAGGTGAGAATACAGAGCTGATATCCAGACCTTTCCCCCAAGGGTGAGGGTGGAGGAACAGGAAGTGCAGCTCATTTCCTGGAGCCCTAGTCTGACTGTGGTCCCCAACCCCCAGAACGATGCTGGTGGCCAGCGGGTGCTGGTGAATAAATGGAGCACCTTCCTCAAAGCCAGGCTGGTCTGCTCTGTCCCCGGCCCTGGTGGTGCTGAGACCCACTTTGACCAGCTGGGTAAGGGCATGGCCTAGCAGGCTCGAGTTCTGGGAGTCGGGAGGGTTCTGTGCTGGTGAATGAGTTTGGCCATAATGTCAATATCCCTTCCTGTGTTCCAGAGGACGTGTTTCTGCTGTGGCCCAAGGCAGGGAAGAACCTCGAAGTGTATGCACTGTTTAGCACTGTAAGGTGGGTGCACTAGTCTTCTTGTACCCCTGACCTCTTTGTGGAACCTCTGCCTCCATGCCCTGCCTTACAATGGTTCTCTGTCTTTCCCCAGATTCAGTGACTGTATTTGCCATCTCCTTGTCTTGCAATATGTGTGTGTGTGGTGGCGGGGGGGGGGGCGCTTCTGGGGTTTGAACTCAGGGCCTGGGTGCTGTCCTTGAACATTTGTACTTAAGGCTAGCATTCTACCACTTGCCATAGCTCCACATCCAGTTGTTGTTGTTGTTGTTGTTGTTTTTGTGTGTGTGTGTGTGTGTGTGTGTGTGTGTGTGTGTGTGTGTGTGGTGAATTGGAGATAAGAGTCTCACAGACTTTCCTACCTAGGCAGCTTTGAACTGTGACTCTCAGATCTCAGCCTCCTGAGTAGCTAGGATTATAGGCATGAGCCACCAGCACCCAGCTTCCTGTCTTGACTTTTGCCTCAGTATCCTTGTTATCTAGACTCTTCTTGTAGTCACCCTCTGTCTTGCCCTTGTAGAGCCAGCCTTCCACCTTCTGTTCTAAGGACAGGCACTTTGACCTGACTGCCCTGTGCCCTCTGCAGTGCTGTGTTCCAGGGGTTTGCTATCTGTGTGTACCATTTGGCGGACATCTGGGAAGTCTTCAATGGACCCTTTGCCCACCAAGATGGTCCTCAGCACCCGTGGAGAGCTTATGGGGGCAAGGTGCCCTTCCCGCGACCCGGTGTGGTGAGTGTTTGCTGGAGCCAGGCATGAAAGTGAAACAGATACCTGGAGAGACTCTTCTTTGGACGGATGCACATGCAGCCTTCAGCAATGTGGGAAATGCAGTCTAGAGGGCCGGGGTGGTTCTGGTGTGGCACAGCCGCCTGGTGGGAGGATGGAAACAGGCCTGAGATGTCAGATGCCCCCTTTGCTGCTGCTGCAGTGCCCCAGCAAGATGACAGCACAGCCTGGACGGCCCTTTGGCAGCACCAAGGACTACCCGGATGAGGTGCTACGGTTTGCCCGAGCCCACCCACTCATGTTCCAGCCTGTGAGGCCTCGGCATGGCCGTCCTGTCCTGGTCAAGACCCATCTGACCCAGAAGCTACGCCAGATTGTGGTGGACCGTGTGGAGGCTGAGGATGGGACCTATGATGTCATTTTCCTGGGGACAGGTAGGAGAGTCGTGGGGGAGTGTGTGTCAGGCTGGGGAAGTGTGTGTGTGTGTGTGTGTGTGTGTGTGTGTGTGTGTGTGTGTGTGTAAACCCAGTCTATTCCTTCCTCTTCCTCTAAGTCATCCATCTTCTCCACTGGTCCAGATTCAGGGTCTGTGCTCAAAGTCCTGGCCCTCCAGGCGGGGGACTCTACTGAGCCCGAGGAGGTGGTCCTGGAGGAGCTCCAGGTCTTTAAGGTGAGCAGGGGGTTTTCAGAGGTCTCCCACCCTCGACACTGGGGCTGGTGACAGAGCAAGAGCAAGCCCAGCACAGGATTGGCTCACCCAAGGCTTGAAAAAGGCTGAGGACAGGAATGGGGAGAGGGGAGGCTCTTGCTTACCCACCCATACTGAGACCCTATTCCTTCTCCAGATGCCAACACCAATCACCACGATGGAGATCTCTGTCAAAAGGGTAAGAACAACTACCCATCTTCTTTCAACTCCCTCCTTTCTGCCCCACTCTCAGCCTTGAGTTTCCTAGTCTCCTGGGGAGCAGGCCAATGGGTCCTGAAATCAAGGCCAAGTCCAGATGGGAGTTGAGTTTCACATGGGTGATAACAGACGGTAGTGGGAGGGAGGCATTAAGAAATTGAGTCTGTGTTCAGATAAGGAGAAATCCACAAAGTGCATGTGCTGAGAGGCAAAACTGCGGAGCTAAATGCTGGTAGCTCATACCCATAATTTTAGCTCCTCCAGAAGCTGACTTTTGAGGATCATGATTTGAAGCTATATCTGGCAGAAAAGTCCAAGAGACTCTTCTCTGCAGTTAGTCAGCAGAGAGCTGTAAGTGGAGCTATGGCTCAAGGAGTAGACTGTTAGCCTTGTAAAAGCTAAAGGAGGGCAGGAGGCTCCAACTTCAAATCCCAGAACCAACACACACACACACACACACACACACACACACACACACACACACACACACGCCTGGAAACAAAAGTTCTGGTTTTAAATGAACAAGAGAACTGCTTTCTAGAGGCCTTCTACGTGTTCTTTTGCAAGCTTCAAAACTGTCTCAGTTGATGTTTGGGTAAATCCCAGCTTTTGTCTAGGAAGGTGCATCTCTAAATCAGCCAAAGATCATTGAGATAAAGGGCTGGGCTGGAGGCATGACTCAAGTTAGAGCACCAGCCATGAGCAAAGCAAGCTATACGAGCATGAGGCCCTGAGTTCAAGCTCCAGTACAGGGATGAAAGGGGGGAAAGAGGAGACAGAGAGGGGAGGAGGGGGGAGGGAGAAAGAGAGGAGACAATGGCAGAGGTCTCAGGAAACTCCAGGAGGTTATAAGAGCCTGGCTGCAACTTGGTGAAACCCAGGCTCATCAATGGCTCTACCTGTGTCCCTCTGCAGCAAATGCTATACGTGGGCTCTCAGCTGGGTGTGGCCTGGCTTCGGCTGCACCAGTGTGAGACTTATGGCAGTGCCTGTGCTGAGTGCTGTCTGGCCCGGGACCCATATTGTGCTTGGGATGGTGCATCTTGTACCCACTACCGTCCCAGTCTAGGCAAGCGCCGCTTCCGCAGGCAAGACATCCGGCATGGCAACCCTGCCCTACAGTGCCCGGGTCAGAGCCAGGATGGTGAGTGTTGGGGCTCCTTGTGGCCTGCTCTCCATCCCTGTGAAGAATGGCCTGATTGCTCTTGCTTCTCATCTGAAGTCGTGGGTGTGCATTTCCCTGTCTGGGCAGCTGCAGCCAGTACTGGGGAGTAGAGTCCATGGCATAGATAGAGATGCTCAGGTCTTCGTTCCACTGGTGGTCTGCGGGAATTAGGTGGTGACCTCTGAGCCTCCTAGGTCTCCTAGTTCCCATCCTGAGATAACCAGACCCTTTCTGCAGAGACTTCAGGTGCAATGACCACCAGGATCTATGGCACAGAGCACAACAGCACCTTCCTGGAGTGCCTGCCCAAGTCTCCCCAGGCTGCTGTGCGTTGGTTCTTGCAGCGGCCAGAGGATGAGAGTCCTGACCAGGTGAGTGAAGTCCCTGTGGAGACCCTGCTTCTGGACCTGTAATCTTCCCTGAACTCTGAGCACTAGAAGGGGCCAGCCAAGACCAATTTGAGAAAAGTGTCATATTAAGCCCTGGCAGTGCCTAGGATAGTTCCCCCATTTCTGCCTCTGGAAACACCCATCCCAGATATGCCGGAAGCTCCCCTAGTCTGAAAGGCGAGTAGCAGAGATGAAAGAGAAGGAATGAGTGGAGTTTCCCATGCTTACACATGTGGGTCAACTATGAAGGAGTGTTCTTTCCCAGAGTTCCTTGGTCCTCATCTATCCCAGGCCTGGGTCTCTGACCACTGACCACTAGACTCCTCCCACCCCTCATTTCTGACCTCACACTTCTTCCTTGGAGACTAGTTATTTGCCCAGACTCTCTCCTCCCCCACTCATAAAACTCTATAGACCCTCAAGATGTGTTCAGTGTGGGGCCTGAGGCAGGGCGTGGGCTAGGCAGGGTAAAGAACCATTCTTCTACCAGGAAGAGGAAGGCGGGGGTTGCTGACAGGAGGGGCTCCCCCTCTAGCTTGGGAACCAGTGAAGGCCAGCCTTGAGCCAGCTGTTGGGCTGGGCACTGAGGAGGCCCCCTGGGGTAGAGGAGTAACAAGATGAAGTTACACAACACCAACCACCCAAGCAGTTCATCCACAGTACACAGATGTACATAGTAAAGCCCAGACAGGGCTCAGGGAGACGGGTAGAGAACGACCTTTTTGCCTCCTATACTTTGCCCAGCCCTGGATGGAGTTATTGGAGTTATTGGTCTCTTACTCACACACTATTGCGGGAGTGAACACAGCACACTGAGACACAGTATGCACACGTGTGTGTGTGTGTGTGTGTGTGTGTGTGTGTGTGTAGGTAGGCAAAGATATTTTTCTTCAGCCCAGAGACTGCATAGGTCTTCTGCTCTAACTTGTATCCTAGGGCTCTGAATAGGGAAGAAATAAGTCATTGAAATCTTTGAAAAGCCTCTTCTGCTGGTTCTGATGGCTCATTCCTATCATTCTAGCTACTCAGGAAGCTGAGATCTGAGGATCAAAATGCAAATCCAATCAGATAGATAAACCTGGAAGAGACTCTTCTCCAGTTGATTACCAAAAAGCCAAAAGAGCTGTGGCTCAAGTGGTAGAGCACCTGTCTTGAATGAAAAAAGCACCAAGGCCCCAAGTTCAAACCCCAGTGCTGGTGCATGCACCTGCATGCAGGGGAGGGGCATACACACACACACACACACACACACACACACACACACACACACACAGCCTCTTTTGCATGCTGTAATAAAGTGAGGTCTGCATGTAATTAGCTCATAGCTCAGAGGTTGAGCTTCCCAACCCCTGGGCCCATCTTGGACAAGGGGATGCTACCCGAGGATGGCAAACTCGGAAAAACAAGGGGAGAGGGCAGATGTCCTGTCACACGCCTTGCTTATGCCCCCATGCCCTCCCACTCACTTGGCAGGTGAAGACAGATGAACGAGTCCTGCAGACAGAGCAGGGGCTGCTGTTCCGTAGGCTGAGCCGATTTGATGCGGGTACCTACATCTGCATGACGCTAGAACATGGCTTCTCTCAGACCGTGGTTCGTCTGGCTCTGGAGGTGATTGTGGCTACACAATTGGAGAGCCTGTTCCCTTGGGAGCCAAGGCCAGAGGCGCCCTCAGCCTGGGGAGGCCTTGTCTCTGCCCCACCTAAGGCTTGGTATAAGGACATCCTACAGCTCATTGGTTTTGCCAACCTGCCCCGCGTGGATGAGTACTGTGAGCGTGTGTGGTGCAGGGGAATCGGAGAGCGCTCAGGTTCCTTCCGGGCCCGGGGAAAGCAAGCCAAAGGCAAGAGCTGGGCAGGACTGGAGCTGGGCAAGAAGATGAAGAGCCGGGTTCAGGCTGAGCGCAATCGGACACCACGGGAGGTGGAGGCCACATAGGGCTGTGGGGGGGTGGTCAGACTGGACTGGGTGGTGGGGGAAGCTCAGCAGTGGTTCACAGCATCTCCCACCCACCCAGTTAGAGCAGAGGGGATCAGGACGCATGATCACCTCTGAGAGTTGAGTTTCTGCCACGCGCAGGCAAGACTGGGAAAGGGGCCTTGTACCAAGACCCTCTGCCTGCCCCTCTATAAGCTGTCCCAGACTGGAGCTGGTACCCGTATGCCATTGGCAGTTCCAAAGGGCCTGCTATTTGTTTTCAAAGATGGTCTGACTTCCGGAGCACTTTTCCGGTTGTGCCCAGAGGTAAGAGGTTTGGGTGGTTCTTTCCCAGGCTGCGGAACAATGGTCACTCAGAGTGACCCTTAGAGTGGGTGTGTGGGTGACTCTAAAGAGGTGTCTGAGGTGCTCAGGCAGCCAGAGAAGGGTACAAGTTGCCTCTTAAGCTAGAATCTATTAAGACGAGCCCCTCTTCATGTCCGGATACCTAGAAGTTCTCTGTCATGGCCCATCACTTCTGCATCTCAGAATTACAGACTTGTGGATTTCTGGGACCTGGCAGTCGTCTCACTATAAATGAGAGAATAATCTCACAGCCTGCTATCCTTTCCTCAGGTCTTGAACTGTCTGGTTAGCTTTCCTGGATACCTACCTCCAGAGATCTGTGCTGAGGAGAAGAGAGATAGGAGGGATATTAATCCCCCTTGTTGTAAGCTAGAGATGGGGAGATTGGAGCAGATACACCGGAGGAACTAGCTGCCTTTCTCAGAGCACATCTGGCCCTGGAAGGCTAGAAATGTGGATGAGGATCCAGGACTTTGCCCAGAGGTGCAGAGAATTGAAAGGTGGAAAAAGTAGGTTCTATAGACTGAGGAATAGGTGTCCTTAAGAACTTATGATGAAATCAGTTGGTTCAGGAGCCACAGGGAGGCTGGATGTTTCCAACCTGGAATCTGTTGGACAAGAATGGTTCATTTATAATAAGGCTTATGTTTCTCCCTCTCCCCTTCCTCTTCTTCCTTTCTCCCTTCCCCTCCTCTCTTTTTCCTGGGGGTGAACTCAAGGTCTCTTACACATGCTAGGCAAGTGCTCTCCCACTGAGTTACATACCCCAGCTTCTTCCTCTTCCTCTTCCTCTTCCACCTCTCCTTCTCCTCTTATGCCTTCTCCTCCCCCCCCTTCCTGCTTCCTTCCTTCCTTTTCTTCTTCCTTCCTTTTATGGGAAAATAGTAGAGAAAAATAGCTATTACAAACTGTAAAGATTATTGATTCTTGGGGTGAGGTTGGGTGACATATTTTGCTGTAGGGGAGGTGTTAGTTTTCCAGACAGGGAGCACAGAAGGGGAGGATGACAACTAAATGAAAAGTTGTTCCTAGCCTATTCTTGAGCAAGTTAGTGACGCACAGAACTGACAAGAGAGAGACAAAAACAAATTTGAGATTCTGGCCTCTAAAAACAAAAATCCAAGAGGAAGAAAGAAAGAAAATAGAATAAGCAGCAAGTCATGGCCTCTTGTCTTACTTGAAACCTAAGCCTAGAGGCTTTGGGTTTTTTTTTAATTAAAAAAATTGTTTTTCGGTCATGGGAGTTGAACTGAAGGTCTGGGAGCTATTCCTGAGCTTTTGTGCTCAAGGCTTGTGCTCTACCACTTTGAACCACAGCCCTACTTCCAGTTTTCTGGTCATTAATTGGAAATAAGAATCTCATGAACTTTCCTACCTGAGCTGGCTTTGAACCTCAGTCCTCAGATCTCAGCCTCCTAAGTAGCTAGTTGCAGACTTGAGTCACCAGCACTTATGGCTTTGGGTTTTATGTCCTCAACCTTGACCATCAGAGCACCTGGATCTGAAGGCACAACCTCTGCACTCTTGATTTTATGGCAACAGAAACTCTGAGGTCAACCTAATAACATTCTGAGAAATCTTCCTGCCTGGGTGGAATCTGCTGGGATATTAGCAGGTAAAAGTAGTGAAGAGGAAGGAGTGGGAGCTGGAAGGAAGAAGGGAAGGAGAGGCCCAGAAGACAAGGAGGTAAAGGGAATGCCAAGATTCAGGTGCTCTAGCTGAGTTCTCCCTGGAAAGCCAGAAAGAGGCAATTCTGCTTTCAATGGGTGTGGATTGAGCAGAGGCTTGACAAGCCCCGAGAATCATCTGGGAGAAATGGTCCTGGAAAACAGTGAGAGAAGGAACACACAGTTCTGAATGTACATCTGCTCCCGGAAAAGCATGGACAGCTTCTACCAATTGCCTCCCACTCTATGGTACTAGGTGTTATGAAGTCCAATTCCTGGAAATGCTCTCTGTGTTTTTATTTTGAGATGGGTCCTGTGGTTTCTCTGTCTTTAGAAAATATGTCTTGAAATCCTATTGATATTCTAATTGTCATGACTGACCCTGAGCTCATGAAGAAAGCAGAGACTACAAAGGGATGAAATTAATATTTATATCACAATTAGCTGATTAATTGTATTGGTGTGTTTTTGTATTAAATGGACTGATGCTGTGTCTGGAAAAATAAAGCTTGCCCCATCTGTTCTAAGAGAGAAGGTCAGAAGGTCACTATGGGAGGTATTTCTGACAGGGGAGGGACATGGGTAATGGGAAGGAAGGAGTCAGAGGGCTCTGTATTTACAGCTGAGATTGCTCATCAAATTAGGAAAATCCTGCCTTGAGGGCTGGTAAAACTGGCCTTCAGATCTTCAGGAAGATCTTGAGACAGGAAAAAAAAAGAAAAGCTGGCCAAGGGCACCCAGGCACGTAGGCAGCTCTGTTCCCTTTTCACACCACTTAACATTTGTTAACAGCAACACTTAGCCTGGTGCCTCCTTTACCCCAAGCCACATACCAAAGTATATTAAGGCCACCCAGTCATGCCAGGGCTGGGCCGTGGGGGCTGATGCTTTTGAGGAGGAGAGTAAGAATCTGAGCTGCTGGAAGGGCTCTCTGACCACTCCACCAATCCTCCAGTGGCCTCAGGCCCACTAGCCAAAGTACAGACACCAGGCTGGAGGTGTGGCTCAGAATGGCAGAGCTTCCACCAAACAAGCCAAAAGAACAGACTACTGATGCTGGAAGAAGATGGCAAAAACCATGGGAGGGAGGGAAGGAGAGAGGGAGGGAGGGAGGGAGGGAGAGAGAGAGAGAGAGAGAGAGAGAGAGAGAGAGAGAGAGAGAGAGAGAGAGAGAGAGAGATCTAGGAAGACAGCCCTGGACCTCTTGCTTGGATGGTCACCTCCATCTAGTTGTAGCCTAGGAATCTTAACTGAACAGGTCAAGCTACCAGTCCCTGACCACAAATACCTAGGCCTGATGGAATCAAAAGCCCTGATCTCCTGATCTTCAGCTATCATCACCTACCATTGAGGGCCATAATCTCACCCATGTTCAGTATGATTGACAGAGTTTACTAATGTGGCCACCACAGCGCCCTTCTCTGCTCAGACCCCATTCTCTCCGTGGCACTCCCAACTCACCACTGCCATTGCAAATGCTCCCAAGGCTTCTCCCTGGCCACCCTGCCCTCCTCTTCCCCTCTTGAGCCCTATTTCCTTCCTTCTATAGTTTCTCTCTCTCTCTCTCTCTATCTTCCTCTTGCAGCTTTTTCCTCTAAGTCTCACGCTTCCTCTGGTCTCTGGGCCTCTGTTTGTGATTTGCTACACAGATTTAGAGCTAGAAAGGAGCTTAGTCAAAGAGATGAGTCAATTATCTCCAAAATGATATCCTCTGAAATGGTAATCCTAGGAACTCTCTTCCATGATCTTCTGGTCTCCATAGTTAGATTTCAGAATTTTGGTGACTTTGGCTTCCGCCTCTGTCTGCTTTTCTGCCCCATGAAAAGCCTGAGAAGTCTTGTGGTGGTCTATCTCTCACTAACCTACATTCCTACTATGTACTCTGTAAAATGTCTGGCCCTGTATCTCTTTCCATAGAGAAGCCAACAGCTTATGTTTCTAATATTCTGAAGAACACACACTGGAAAAGTGCTGTTTTAAAATCATTTCTTTCCTTAACACATGAGATTAATTTGCTCATCGCTGACTCCCAAACCTGTAAGTTTACCAGAGGCCCTAGGTGCCAGTCACATTTTGGTTTCCAATGGTGTTCATCAAAGTAAACCCTGCTACCCCAGGGACAGGGCTGCCAAACCACTAGTTTGCCGATCCTTCTGGCTCCCATCCTAACCACACTCAGCCTGACTCCTTGGCTTTTGTCTGGCTCTTCTTGTATCTGGGATAGTTCTTGGTGGGGGGTCTAGGATTCACCCCATGTCTGTGGTTGCCAACAGAGTAATTGCTCGGGAAGGATGGGCAGGCTAAGGGTAAGAAAGAAAAACAAGCTTTGTTTCCCTATCAAATGGCTTCTGTGCTTCTATTTCCTTTTGCTAAGCTTGATAAGAGGAGTGGGCATACACGGCCACCAGGAGCCTGGCATGTCTCCTCCAGGCAGTCCTCTCTATGGGCTGGTTGGGGCCTTAGCTGTAACCCCAGCCGGTGGGCTCCAGAGGACCAGCTCACATGCCCTTGTCAGCTCAGAAAACAGGCTGTCTGGCCAGACACATTTTAGGGTTTGGAGAGTTGCTCAAAATAGTCCAGTTTCCATCTAAGTTAAGGACCCACCCTTGAGCTCCACTCAAGTCTGGAGAGAATTCCAGAAGGAGAAACTTTAGCAGACGCTAAGAATAAATCTCTAGGGGGCTGAGAGTTTGGCCTAGTGGTAGAGTGCTTGCTTAACATGCATGAAGACCCGGGTTTGATTCCTTGGTACCACATACATAAAAGAAAAAAAAAAAAAAAAAAGCTGGAAGTGGTGCTGAGGCTCAAGTGGTAGAGCTCCAGCCTTGAGAAAGTCCAAGGACAGTGCTCAGCCCCGAGCTCAAGGCCAGGACTGGCAAAAAAAAAAAAAAAAAAGAAAAAAAAAGAATAAATCTCTAGGGTTTTCTAAGACTACAAACTTGGAGAGAAAGGAATGGGCAGGGCTAGGTTTGGACACAATATCTGATAAAGAACTTGGGGTTGCTGGGCTCCCACCCTGGCTTCTCATCCACCCCTGTGGTGTAGGGGAGGTGAGATAAGAGAGTGATGGCCCAGTGCCTCCTTCCCAACCCCCAGTCACCTTTACTATGCTGGGTCCCTCTCTTAGAGGCTTACTCCTGATGAAGCCTTTCACTTTCCCTGCTGGAGTTTCATTAAGGAAAGTTCTAGTTCCTCAACGTAGCCTTTTAGTTTTTAAATCATTCTCCATCTGAGACAGGAACTATGGTGAATTCTCCAGGGAGACTTTCAGGCTCTCCACCTGCCAGGCTTCCAGCAACCAGCTTGTATTCAAAGACTTGTCAATGCAGAGACTCGGGTGACCAGTCTTGACCTTATTCTTCCATGGAGGAAGACATTCAGCCCATACCCTAATCCATCCACAGGTATCTCTTCTTATCCCAGTGGGTAGAGGCATGCCAGGGTGGGCAGACCGCTGTGGCTAATAGCTTGCAAAGCGAGACCTGGGAAGAGTCCAAGTGTCTGCCAGCAAATGCAGGGGACTGGACCAGGGACACTTGAAGCCTCTTGGAAGGACACGGTGGGCTGTGCTGTCATAGATAATGGTCTAGAAAGAAGAGTGACGTGTCACACAAACAGTTTGCCTTATAGGCATGATCTCATTCTTCACTCCACACCCCCTCCACCCGCCTCAGCTGATAAGAATCTGGCGCTGTTTCCTGTAGTCCAAGGGTCTCAGACAATGGTGTGAACGGCTGGTCCTACTGGAGAGGACATTGTTCAGAGAAGGAAACACACACACACACACACACACACACACACACACACACACACACACACAGCACAAAGCTAAGGCAGGATCTGTCTAAATGTAAGTGCCTGTTTACAAATCTACAATTTCCAAGGAGTGGAAGACAATGGGGGATTGTTTCAGGGATGCTGGAACCCCCTCCCCTGTGGTCCTGTGGGTTGGAGATGGCTTTGATGGTTCAGACAGGTCTCAGATATTCTGAGCGTGATGAACACTGATGGCGTGGATGCCTTCCTGTTTTTCCAGCATGCATGCACAGGCAGCATCAAGGAAGACAAGGAGAAGAGACTCTTGGCCCCATCCCTTCTATCAGCTCCTTGTGCGAGCTGAATGCTTAGAGACCCAGAGGGGGTAAATTAGGGGAGAAGTAAGAGCAAGGGTGTTTATCTGTGTGTGTATGTGGAAAGAGGGGAGGGAGAAGAGAGAAAAGGAGAGAGACAGGAGGAGGGCCTACACTTGCTATTTTGATTTTTTGGGAAAAAAAAAAAACAAAAAATTAAGGCTTAGATGTTTCCCCCTGGTACTGGGGCTTGAACTCAAGGCCTCATACTCTCAATTAACTTTTTCACTTAAGGTCAAGTGTTCTACCACTTGAGCTATATTCAATATACGAGTCTGTATAATTGAATGTATTTGTTTGCTGAGGCTGGCTTTGAACCTCGAATCCTAAGATCTCAGACTCCTCAGTAGCTAGGATTATAAGCATGAGTCACTAGCACTGACTCAAAAATAGATCTTTTGGAATAGTATTCCTTTGTTTAGCTACCAGGGTACCTTCTCACATCTAGAAGCTCTTGACTGACCTCTAGCCAGTCTGTGGTTCTGGGATCAGAAACAGTGGAAGTACTGTTTTTCATAGCACTTCCTTTTCTGTCCATAGAGGCTAGAACCTTTGGATCAGAGACCCTGGTATCAGTGAGTGTGCATCTCAGTGTGTGTATCCATGTGTGTGCGTGCATGTATGTGTGTATGTGATAGGGAGGCATTGCAGAAAAGGAACAGAACTATGGAACACACTCTTTTTGAGACTGAAATTCACAGTTTTTGATGGATGGGAGGAGGGCAGCTGGGTTAGCAGGGTCACGATGGGCCTGGAGAGAGACTAAGGGCAGTCTTGTTTGAAGATTTGACATGTGGTGGAAATGTCATAAGTACCCTTTATATTCTTCTCGAATCCTAACAGAAACATGCCACATCAGTAAATTCAAATGAATGTGTTTAGATACAATAAATGAGACGCAGTAAATGTTATGCAATCCCAAAATAGGAGTTTGCTTTGTATTGAACACTCACTTTTCAGGTCTAAGGTTTGTACTTATCAATATGCTAACAGCGTCCTCTGGTGTTTGGCAGTAGAATAACAGACTTATGAATAGAGGGATGAGCATAGATATATGGGATTGGTAGATGTCAAACTACCTTTGAAGCTGGGATTCTAGACTACATACCATGAAAGGAAAAAGAACTGTTCCTTCCTGTCCCTGACTGTTGGGGAGCTACCAATCCAGAAGAATAGACTCACCCACAATTGTAGGACTGAAGAATGACAAGGGCTATACAAGCAGAGGACAAAGAAAGCGAGGGAGGATGTGGCGAAATGGTAGACCACCAGCTGAGCAAGCAAGCTGAGCAGAGGCCCAGCAAGTGCAAGGCCCTGAATTTAAATCCTAGCATCAACAAACAAAATGAAACAAACAGCTCCCCCCCTCCCAAAAGCTGAAGAACATTTCAAATTTACAAGAATGAAATTAGCTGGGTGCTGGTGGCTCATATCTGTAATCCTAGCTACTTGGGAGGCTGAGATCTGAAGATCAAAGTTCAAAACCAGCTTGGGCAGGAAAGTTCATGATACTCTTATCTCTGATTAACCACCAAAATAAGCAGCATCTTCATAGTTACAAAAATGTAACCAAGGGCCGGGAGCATGGAAGCCCTGGGTTCAGTTCCTTGGTACCACGTACACAGAAAAAGCTGGGGAGCCTGGAAGCTCTGGGTTCAATTCCTTGGTACCACATACACAGAAAAAGCTGGGAGTGGCACTATGGCTCAAGGTAGAGTGCTAGCTTTGAGAAAGCCCTAGAACAGTTCCCAGGCCCTGCGTTCAAGTCCCAGGACCGGCAAAATAATAAAAATAAATAAATAATAATTAATAAAAATTGGTAATACAGCTATTTAAATGAGGAATGTAATAGGAGGAAGCTTGTTTTCTTTTTACTGGTTGATAAATTCCTTTTTATTATCTTTAAGTAGTTGTACAAAGAGTTACCATGCAATAAAGCGGTTTATGAATATAGTGCATCTTGATTAATATGACCCCTTTCATTTTTCTCCCCATCCTTTTCAACTTCACTCACTCCTTCCCTCAGTTTCCTTTTGTAGACTATATACTGATTTTTGTTTTGTTTTGTTTTTTTGTCAGTCCTGGGCTTGAGCTCAGGGCCTGAGCACTGTCCTTGGACTTTCTCAAGGCTAGAGCTCTACCACTTGAGCCTCAGCACCACTTCCGGCTTTTTTCTATGTATGTGGTACCGAGGAATCGAACCCGGGTCTTCATGCATGCTAGGCAAGCACTTTAACCACTAGGCCAAACTCCCGGACCATATATACTGATTTTTTTATGTTTTGCCAGTCCCTGAGTCTCTCTGTGCACAAGGTCAGTGCTCTACCACATGAACCACAGCTTTTTTCTGCGTACTGAGGAATTGAACCCAAGGTTTCGTGCATGCTAGGAAAGCACTCTACCACTAAGCCACATTCCCAGCCCTTCACTAAATATTTTATGACTACATTCTTCTCCATCTGCCTCTCTTCATTTGTCTACCCTTGATCCTAGCCCCCACATTCATGTATCTGTTTTCTGGTGTTTATTTTATTGGAGTGTGAGTTAATTGAATTTCTCCCTGTATATACCATATTTCAGTGAATATACTTATGTATCATTAAATACCACCCCAAAATGTTTACTTATATGTCTATAAACTAATTCTAGCTTCTACTTATGAGAAAAAATACACCCTTTGTCTCACTAGGCTTTACTTTACATAGCATGATTTTTTTCCAAGTCCTTTTTTTTTTTGCAAATGATGCAATATTATTCTAATGATTAGTACAAATCCATTGCATATACATATCACATTTTCTTGATCCATTTACCCACTGAGGAGCATCTGAGTTGGTTCCATACTTTGGCTATGGTGAATAGTGCTGCAAAAAATATGGTTATATGAGTGTCTTTATTGTATCGTTACTTGTAGTCTTTTGGATAAATGCCCAAGAATGAAATTGCTGGATCACAGTGGTTCTGGGTTTAGGGTTTTTTTTCTGGTTGTTTTTTTTTTTAAAACCTTCATAGCACTTTCTAGAGTGAACAAGTTTACATAAAGCTTTCTAAGTCTTTATACAACACAATAGAAGTCAATAATGTCTAAGATCAATCAATTAAGGGACTGCTAAAAAAAATGGTAAGCAGTTGTTTCTAGGAATAGGGCTGGAAATAGAGAAGGGTAAATTGAGAGCATTTTTCATTATAATCATTTTACACCATTAGACTTTGTGTGCAAGGTTTGAACCCACATTTAGGTAAGTATATGTTCTACCAGTAAGCCTCACAACTAGCCATATTAGACTTCCACAGTGTATGTTAAGTTGAGCACTCTTCATTTGATTCTAAGTGAATCTGGTCAAATTTGAAGACAATCACCATACACATCTTGGATGTAATGCTGCAGAACTTGGCAACATTTGGAATGAGGACATCATCCTCCACTATTAAGTGACAATGATTCAGTGCAACCCTGAGAATTCAGTATCTGGCAAGGCTTCTGAGTTTTCCCCACTTGTCCAGATCCCATGAAATCATCGAAAGCATACAAATGTTAAATAGGCTGTATCCAATTTCTCCCTAGGCCTTTGTTATACTCCTATCCTAAGATGCCTTGCCTAATGTGAATGTCCTGGCATGAAAATTCATACATTATAGACAGAAGTGTTCAAACTACCAGGCTTGAGGGTTGACTGGCTCACTCCAGCTGTAGAGTATGCTAAGACTGTACTGGCTCCGAGTGGTTAGAGTTCCTTCTGTCTTTCATGCGCTTCAACGTATTTGAGTTGAGGGCCCCAAGCCTAGCAACAAGGACCTGTTCTCAGTTATATGGATTTCTACATCAGTTTTTCTTTTCTGCACTCCCCTCCCCTCCCTCCCTCTCCCCTCCCCTCCCTTCTCCTCCCCTCTCCTCCCCTCCCCTCTCTTGGTGCCAGTCCTAGGGCTTGAACTCAGGGGCTGGATGCTGTTCCTGAGCTCCTTTTGCTCAAGGCTAGTTCTCTACCATTTGAGCCACAACTCCATTTCTGGCTTTCTTTTCTTTTCTTTTCTTTTGGTAGTTTAGTGTAGATAAATGTCTCATAGACTTTCTTGCCCAGACTGACTTCAAATAACTATCCTCAGATTTCAGCTTTTGGAGTAGCTAGAATTACAGGGATGAACCATCACTGCCCTTCCCCTTCCCCTTCCCCTCCCCTTCCCCTTCCCCTCCCCTTCCCCTTCCCCTTCCCCTCCCCTTCCCCTTCCCTTTCCCCTTCCCCCCACCCCTCTTCCCCTCTACCATCCCTTTCCCCTTCTCTGTCCCCCCTTCCCTTCTCCTTCTCCCCTTCCCTTCCTTTTTTCTTCTTGGTACTCAGGCTTGAAATAAGCCTCAAGCAATTGCTTAGCTTTCTTGCCACTTATTCTATGCCTCTTGCCCAGGTTTTTGCTTATTAATTGGACATGGAGTCTCTCAGACTTTTCTGCCTCAGCTGGCATTAAAACACAATTCTTCAAGTCTTAGTTTCCTGAGTAGCTAAGATACAGGTGTGAGCCACCAGTTCCCAGCTCTGCCTCACCTTGTATTCACTTGTACAAGGGTGCTTATCTCTGTCCCTGGAATATTTCCCTGCAGAATGACTACCTCCCAAAGAAACACATCTATGTTCTATTTCGAAAGTTCTCCATTAATTACTAAACTTTATATATTAGAAGGGTAAATTTAATTTTAAAAAAGATTTTTATTAGCATATATTAGTTATACAATAGGGGTTTTAGTGCAATTTTCATACATACAATGTACCCCAATCAACTTTACCTCTTCCATCTCTCTCCCTCTATCCACCTTTTCCCTTTAATTCCAACAAGTTTCATTGCTCTATCTTCTTACATACATATAAACTGCTTTGCCAGTCACCTTCTACTGGTCCTTCTCTTTTCAATGATACTTGCTTCCCAACATAGCATATTTTACTTTTCCTGTGATTCACTTTTGTTTCAGCATATATTAATTACATGAAGGTTACCATAGGAATTCATATATGCACATATTTTAGTCAGATTCACCTCATCTCTTGCTCCCTTTTCTGGTCCCTCCTATCCCCACTACTGTCCAATAGCTTCCCTTATGCTATTGGAAGGATTAGTTTTCAAATTCTCTTGCTTTACCCACTAGACTCTTTGGGGTTTTTGTTTTGATTTTTTTGTTTTTGCCAGTCCCGGAGCTTGAACTTAGGGCTTGGGCACTGTCCCTGAGCCTCATTGTGTTTAAGGCTAGCGCTCTACCACTTGAGCCACAGCTCCATTTCTGGCTTTTCCTGAGTAGTTTATTGGAGATAAGTCTCATGGACTTTTCTGCCTGGGCTGGCTTCATACTGTGATCCTCATATCTTAGCCTCTTGAGTAGCAAGGGTTACAGGCATGAGTCACTGGTGCCTAGGCTCTGTAGTGTTTTAAACAAGTCCTAGAGTGAATGTATAAGGAGACATCAGTGGAGAGAAAACTTTTATTTGCAAAATAACAAGCTTGAGTGAAGTAAGAAGAGGCATATGAGAACCAGATTAAGGTGGAAGAATCTTGATGGAAGAAAGAGAACTGGGAAAAAAGAGCAAAAGCACTCTCATAGCCACAAATACATCTGGCTGTTGGCATCTTGACTCTGCTCTTCCCTCACACTCTCCTGGGGCTTCTTTGCTTGGCTCATAGTCTCCCTGCTGGCTCACTTTCCCTGTCTCACAGTCCCCAATGCTCCCTCCTCCTCCAAACAATGGAAGAGTGCTACTTTGTACCCAACTGTGCTTGGCAGCAACTCCTCAGAAGTCCTTATTGGGATTTTTTGCAGCTCTTAGGGATCTTGACTCCCTTGGACTGCCAGGAATGGCTTCTTCTGCCACCAGAGGACTCTGGATAAGGTCTTGGCCAATCATTCCAAGAAGGGCCTGGATTCTCTCCCAGGCTGGAATCTCTGCAGAACTGCCCCTGGGGGTGGAACATGCTGCTGCAGCAGGGGAGGTCATTTGAGTTTTCAGGTACATAGTCTGGTAAAAGAAAGGTTGGAAAGGAAAACTAAGTCCCTTGTTTCTCCCAGGTGCAGGTCCTTAGATGCCACCCAAGCCACTTTCCTTCCAAAGCTAAAGGCCCCACTAAAAGCCCCACGCCATGGCATGCTTCCTCCATCCCCAGACACCATAAGTCCCCAGCCCTATCCCAGTTCATAGACCACACCATCCTTTCAGCTCTACCTGTGGCTGAAGCAGAAGGTGAACACTCCTCACATTCCCATTTCTTGCCGTTGCATCTAAGGAAGGAGCAATCTCTATGGGTTCCATGGGATCCACACGTAGCACACAAAACAAGGCACCACTTCCTATAGGAAGGGCCAAAGAGAGATGTAGGGGACAGTAGAACAATCCCTCCCCTCTGGTGTTTGCTGCTGGCCAGCCTCAGCCATGCTGAGAGTTTCCTGGGGTGTGTGTGTGCATGTGTGTGTGTGCACTTGTAATTTCTGCTGATACCAGAGCTTGATCTCAGGGCTTCAAGACTGGATTCTACTGTTGAACCACACTCCATTCTAGCTTTTTGATAGTGAATTGGAGGCGAGTCTCATGGACTTTTCTGCCTGGGCAGTTAGGATTATGGGTGTGAGCCTGCAATGCCCAGCCCTAGGCTTTTTTCCCCTTTTACTATACATTTTAACCATCACAGATTCAAGGTTTAGGGAGCCTGAATGCTAATCCCAGGAGCTTGTGGGCAGACATAGCCCTCCACAAGATGGATTTGGAAAGGAGTAACACACGGCATCAGAGGTAGATCTTGCAAAGGAGACCTGTGTCGGGGTCCTTTGTCCCCAGTCCCTCTTGAGGAGGGATGGGAAAAGCACACCCCAACCAGTCTAAGCCGCGAGAGGAGAGGGCCCACTGTCCTCCCGCACTCAGCCTTGCTTCTCCAGAGCACGAACAGAAACGCCATGCAGCTTCATCAAGGCAGGAATCTCTCTCTCTAAAACTCCCCTCCTTATATTGGGTGCGGGAGCCTATCAGCACAACAGGTGGGCAGGATAAAGAAGTCCACTTGTTTACCCCTACTACAGGTCTCAGCAGAAAGTTATTAGAATGGCGTTACTTGGCCCCCAACAGACCTGTCTGCACTTAATGAGTCAGGCCGGTCAAGAATGGGACTTAGCTTTGTATATCACCTTTATAATAACAATTAAAAATAAGGTTAAAAATGGGATTTAATAACTGCATACCTAATGCTATGGACATGGTAATGGAAATATAAACATAACTATATAGACATAAAAACCTATGACTCTATAGACAGAATGTTTTATTTCATAAATTAATATGTTTCTATGACATACAAACCTAATTTTGATTAAGTTCTAAATTCTAAGTCCCAGTGATTGTAAATAGAGATTCCCTTCTTGAACACTTGTTTGTTAAACTTGTCATTTAAAATATGATGTAAAAATCAACGTTAATAAATTCTTTAATAAAAAAATGGGACTTAACAATTAGCAGCCAAAGATCTGAAGATAAGGGGAACTTGTTTCTCCTAATAACTGTTTACCAAAGTCTAACTCTAAGATGGCACTCGTATACGCTTTCTAGCCAGGAGCTTCTCCCTACCCTTCTTCCTCAAAGCTGTCTCTGCCTTGTTCATACAGACAGGTGGGGGCATCACAATGCTGATAGCGCTGGTATAACTCTGAGAAAGCCCCTGGTTCAAGTTCCCAGGCAGCATCTCTGCAATAGGAGAAGAAACACAGTAAAAGGCATACAATCTGCTGTCTACCGGGAAGGAACTAATGACCCAAGCTAAGCACAGCTAAGCAGAGCGCGAGTTCTCCAAGGCTGAGGAAATGGCTGTGGGAGAGGGCTGTGGGAATGCAACACAGGGGTTCCTTAGTTTCACCATGGAATTCAAGAAAGAACCCAATCCCCCAGGATGAATTCTGATCCCCAAAGTACCTTTTTCAGAAACATGCCTTCAGCCCATTTCCTCTCTGTCTCTCTGCCCCCACCCCTCCTTCCCCTCTTTCCTTCTTTCCTCCCCTTCCTCTCCTTCTCCTTCCTCCCTTTCTCTTAACAGTCCTGGGTCTTGAACTCAGGGCCTATGCACTGTCCCTGAGGTATTATTTTTTTGCTCAAGAATAATGCTCTACCACTTGAGCTATAACTCCATTTCCAGCTTTTTGGTAGTTAAGTGGAGATAGAAGTCTCACAGACTTTCCTACTTAGGCTAGCTTAAACTATGATCCTCAGTTCTTAGCCTCCTGAGTAGCTAGGATTACAAGTGTGAGACACCGGTATCCTGCTCCTTCCTTTTCTTTTGATAATTGCAAAGCACTCTCCTTACCCTCTGCACCACCTATCAATGTCCTCCTTCACCATGCTCATTGTCTGATCTATTCTCATACTTCCTCTCTAAAATTTTAGGCAACCCATTCCCTGGCTTAATTCCTGTGGCAGAGTTTCCAATACCTGTCTGGAATGTGAATTCCCATTCTTAGCATTTCTTGAGGAAACTCTTCTCTGTTGTTACACTGGGGACATTTGAAGAAATGCTTTGCTGACGTGTGGGCATATTTCTGTAAAAAGAAACATGAGAGAGCTTTGTGTTTGTCAAATACTGACCACCTTCTTCCCCCTCCCACCCTTACCCCGTGGTCGGGGCGGAGGCGGGGGGCGGAGGCTCAGGAAAAGCAGTTTGTGTGGACTAGGGTGAAGGTTGCAAGACCAGGTGTCAAGTCTGGAACCAAAAGCTTTCAAAATAGTTCCTAGAATGCCTAACTATCATCTCTTGCTACAGGTCTTAGTGGTACTAAGAAAATGCATACATTTTCTTTTCTTTGGTCCCAGTGATGAGGCTGATTTTCATGCGACTTGACTAATTCTGGGATGAGTCTATTTGCTCTAGCAATCCAGTGGAATCTTTGTTGTTGTTACTGTTATTGATCATGGGGCTTGAACACAGGGCCTGGGTACTATGCTTGAGCTTTTTTTTTTTTCTTTAAAGGCTAGTACTCTACCAGTTTGAGCCACAGCTCCACTTCTGGTTTTCTGGTGATTAATTGGAGGTAAGAGTCTCACAGATTTTCTTGCCCCAGCTGCTTTCAAACCATAATTCACAAACAGCACTCCACAGATCTCAGATTCCCCAGTAGCTAGGATTACAGGACGAGCTATCAGCAGCTGGCTATCAAGAGGATTTTGTTCAGCCTGTGTTATCATGAATGAGATGTTATGACCCAAGGATGGCCACAGGGTCCAGGCTGATTACTTTGACCGATCAGAAGCAGTCCTATATATGGGCCTGCAGCCTGGAGTGTTGAAATTAAAGCTTGCCTGAGTGTTTCATGCAGGGAACTAGGGTGACTGTGGAAGGCCCCTCCACCCCAAGGGTAGAGAAAGCCCCACCTGGATGCACTTGCGGTGGTAGATAGTTTGACTACAACATGGGCTCTGGATGTTCTCAACACTCGCTTGAGATAAGTCTTCACAACATAAGACGCAGTTTTCCTCCCTCAATTTCCCCTGTTGGATGTCCTGTGTTGGGCGATGTTTTCCACAAAATGATCTATGACAGGGTAAACAGACTTGTCACTGATGCAGATTCCCAGCTACCTGGCGTAGGAAGGCTAGGAAATCATTCATCCAGGCCAGTGTTCAGTGAACCTACACATTGCGGAGGAGGTTAAGCAGGGTGCAGAACAGCCCTGTGCCTTCTCACAGCTGCTCTTCCCCCAAGCAAAGTACCCAGGGTTGTCTCCCCAACCTCTCATTCTTAAAGGCCCCGCTTAGTTCTGAGCAGCTGTCTATGAACCCCAGCTGTTTGTAATTTAAGGAGGGGACAGGAAGCAAGAAGAAACCCCTGTGAAATATCCAAGTTAAGACACTGTTTCCCATTATGGAGTGGAGGGACAGATTTGTGGGTGAATCAAAACAGGCCTGTGAAAACTCAGTTCTGATTTCATTACATGGCCAAACAGCAAGTTGCAAAGGGGCAGCTTAACTAACTTTACTCCTTCACTTACTTGTACTCTCCAAAAAATTGTGAAAGGCAACCCCTTTCTTGGCCACAAGGCAGATGGAAGTTTCTGACACAATGGTCCTTCTGGCAACTGATAGCAGCTCCTTTTTTCTTGCACACAAAGCAGATCTGCAAATGGGATCCCAGACACATGTCATTCTATAGAATGGAAATATCAAGAAGCAACAACCATTATCTTTTCTCATTGGTCCTAAATGCTCTAGGGCACCCTAAAGGTGAGCTTCAAGTAGCACTGAGCTCTGTTTTTTCAGGATGTTGTTCTTTCTCCTTATTTGGGATGCTACATTCAAAAGAGAATGGGATTTAAGAGAAGGACCAGTATTATGGGTGTAGCTTAGTGGTAGAGAACTTGCTTAGCATGCATAAATCCTGGGTATGATCTCTAGCACAACATGCACACAGTCTGGGTTCAATCCTCAGCATGGGCAAATCAGAGGGAAGGAAGAGGAGACTGAGGAGAGAGACGGAGAGAGAGAAAAATAGAAAGAGAGAGAGAGAGGAAGGAAGGGAGGGAGGAGTGAGGAAGGGAGGAAGACTCTTGGAGAACCAAGTCATTTGACGTCTAGAAACAGGAATTCTGAGAGAGGCATTAGAAGAGGCCTATCCACTTAAAAGGATTCTAACCTTCCTAGAAGCCCGGGCTGCCTCTTTTTTGATGTCTTCAGGCAGGAATCCATGGAAACCTCTGTTGGATTGGCCCCTCTGAGGCAGCTTACTAGATAAGATCTGAGGGAGTAGCAGAACCAGGCAGTCAAAAGGGATGATCAGTGAAATAGTGCAGTGGGATGACGTGACTAGGAAGGAGAGCTAAGAAATAATTTGCTGGAACACACACACACACACACACACACACACACACACACATATTTCACAGACATTTACGAGATAATTTCTTTAGGAAGGCTTCTTTAGTACTATGGGTTGGGAATGCTTAAACACTTTTCAAATTTATCATCATCATCATCATCATTATCATCATCATCATTATTGATTGTACAAAGAGGTTACAATTCCATATGTCAGGTTATGATCATAATGCATCATGAGCAATGCCAGCCCACTATCATTCTCCTCCATTTTCTTCCCCCCCATATCTACCCTTAAATTATGTAATTTCAATGTTCAATTATTTACTCACTGAATAAAGCAACATTCCATTTCTCAAGACCACAGAGATCCAGAACCTGTGCACCTTTACCTTACACTGCCTCTCATTTACTGAGGGCTGCTGCTATTGTATGCTGAACACCGGGAAAGCGTTTCTTTGCACGCTCATTGTGCTTACTACAGCTCTATATCTAAATTATTGTGACCTTTATCTTATAGCAGCCACTGAAGTTCAGTGTGATAAGTGGCATGGGCTAGGGTCACATGAGAAGAGTCACAAGGAGTAGCAGAAGTAGCAGGCACACTTGAGCCTACAAACCCCACTCTTTTATTCCTTTGGCTATATCACTCTTCAGGACAGAATACAGGAGGGCAAACAGTATTCTGAAAGTTCACCCTGTAGATTAGGTGCTAATGGCTGTAATCCTTGCTACTCAGGAGGCTGAGATATGAGGGTCTGAGGATGTCAGACAAGGTTTGAAACCAGCCTGGGCAGGAAAGCCTGTGCTATATTTATTTCCAATTAACTACCAAAAACCATGGAAGTGGAGCTGTAGCTCAAGAAGTAGAGTCTTGAGCAAAACGCTGAGGGATAGCTCCCAGATCCTGAGTTCAAGCCCCAGGACAGGCAAACTGTATTATAGAAAGGAAGAAATTGCATATCTATTTCTTAAATTCAGTGCTGGTACTGGGGCTTGAACTCAGGGCCTCACAATCTTGCTTGGCTATTTTTTGATTTGTGCCTGGGCACTGTCCCTGAGCTTTTTGTTCAAGGCTAGTACACTATCACTTAAGCCATACCTCCAATTTTGGCTTTTTTGGTGGTTAATTGGAGATAAGACTCTTACAGACTTTCCTGCCCAAGCTGGCTTTGAACTATGATTCTCAGATCTCAGCCTCCTAAGTAGCTACAATACAGGAGTGAGCCACCAGTGCCCAGCCTCTGATTCGGCTTTTTCTCCTCAAGGCTGGCACTCTACCAAATGGAGCCAACTTACCACTTCTGGCTTTAGACAAGATTCTCTTGGATTTGTCTGTCCAAACTGGCTTTGAACTGAAATTCTTGGATCTCCGCCTCCTGAGTAATCTGGGATTATAGGCATGAGTCACTGGGGCCCAGCAGGAATTGCACTTTAAAAAAATTCATTCGCTGGGCTTACGCCTATAAGCCTAGCTACTCAGGAGGCTGAGATGTGATGATCAAGGTTCAAAGCCAGCCCAGGCACAAAAGGACCTGAGACTCTTATCTCCAATTAACTTCTAGAAAACCGTAAGTGGCACTGTGGCTCAAGAGGTAGGGTGGTAGCCTTGAACTGAAGAGCTCAGGGAGAGCGCCCAGGCCAAGTTCAAGCCCTATGGCCTACAAAAAAAAAAAAAATCACTTTAAAAGGGACTTTGTCTCTTGTTTGTATTTTCAAGACAGGGTCAAGCTACATAACCCAGGTTGGCCCCCAAATCCTGATCCTTTTGCCTCAGCCTTCTAAGTGTTGGGAATATAGGAATGAACCACCATACCTGGCATAAAGGGCTGTTTGTTTTTGAAAAGCTTCCCAGGCAGAATCTGGAGTGGAAAATGAAGGAGAAGAAGCAGCTGGGCATGGTAGGTCACTGCTGTAGTTACAGCACTTGGGAGGCTGAGGCAAGAAGGTTCAGTATTGGAAATAGTGAGGCTTTATCTCTAAAGGCCAACCAACCAACCAACCAAATCAAGGGAAGATGTTAAACTATTATATACATTGGGAGAGTGTTATCACCTCATTCCAACCCAATAACTTTCCAACAATATTGACAAAGGTTGCTGGACGTTTTGTTACAAGAAGTGGTTGCATAAAGTGTGTAATAGGAATTCAGATTTTTTTGTCAGTCCTGGGGCTAAAACTCAGGGCCTGGACACTGTCCTTGGACTTTCCCAAGGCTAGCACTCTACCACTTGAGCCACAGCACCACTTCTGGCTTTTTCTCTGTATGTGGCACCAAGGAATCAAACCCAGGACTTTGTGTATGCCAGGCAAGCACTCTATCACTAGACCATGCTATATTGCCCAGGCTGGTCTTGAACTGAGATCTTCCTGCCTCAAGTCTCCCAAGTACATCAGGTTATTTTATTTTGACATTAGAAAAAAAAAGTAACACTATAATATTAGATGACTTTAGGGGTACTTAGTTTAAAGCTATGTTACTAATTATGCTTACACAAATGTATCTAAATACTAGTTACCTTAAAACTTTAAGTATAGCATGAGTGATTTTTGTCTAATTTGTACTTTAAGTATTATTCACATTTTCTACAATAAGCATGTGTTACTTTTATAAACATATAAATCAATACAGATCAGACAATCTAAAATATCTTTAATAGAATTTTTAATATTTCTTGGCCCACCTACACCATATCATTAGCTACTAAATAAAACTTTACAATTCTGTATGCAATGATCTCCAAAATACATAAAAACGAAAATAAAACAAGATACGAAACATTGTATAAACTATGTTTATTTTTATATTAAAAATGTATGTGCTTGTAAATGCATCAGAATTAACAAAGCCCTGAGACCTGCAGGACATCCAAGAAAGGAAAATCAGAGCTCTTTCCCATTCACATAGATGTGAAAGTCAAACAAATATTAACAAGTTGAATCCAACTTGTTAATATATTTAAGGGATAATACATTATGATCAAATAGGATATATTCCAGGAATACAAGATTAAAGAATACAGTTGTAACAAACCACATTAACAAAGTAAGACAAAAATTAAGATAATCTTGACAGAAGCAGAAAATACATTTGACAAATTCAATACATATCCATGATATCCCTGGTAAAAAAAGAGAACTTCAAACTGACAAAAAGCACCTATTAGGGACCGGGAGTTTGGCCTAGTGGTAGAGTGCTTGCCTAGCATGCACGAAGACCCGGGTTCAATTCCTCAGTACCCCACATACATAGCAAAAAGCTGGAAGTGGTGCTAAGGCTCAAGTGGTAGAGCTCTAGCCTTGAGAAAGTCCAAGGATAGTGCTCAAGCCCTGAGCCCAAGCCCAGGACTGGCAAAAAAAAAAAAAAAAAAAAAAAGCACCTATTACAAAATCTTACAGCTAACATATTTATAATGGTGGAAAACTAGATACTGCCCCCTAATGTTGGGAACAAGACATGAATGACCCCTTACACCCCTTCTATTAAACATTATGTTGAATGACTTAGCTTTATTGAAAGCAAGAAGAAATAAAAAACAAAAATCAAAAAAGAAAAATAACACTTTTTATTCAGACTAAGAACTTAAAGCTAGATTCAAAAATAATCTGTATAGCAAAAGCTATACAACATACAAAGGAAAGGATACTTATACTCACAAGACAGAAATAATGCACGCTGAGATTGTCTTTCTGAAGGAATTCTCCTAGCTTTTCAGGGTCCCCAGGTTCTTGAAGGCATAGTCGGCAAACTAGAAGAGTAAATTTAAGCATTAGGGTTAACTGGGCACCGAAGCACCTGTGAGGAGGCTGAGTTGGGAAGGTTCTAGGCTTGCTGAACTAAAAAGCTGGAGAGACTGTCTCAATAGAATAAGCTAAGACTGGTGGTTTGTGCTTGTCATCCCCATTATAGTCAAAGTATAAAAATAGGGCCCCAGAGCATGGGCAAAAAGTGAAACCCTATTTCCAAATCACTAGTGCAGATAGGCATTGATGGCTCACGCCTGTAATCCTAACTACTCAGGGGACTGAGATCTGAGGATCACAGTTTGAAGCTAGCCCAGTGGTTCATGCAGCTTGAACTCAGCCTGGGCACTGTCCCTGAGCTCTTCAGCTCAAGGCTATCACCCTCCCCCTGGGCCTGGGCATCATCCCAGAGGTCTTCAGCTCAAGGCTACCACCCTACCCTTGAACCAAGCCCCACTTCCTGTTTTCTAGAAGATAACTGGAGATAAGAATCTCAGGTCCTTTTGTGCCCAGGCTGGCTTTGAACTTTGATCCTCAGGTCCCAGCCTCAGGAGTAGCTAGGATTATGGTCATGAGCCATAGCAACTGGCCTTATCAGATTCTTATCTCCAATAAGCTACACCAAAAAGCCGGAAGTGGAGCACAAAGCCCTGGGTTTTGATTCCTTGGTACCACATATACAGAAAAAGCTCTCCGGGCTTCTGGGGAGACAGGGGATCATAGCTTAACAGTGATGCTGTGGCTCAAGTGGCCTTGAGCACAAAGAGGCTGAGCAACCAGGCCCCGAGTTTAAGCCCCAGGACTGGCCAAAAAAAATAAAAAAATGGAAGTGGTAAAACAAAAGCACAAAAATTGGGAACCAACTATCAAAGTATAGGAACGATGTTCATCTTAAAAAGGGCTTATGTCCAGATATCATAACTTGAAAATTCATACATCTTGTTTCCTTCTCATGATTGTATGGCTGCCTGGGTGCTCTGTTTTGTGGCTGTTGCCCCGCATTACAAAAGAACACTGTACCACATATTGCCAGCCCAAGAAAAGATAAAAATATTGTTTCCATATCACTATAAAGCCAAGCAATCAAGGACCATCTGGGTTGAAAATTGGTCATTTTGGAAGTCTCATTTGTTATGTCAGGCCTTGATGATGACACTGAAGGATTTGGCTACAACTTCCTATTTTTTGGTGTCAAGTGGCTTTTAACTACCTATCTTTATAAACTTCAAACATTAAAAAAAATAAGCTAGAGATCCCTAGTTCTTCACGATGTTGGGAGAATCCAGAAAGGAAATGGGGTTGACACTGTGAGAAGCTCACTGCCCCTCACAAGTGGCCTTCTTTGCTAGGGTCTGGACACTGGGCTCAGTGGCCAAACACAGCTTCATTTTTCTTACCAGGTTCTGAAGATGGTTTTCTCTGGATAACCCTTCTAGTCCTGGCAGAT
This sequence comes from Megascapheus bottae, assembly GCF_031878675.1. NCBI lineage: Eukaryota > Metazoa > Chordata > Mammalia > Rodentia > Geomyidae > Megascapheus > Megascapheus bottae. The sequence continues at coordinate 17,790,937 of NC_143510.1, forward strand.
TTTCTATGAGAGATAAAAGAAGTACAAGGTGGCCAGCCCTTAAAATATCACATATTTTATGGAGGCCCAAAATATCTAAAGGCTAAAACAATAGTGTTTCTCATATTTCCTATTTTCTAAAAGCATAAAACATACCCACTACATTATTTGAAAGTATGGGCTAGATTAGGTAATCATCTTTCTGTCCTAAGTGCTTGCATTGCTGTTGACTAAATATAAAAGCAAACCCTTTTGTTCTGACTTTTTGGAATCTTAGGTGGTACCATCTTCTGAATGCACCAAAATTCACTAAGCATTTCCCATTGATATACACTATTCTTGGCATTTTCTGTACATTTCTGGGGGAGTGGGGGGCTAAAACTAAGGGACTGGGCACTCTCCCTGAGCTCTTTTGTTCAAGGCCAGCACTCTACCACTTTCAGCTACTTTGGGTGCTTAATTGGACTTTCTTGCCTGGGCTGGCTTTGAACAGAGACCCTCAGATCTCACCCTCCTGGTTAGGATATAGGCATGTGCCACTGATGCCAGGCCTATTCCTTTTGATTTTTTAATCAAAAAAGCAAACATCAGGCCTGCACGGTGGCCCACACCTGTAATACTAGCTACTCAGGACACTGAGATCTGAGGATCAAGGTTCAAAACCAACCATGGGGACTAAAGTTCGTGAGAATCTTACCTACAATTAACCACTAGAAAACTGGAAATGTCATTGTGGTTCAAGGGGTAGGGCAGTGGCCTTGAGTTGAAGAGCTCAGGGATAGAACCCAGGCCCAGAGTTCAAGCCCTATGACCCACATTAAAAAAAAAAAAAAAAAAAAAAAGCAAACAAATTAAATTTGAAGAAAAACAGAAACTGGAGTAAATCACTCCGGAGGAGTCTAGCAGCTTGGTGTCACATTAATTGGAATAGTTGGAGAAAAATGAGAATACCATTTAGCTGCAGAAGTTGTAAGTTACTTGCAAATCAACTCATCTTGGGGTAGAAGAATCCTTGATCATATCTTAATACCAAAAAGTATGCAAGGGTCTCTGAATGGCTTGTACATTTGAAGAGACAATTGTACAAAGTCTCCTGCTTCCTACATGGGATAAATTCTTTGTTTCAGCCAACTCTCAGAGGGGTAATGAGTATACAATCATTCAGTCAATAAAGAGCACTGGAACATTGTTTTGTTGATTTATATATCTCTTCATACATCTCATCAATTTCTATGTTGGTTACTATTTCTTCCACATTGCCCAACGTCCTATTTAAATGTTGCTCATAAGCAACATCTGCCTTGAGATTCAATCATTTGGCATCTTCACATTAAATCCTCTCATCCAGGCTAAGCCTGCTGAGATCCAGGGGGGTCCTCTAGGGTTTTTTTTTGCTGGTCCATGTCATCTGCCATGTTTCAAACCCTGTGCTTTTTTCCTGTTTCTTGCAAAAACTGGAGAGCATTTCAGTTTCCCCCCAAAAACGAGAGGACAAACATGCCAGAAGCGTACTTGTGTTTTATTCCACCCAGCCTATTCTTGGCATTTTAACATGTACTAGCTCAAGGGATGTACAATAGCTCAGAAAAGTACAGAATACTAAAAAGTAGGTGCATTAGTATGCATATTTACCAGATGAGGAGAAAACTAAAAACATAAATGATGTATTCCGGGACACACAGCAAGTGGTAGAGAGGATGTGGATTTATGTAATAGTTTTGGAGCCAGCTACCCAGGACAGCTATGGGACACTAAGAAAGGCAGTGTGGAGGAATGCCTGGTGTGTACTTTCACACAGTTCAACCCCAGCCTGAGACCATGCCAAGGGGAACAACAAGTGTTTTATGTGCCACTGGCAACTGGACAATTTCTCCCAACTCACTCTCGTCAGCTAATCTACCTCAGTCTTTGGCATTCCTTCTTCTTTTCTTTTATAGTCTTCATTCGTTGCTGCCTCTCTCTCCTATCTTGAACTCTTCTGTACTATGATGAGGACAATATAGGCTTTTCCAGCTATGAATATAAATAGGGTATGGTCAGTATTTTATGTGTGGAGTGTCCCAGGGACTGAATTTAGGGCACTATGCTTGCAAGCGCTCTACTATTTGAGTAAATGCATCTAGCCCATGGAACAGTAATTTAATCCTCACCGGAGTATCACATTACACAAAGATCAACAGTGCATATCACTCCCAACCCATGTGGCAGAATAAAAGGGATACCAAGTATCAGTGTTGGTAATAGGGAATAATTATTGGGTATGTTCTAGGCACTTTCATGTGTTAGCATATAAAAACCCCATGCCCTAGGTATAATTACCTCCATTTTTAATGTGAAGAGACTGAGCCACAAATTATTTCGCCCAAAGCCAGAATTCGTGATAAAGGTGTGATCTGAACCCAACTAGCCTCATTCCAAAGGTCAATACTGACTTCCATGTTGTACTATTTACCACACAGCAGTGTATAAGTTGGAACCATTGCTTGATTTAGTTAAATGTTTTTTTGGTGCCTACTCAATGCATGAGACGGCACTCAGGAAAAAAGGCTATCCTGGGTGCAGTGGCTCACGCCTGTGATCCTAGCTACTCAGGAGGCTGAGATCTGAGGATGGAGGTTCAAAGTCTGAGACTCATGTCTCCAATTAAGCAGTAGAAAACAGAAAAGTGGCATTGTGGCTCAAGGGGTAGGGTGATAGCCTTGAGCTGAAGAGCTCAGGGACAGGGCCCAGGCCCAGAGTCCAAGCCCCATGACAGACAAAAACAAACGAAAAAACTAGATCTGCTCGTTTTTTTTGGGGGGTGGGGGTGGGGGTGGGAGAGGAGAGACTGAAATCTTGGCTACCTAAAAAGCATTAACTCCCCCTAGTGAGAGACAAGGCATGACAGAGGATCACTTAAGTTTACCTTGTCCCCAACTTTTCTCTAGGTTGGAGCAGAATAAAATGTCCCACAGTGGAGAAAATACCTTGTAACTTCTCTTGTCACTAGGATTACAAATTAACAGTTTCCCATGGCCCAGGGTAAACTGCTGCAAGTGAATGGGGTCAAAAGAAAACAAATCTATCCCCTGAAGAAAGAGGAGGGGAGAAAGATAGCATTTCCAAGGAGCACCACATGAAGCAGGGGTACACACTCTAATGCCTCAGCCTCAGATCAAGACTGAACATCCTGTATCTCTTTAGGGAGCTTTGCCTGCCTGTTCTACATGAACGTGGCTACTGAGGCCCACTGGCTGGCTGCTCAAGAGAACCAAGGCTGGTCTGTTTTCCCTTCATTTGGTGGTCAAAAGTTGACATCTGTTGCCTCCTTATTCCACCAAAAAGCACTAAGAGGGGCTGGAGGAGAGAAGGACCCGCACACCCCATTTGCGGGGTGGGGTGGGGGGACGCGGGGGAATGCAGTGGAGCTGACAACCGGGCAGCTGCCCATTGCTGAAGCTATCCCGACCGTATTGCAGTAAACCTTGAAGCTTTAGTTCTTTGCATCGCTGGATCCCGACGTTCCTCGAGCTGGAATCTGGGCACACTAGTAGTTAAAAGCTGCAACCATCTTCCCAAACATTTGGGGGCCGTGACTTCCACAGGCTGCTCGTGCTCCCTCGAAAAGCTTACCAAGTTGTTTCTCTGGATAAGTGCTGGGTAAGTGCTTGCTGAAAAAATTAAAAATAACGTATCCGGCCCCGCCGCGGTCGCAAGAATAAAGACCGATCTATTTGGAAAATACGTGTCGGTGTGGCCACAACCGTCCTCCAGAGGTAACAGCCGGAGAAGGGGTTCAAGGAGCATCCCGCGGATGCCAGACCAGGCTCATGTCGCGCCGGCCGGGTGGCTGGTGCGGGAGCCGGGCTGGAGGTCGCCTCCGCCGCTCGCTCCTCACGGTAGCGTCCGGGCCGCCACTCCCGGGGCCGGGGCTGCTCACCCAGCTGTTGCTGAGGGCGCCGCTATCTCGGGGATTTATTCGTTGTCACAAGCCGTGATAGCTACTTCACGGGCGGCCGCCCCGCGTGGTGACTGCGCGGGCAAAGGTGGCGAGGGCTCAAGCGGGGGCGGGGCCACGAGGACGGCGGGCCCACGCGGGCCGCGGGGAAACCGGCAGTTGGGCGAGTCGGACCGCTAACGGCCGCGCGCTCGCCCCGCCCCCAGCGCGCTTGCGCATCTGCCTCGCAGCGCGCGCCCGCCTAAGCGTGGCTAGCGGAAGAGGAGTTCCGGGGCGGCTTCGTCGCTCAGCAGTGACGTCGTTCTGCCGGCGCGGGCGGGTGACGCGGCGGGACCCGTTGTCTGTGTGTGGGGCTGAGGGGCCCCGGGAGCGGCGGGGGGCTCCCGGCGGTGGGCGTCGGAAGGGCCTGGACATGGCGCTGAGGGGCCGCCCCGCGGGAAGATGAATAAGGGCTGGCTGGAGCTGGAGAGCGACCCGGGTGAGAAGGGGGCCCTGGCGGGCTGGGGGCTGGGGGGAGGCCGGTGGGCCTGGGGCGCGCCTGCCTGACACTTCCTGCTCCCCCCTTGTCGCCCCACCCAGGCCTCTTCACCCTCCTGGTGGAAGATTTTGGTAAGAGACTCCTCTGCGAGCTGGATTGTGGTCGTGAGGGGGCTCATCCCTGTGCTCCCGCTGCAGGGTCGGCCCAGCTCTTCCCCACCGCTTTTCCTTTTTGGTTGTAGGTGTCAAAGGGGTGCAGGTCGAAGAGATCTATGATCTTCAGAGCAAATGCCAAGGGTGAGTGGTAGGGCTGGGACTGGGGAAGATGGGTTCTTCAAGGGAGTCAGTATCTGGAACTACGAATTACAAAAGGTCACCTAGGAAGAATCCCTCCTAATGAGTGCTCTTCTGATCATATTATTTTTGGTGTACTTCCAATCTAACCCTCCACAGTTCTAACCGTCCTTGAGGCTTAGCTGCCTTTTCTGGTCTTGCAGCAGGAAGACCCAGGTCACACAATACCTTTTGTGCATCTGCAGTTCATTAATTACATGCCCAGGGATGCTGTGGCTATAATCACACAAAGGTCATCTGGTATTGATTGGTGACAAGGCCATATTCTCAAGTACCACATTCAAGGTCTTGTCCTGGTGATCTGCAGAAAAGAAGTCCAGAGAGTGATCACCAGTGACCAAAGAAGTATGTTTACCCCTCCTCTCCCTAAAAAAAAAGAGTGATGTGGGTTGGGTGTTTGTGTGCTTTCCTGGCGTTATTGGGGGTTCAGATGCTGGAATCCACAAGTGAGTTAGCACTTGAATTTCTTAACAGTTTTTGTTAATTGCCTTACTTTGTGTTCCTGCCCTGCTCTGCCCTGGATATAGTGGCAGTTCCAGTCTTTATTCTCTTACACTGAACGGTTGACTTCATGAGGAGAATGGGGGACTGGAGCACCACAGTCAGAGCTGATGTTTGGCTCTGCCTCTGGGGTGTGAGGGCTCAGAGCCATATTAGATACAGCATTAGGAAAAAGCCAGGGGAGAGATGGGATCATGGCAAGTGCATCCCAGTGATGACAGTGCAAAGGAATAGGGAAAGGAAGGAGGGATGCTGATTGCCTTCTGCTCCTTAATTTCCCAGCCCTGTATATGGATTCATCTTCCTGTTCAAATGGATCGAAGAGCGCAGGTCCCGTCGCAAAGTCTCTACTTTGGTGGATGATACGTCCGTGATTGATGACGATATTGTGAATAATATGTTCTTTGCCCACCAGGTCTGCTGGGCTCTGTGCTTGTTTGGGGGTGGGATGCTGCTAGGTTGTTCTTGTCATTGTTTTGCTTGGGAAATGGAAATAGGGAAGGCAGGAGGAAATAGAAACCAAGGGTGATGGTTCCTTGACACAAGGAACCTAGCTTTTATTCATTAAAGGGAACACATTGTAGTAGGGTAGTTTTTCAATCCGTTTTCCATGTCCTCAGATACTTGGTGGATATTTAATTGATTCATGTTAAGTGAACAGGAAAGATGAAGAGAGCTGATAAGGGTTGTTGTCCAGATATAACTCCTTATCTCTACCCCCATTCTCAAAGAATATGGGCTTGGGGAAACTTGGTATGACAGATACTGTGTATGGTAACAATTCTTGGTTTCACAGTTGATCCCCAACTCTTGTGCCACTCATGCCTTGCTGAGCGTGCTCCTGAACTGCAGCAATGTGGACCTGGGACCCACACTGAGTCGTATGAAAGATTTCACCAAAGGCTTCAGCCCTGAGGTAGGCTGCTATCTTACTTCTGACTCACAGCTATCTAAGCAGATGCCTTCATCAGGGACATTGGTAATACTATCATATGCTGTTTAGTACTATTTGGCTGTTTCTTTTTCAAATGGCCATTAACATTATACTTGACGTGTAATTGTGCAAGACAGTTGAATTTAGGCTCAGTTGTTAGGAAAGGTGGTAGAGACGTGCGTGACACCATATCAGAAACTTCTCTGTTCAAACTGTTTCTGTCAAGCTTTGTTGCTCTCCAGTGTCTTCTGATTACTGTGCAAGGTTGGTACCACTCATGTCTGTACTGCCAGAGCTCTTTGCCCCCCACCAGCTCTTGAGAAAAGTGCAGCTTCAAATTCCTCAAATGTCCTCGTGCCTGGTCTCTAGAGCTTTGACCCCACCTGGAGGCCTACCTGAGAAGCATTTCTGATGGGGCCTTATTTTCTTTCCCCTAGAGCAAAGGATATGCAATTGGCAATGCTCCAGAATTGGCCAAGGCACATAATAGCCATGCTAGGTATGTGAGAACTGATGTTGGAAAGGGTGAGGAAGAGGGGTTTTTTTTGTTGTTTTTTTTTTTTTTAAATACCTTCTGTCCTTTTCTTAGACCAGAGCCACGTCATCTTCCTGAGAAACAGAATGGACTTAGTGCAGTACGGACCATGGAGGCATTCCACTTTGTCAGCTATGTGCCTATCACAGGACGACTCTTTGAGCTAGATGGGCTGAAAGTCTACCCTATTGACCATGGTAGGCACTTTGGGGTGGGGCCTGTTGGGTTTCTCTATCTCTTGGTTGTGTGGGGCCCATGTTCCTCAGATGCTTGGAACCCAGGGACTAGGGTAGGTACTGAAGATATCTAAGTCTGGGTAGGATTTCATCTTGTACTGTATTATTACCTGACCAACTCATGGCTCCTAGGCTCAACCATACTTCTTTTCCCTGGCCTGCTCAAACTCAGGGTTTCTCACCTGCTGATTCATCTTGTTCTCTTGCAGGGCCCTGGGGAGAGGATGAGGAGTGGACAGACAAAGCCCGGCGGGTTATCATGGAGCGTATTGGCCTTGCCACTGCAGGGTAAGAACCCCAAGTCAGCTGAACCATAGTTTTGCTATGCGTTTGGAGAGAGCGCCCAGGTAATTTGTAAATTGCAAGGTCATGGTGAATCTGGCAAGATCAGGCTTAGGTCTTGGGCTTCCAACTCATTACCTGTTTCCTACTTTTGGTTTGTTCTGGGTTGCATTTGTCATGGGAGAAGGCCTTGATGGAGCCTTTAGGGCCTGTGTGTCCTGGCTTACCTCCTAATATCTTCTCATGTAGTTCATGAGAAGGCATCAGCTCAGGTTCTGCTGTGCGTGGCTAAGTAGGTGTTGCCCACCTGTTAGCTTGTGGTTTATACCTGTGGTGAAAGTGTGACTGTGGGTAGCCTTGCCATGATAGCCTTCTCAACCTAGTGGTGGGGCTGTGGTGGGAGCTGCTCCCACAGCTACAGCTGTGACTGCAGGGAGCCCTACCACGACATCCGCTTCAACCTGATGGCAGTGGTACCTGATCGCAGGATCAAGTATGAGGCCAGGCTACATGTGCTGAAAGTGAATCGTCAGACAGTACTAGAGGCTCTACAGCAGGTAGGTTCCTCCCTTGCCTGGCCAAACCTTCCTTTTCTTCTACTACGGCATCTTCCATTCCTTAATCATACTTTTGTCGATCATATTTCAGCTAACCAATCTTTTCCTTTGCTTCCTTTTTCGGAAAGGTGGGACTTGGTGGGAAGGGAGAATGGCTTGTAAAATGGATTATGATTGGGCCTTTTTTATGAATAAGAGAATGGGTAGGACCGGGGCCATTGTGCTGTCCCCCTAGCCCGTGGAGGCCTGGTTCTAGCCTCTCTCTGAACCTTGGATTCTGTTTTCAGCTGATTAGAGTAACACAGCCAGAGCTTATTCAGACCAGCAAGTCTCAAGAGCCACAGCTACCTGAGGAATCTAAACCAGCCAGCAGCAAGTCCCCCATTGTGCTGGAGGCAGGCAGAGCCCAAGTAGCCTCTGAGAGCACCCACACAGGTACCGGGGGTACAGTCTCTCTTAGGCTTCATAGCTTGACCCGGAATATCCAAGGAATGGAAGTCTTCTGTGGAGATAATGGGGTAGTTGTACAGAAGTCCCCACAGGAGGCCTGAAAGCCTAGTGCCTGCTATTCTCACCCTTAAAATACAGACAGTAGTCCTTCCTTAGAAGGTATCTGTAAAGGGCTACCATTACTCTGAGCTCTCTGTAACATGTTTTCTCGTTTATTACCCCTAGAGGCCTTTTTCTTCCTGCTTCCCCCCCCCCCCCCCCCCCCCGCCACCTGTTATTCCCCCAGTCTAGCTGTGGGACTATTTTAGAATTCATTTACTCCCATCCTATTAACTGACTCAGCTGTTTTCTGGGAAGAGAAAGGAACAGTATTATCACAGGTTTGGGAAGACTGTGAACTTCTCTTGAGGATCCAGTTGAAGATCTTACCTGTACTCCTTGTCCTGTCTCAGATGGTGCAGAGGAGGTGGCTGGTTCAGGCCCACAAGCTCCAACCCACAGTCCTCCCAGCAAACCCAAGCTTGTGGTGAAACCTCCGGGGAGCCTCAATGGAGTTCCCCCCACCCCTACCCCCATTGTTCAGCGGCTGCCGGCTTTTCTAGACAATCACAACTATGCCAAGTCCCCCATGCAGGTAAGCTGGAAGCTCCGTGGCAGGATTTCCTCTGAGGGACCACTATGGCAGTACCCGTATGGTTTTGGGGTATTCAGTCTTTGCTTGGGCCTGCTTAGGAGGTTCCTCTGATAATCAGAGGCTCACAAAATCAGAGGCTTAAGGAAAGTTCCTCCCTTTTAAATCCAGTCACCTGACTGGCGTTAAATATCTAAGGAATACTCATTTGGTACACCTCCATGGATTGGTCTCTGCTGGCGAAATGAAGGGATGTGTCAGGGTACTCTGTCTTGGAAGCTCGCCGTAGGCTTCTGCAGTGTCAGTGGGTAGCTCCCTCCCTGAGACGCAAAGGGAGCACCTGGAGAGGCTCAGCCTGGAGAGCCATATTATCTTTCTCCTTGGCTACAAGTGCTGTGCCCAGCTTGTGAGAGCAGCCCCTTCACATGACTACTCTGGTCTCTGTTCTTCCTCAGGAGGAGGAAGACTTGGCAGCAGGTGTGGGTCGCAGTCGAGTTCCGGTCCGCCCACCCCAGCAGTACTCAGAGGATGAGGATGACTATGAGGATGACGAGGAGGAGGATGTGCAAAACACTAGTTTTGCCATCAGGTCAGCTTTAGCTCTGTAAGGCCTAGCAAGCTCTGGCCTCTATTCATCATTTTCACTTCACGTTTGAGACTGCACTTTAGCAGATAATATTGGGCACTTAAAGAATGCCAGGCCCTGGAGCAAGTTGGCCTAAAGGAACTTGACAGCCCAGGTCTTCAAGAAATCTTAAAAGCTAACCATACAAGCATGTATCAAGACATGTTCTTATTGGAAGTGGCCTTTCAGTTGGACTACAAAGGATTGGTTGAGACAGGAGAAGACTTTGGAGGGATGGCGATGTGGGGGTGGAAAAGATAAGGCATTGGTTGAAGGTCAGAAATGAGGCATTTAGAGTAGAGGAGGTGTTAGTTGAAGACACCTGGCTGCTGGTGACAGAGTTTAGGGCTACAGATGATACATATCTGGGTTAAGCTGTGTGGACCAAGTGTAAAGAGCTTCAGGATTGGTGGGAGATTAGAATATATGCAAGGAATTCAAGGCACCGCTGGGTGTGTGAGGTACCTAACCCATTCCCTCTGTTCACTTCTTGTGTCCCACAGATACAAGCGGAAGGGGACAGCAAAACCAGGGTCACTGAATAATTCCACGGATGGGCAGCTGTCAGTGCTACAGCCCAACACCATCAATGTCTTAGCTGAGAAGCTCCAAGAGTCCCAGAAAGACCTCTCACTTCCTTTGTCAGTCAAGACTAGCAGTGGGGCTGGGAGTCCGGCAGTGGCAGTGCCTACACACTCCCAGCCCTCACCTACCCCCAGTAATGAGAGCACAGATACTGCCTCCGAGATTGGCAGTGCTTTCAATTCACCGCTGCGCTCACCTATTCGCTCAGCCAACCCAACACGGCCTTCCAGTCCTGTCACCTCTCATATTTCCAAAGTGCTTTTTGGAGAAGATGACAGTCTGCTGCGTGTTGACTGCATACGCTACAACCGTGCTGTCCGTGACCTGGGTCCTGTCATCAGCACAGGCCTGCTGCATCTTGCTGAGGATGGTGTGTTGAGTCCCCTGGCAGTGACAGGTGGGCTTTGCACTGGCTCCCTGGCCAGGTGCAACAGTGAGCTCCAAGGGGTAGGAGGTGGGGTGATGTACACTCAGGAAGGAGGAGGAAGGTAACCAAATGTCCAGTGTTCTGACACGTTTTCATGTCCTCTTCCAGAGGGTGGAAAGGGTTCCTCACCCTCCATCAGACTGAGCCAAAGCAACCAAGGGTCTAGCAGTCCAGAGGAGAAGGAGGCCGTGGAAGCCACTGATAGCAGAGAGAAGACTGGGTTGATCAGGCCCAGCGAGTCCTTGAGTGGGGAAAAGTACTCACCCAAGGTGAGCCTGCTTTGTGGCTTTCTTTTTCAGTCTGGCAGAGAGAAGGGCCTGGGCCCTCGCTGCTCAGGTACTGGGTTATTGATTGGAATTTTGTTCTGAAGGCTGCTAGCTGGAGCCAGGTACCAGGAAGCCTTTCTAGGTTGGGTGATGGCAAGGAATCAGTAGGCCTCGTGGATTCTGGCTGCTCACCCTTGCCTCTAGCTGCCTCTGAGTAGTGAAGCTCTGGTGCCAGCCAGGCCCTTCAGGTGCAATGCTGGGTTTCGGCAGGAGCTCCTGGCATTGCTAAAGTGTGTGGAGGCTGAGATTGCAAACTATGAGGCCTGCCTCAAGGAGGAGGTGGAGAAGAGGAAGAAGTTCAAGGTGAGTGATTTTTCTGTTGCCTGCTCCCATTTCCCTTCTCAGCCACTCTGGGAGATGGCCTGTGGTGCCTTTACTCTCTTCTGTCCTGCAGATTGATGACCAGAGAAGAACCCACAACTACGACGAGTTTATTTGCACCTTCATCTCCATGCTGGCTCAGGAAGGTGAGGATGCTCCTTGTATCTTAACTGGTATACCCTGGTAAGAGTTGTGCCTCAGATCTCCCTCCTTCAGAACTTTCTGAGGCTTGAGCAGGGTGGATCTTGAGACTCTCAGCTCCTGGCCTGGCGGTGTGGCTGGTTGAGTGGGCAAATGCTGGGCAACCAGCTACCAGCTCAAGGGTTTCTGCCTTCCACAGGCATGCTGGCCAACCTGGTGGAGCAGAACATCTCTGTGCGGCGACGCCAAGGGGTCAGCATTGGCCGGCTTCACAAACAGCGGAAGCCTGATCGGCGGAAACGTTCTCGTCCCTACAAGGCCAAGCGCCAATGAGGGGAGCTGTCTCTGTGCAGCCTGCTCTTGCCGTGAGGCCCTTGTCAGGGCCTCTCCCTGCTCCACTCCCCTTTTCCCAGTATTACTGAATAGTTTTATCCAGAGCCAGACCCTGGGAGTGGAAGCCAGCCGCCATGTTTCCACATCCCATCCAGGGGCCTGGTGGGGACAGGTCAGATTGACAGTGCTTGGGAAGCAGTAGTTAGAGTTGGGCTACGGTTAGGTGCTGTGGCCTCTCCTACAGCCAGAAGTGGAACAGCAGAACTTGGCCCTGTTACCTGGGCAGCAGAATACACATTTTACCTATCAAAGATGTGTTTTTCTGGGCTCCAACCTAGCTTGCCACCATATTAATATGGCTGGCTTCCCAACTGCTTTCTCTCCGAGCAATTGTCATCTGGTTAGGGCCAGTTGCCCACATCATGCCAGGGTCACACTATAAAGACCCAGTTGAGGATCTTGTGGGCACAGGAGTCTGTTGCTGAGGTCCCAGTCTTCCCGCTCCCTCAGCCTGTCTCTGTTGTGATGAAGTCAGGCCTACTCTCTTTTCTTCTGGGAGAGTGCCAAACTCAGGGACCCTGCTGCTGGGTTGGAATGAGTGAGGTATCCAAGTGAGAGTGGGATGAACAGCCTGCTGAGGTTGCATAGCCTGAGCAGAGAAAAGTGTTTGAGCTGTTTGGTCCTAGATCTAGCCAGGCTTGTCAAGACTGCTGTCTACAGCAAGGCTGTGGGGCTCTTTGTCTTCAGTGTTGTGCTTCTAGGTATGGGCCTACATTGGACTCCTGGTCTCTGTCCCTGGAGCCTGGGGCTCAGAAGAGCCTGTCTGGCCCCTCAGTATTATTGCATCTCCTTCCTCTTAAGAGTAACAGAGAAGGCTGCTTTCAGGAAATTGGAACCACTCAGAAGTGTATGCTGTGCCAGCTTCCCCAGCTTCTGCAAGGCACTCAAGGGTTGTGCACAGCAGGATCAAACCATCAGTTGGAGCCCCTGTGTTCCTGGAGGCTTGATGTTGAGATTTAATGGTTTTTACACTGCCTTGAGTTCAGGCCTCCAATGTAGTCCAGTGGCCTCTGCCAGATGGCTCTGAAGGTGATCCAAGCAGGCCCCTTACCTGTAGATTCTGACTAGGGGGGCTGGCATGTGTGGTAGCTACCTATCTGGGCTGAGCACAGCTTGTCCCCTCTAGCATCTGTAAATACTGGATCAGTGAATGAATAAAACTGCTAAGAAACATGGTTGCTGGCTTGAGGTCTGTTGAGCTGTTGTGGGAATAAGGGACCTACTAGCCCAAGGCACTATGACCAGAGAATTGGTATATATGCCTCACTGGGGTGTCTGGCTTACCCAGGATGCTAGGCCTTGGAATTAGGCTGTGGCCGATGGGTGGAAAGAAATTGGGCTTAAATGGGCTGTGGACAAAATGATGTGTGGAGATGGGGCTTGTTTTTACCACATCTTGTGCTATCAGAGATACTGGGGCTCTGAACTAAGTAGTCATGCCCAGGAGAGTCACAGCAAGTACATTGGGATCTAGGACATAGATTTTATTCCTAATACAGATGCAGTGGGGCCATAGCTGCCTCTGCTGATTGCTCTCTGCTAAACCTGCTACAGCTCCTCAACCCTACACTGGCTCTGGGTCCTGCAAAGGTAGCCTTAGGCATGCAGCCAGGGCACAACTGGACTGACTGAAAAACTTGACTTCAATGACTGGGCCTTCCACCTGAATCTAGTAGTCCAGAGCACAGATGAGGGCCACACCACGCTTTATCCAGTGTCGCTGAGGCTTTGTGGTGGGAATCTCTACAGCAATGACATAGTTGGTAGAGTGGCCTGTGGTAGATAGTGTTCCTGGAAGAGGCAAGAAAGAAGATCACTGTCACTTCTAGAGCATGGTCAGGCAAGCACAGTGAATTTGCCATACTCAATTGGGATCATGGAGGAGGCTTTGGCCCCAGAGGAAGTCTGCCTTCATGAGTTAGTATGGCCAAAGCTTATTCTTGCCCAGAGGACTCAAAGTAAGGGCTAGATGCCCATACTGCTTCCTGGATAGTCCCAGTCCAGGCTTGTCCCCATTCTAGGCTTCAGTTACTTCTCTGGACCTCCAATGACAGGCTCACTGGTTCCCAGGATCTAAAGTTATTCTGCTGCAGAGGCAGGCAGGCTGCAGTATTAACTGAGTATTAACTTGCCTGCTGCTGGCATGGCTCTGTGCTAACACAAACCACTGTCAGCTTTTTCTTTTTGTCAGCTTTTCTGTTCGGCCTACTTGGGTCAGTAACAGCTGAGTTGGGTCAGTCCCAGGCCTCCCACCTGTAGTGTAGGCTCCCTGTCCTGCTTCCCATACCAGCACGGGTCAGTGTCTTGTAGATAGGGCATAAATAGAAGTTCTGCGACTTGGCCTTGCGGTTGGGCATTGGTAAGAGCCAGATGACTGCCATATCTGTGTACAACTCCTTAGGCCGAGACTCAGCCAACTGGAATTTCACTGGGTCCCAGCGGGCACCTTCCAGGAACAGTCCATGGATGTAACACCCCTCTTGAGGCCTTTTTTTGAGCTCTGATGGTGACTCAGCCATCACCTGTGGTGGGCACAGACACAACCAACACCCAGATTTTGGTTAGAGGGACTCTGTCCCAAGAGCTGCTTTTTGCCAATTAAAAACTGCTATCTTAGACACTGGCCAATGCCCTGTCCCTGTGAATTTCTATAGGGCTCCAGGCCTCTCCTGGCCTAGGTCTTCCCACCCTCTTGTTCAGGGTTGCTATGCTTATAGTGCTTGTCCTGTCAAGAGCCACCCCAGTCTGTCACCTGACCTGACACAGGTTGCCCAGACCTTGAAATCAAAGGAGATAGTGTCAATAGAGATGATGAACTTCCGGGCAAAGTTCTGTAGAGTGCCTGTCAGGAAAGCTTGAGGGAAGAAAAAGCCACTGATCCAAAAGACGGGTGGGATGCCTTTTTGGATCCAGGTGTCCAGGAAGTCCAGGCGCTGTAGCAGGTCCATGACCCATGAGGCCAGTGGTTTGAGCGATGGGTAGGCCTTTGAGTTCCAGAGCTCGGGCACAGTATTGTTGTACAAGCTACCAGCCATGAGCTCCAGCTGTGAGGACATCACTACCAGCCCCTTGAGTGCCTTGAGCATATCTTGCAACGTCTGTGTGATCACCCTTAGCAGCCGGTTGTACCTATGGGGTCAATGGCCAGTAAGTAGAAGTCATATGGCAGTATCTTACACTTTCCAATTTGAAGCCATAGACAAAAAAAGCAGTGATAGTGATTAAGAGTGCAGAACTGGATATAAATCTCTTGGCCTTTAGCAAGTACATGACTTGAGATAGTCACTTCATGGCATCTTTTCTTTTGGAGGGGACCCTCAAATGATCTAAAAGATGGTATAAGTGGTTGAGTTAGAAGCTAGATGTGTAGCACTTAGCGTGACACCTAGCCCATAGTAACTAACTCCTGTTGTCATTTCCTTACAGCCACTTAGGGCTAAGCGTGAAGTAGGAGGACTTACCTAATGACCTCTTGTGCCAGCACTGTGTTCATTGATTCCTCATAAAGCACAGGGTACTTGGTGACCACCCATTGCAGGTTGATAGGCTCAGGCACTTGGGACAGAATGTCCTTGGCTACATTGTGTACTATCTACAGAGGCAAAGAAACGTTGAGGGATAGGGCTGGGGAGCAGGAGAGATGGTAGAACCCGACCTGCCCGGCCTGTGGCCATGTCTCTTGCTATCACCCACCTCTTCCCTGCCCTGGCCGCCTACAGAGGATGATTTGGGCTGCAGCTGGACGATGGCACCAAGCAGAGCAAAAGTCTCATTTTGGGCAAAGGTGATGTTGGCATTGTCATGGAGGCCAAAGATTTCAGGCATATCATTGAGTGGGAGGCCCTTGATGTATGAGAGGTAGCCCTAGGAGGCAGAAGGACCAAAGATGAAGGCCCTGTCCTGCTCTACCTCTCCCCACCTCTCCTCCTTACCCCCCAGCCTTCAGAGTCACCTTCCTATTAAGCACCCTTGGTTGGTGGTGACACTTACTTGGGCCACTTACTGTTATTCTTAGGACTCCGTGGCATCTTTGGTGCTATATGCTGTTTGCTTTCCTCCCAGCATCCTTCCCTCACTGCTTTCTAGCTCCCTGCTACTTTATGTTGCTGCTCAAACCTGACATGCTTCACTACCTCTTGTATAGACCCTTTTGCACGGGGCCCATTCAACCTAGCCTTATGTTTTTCACACATCTCACTGGAAATAGTAGGTCCTCTGGGAGCCTCCCTGAGTGCAGATCAACTATGCACAGGAAATGATGGAGGCTGAATTCATCCCTCTCTATAGATTTTTTTTACAGTGGCAAGAACGAACTCTACCTCTCTCACTATAGGATGGATTCCTCAATGGAGAGGACCAGGTCCTCTAGAGAGAGGGCCAAGCCTTTTCCCTCCAGCATCTAAGTGTCCATGGAATCTTAGAACCTTGTCTAGTAACCCCCCGCCCTGCCCATGGGAGTGGCCTCACATTGAGGTCATAGGTGGGTTGGATCTGGTGGTAAACACCAGAGCTGCTGTAGCTATGGTCAGGGGAGAGCACTGAGGGATTGTAGAAGTCCTCTAAGATGTTCATGACGCAGCGGCGATCCCAGTCATCAGTAACACGGCCCCCGTAGTTGATCTCCCCAGCTGTGTACTTGAGGACCTACGGAGTGGATGGGTGAGGGCTGCCCTAGGTGCCCGAGCCGCTGACCCCTCTCCTACCCTGGCCCACCTTATAGGGGATGTCCTCGTATTCATCCAGGAACATCTTGAGTTGGCTAATGCAGATGCGCAGGTCTCCATCTGTGAACTCATATGGGATGTTGAAGCCCAGGGGCCCAAACTTACGACGTTCCAGGGCATTCCCATGGAACAGACACAGAGACAACAGCAGGGACTTGAACTCCATCACCTGTAGGAGGTGGAGGGGCAGAGGGCATAAGAAGCAGGAATGGAAGCAAGTAGGTCAGTGTGCAGCAGTGGTCATCACCTTTTTACAGGAGTGGAGGAAGTCATCGCTGAGGTTGTTATAGGACTTTAACAGGTTGGCCTTGACTCCACGTGGTGGCTCAATGGTCATCTTGGAGCCATTCTGCAAGATGGATACCGGGAACTTGTTGCTGGGAAGGCTGGTGAGCCACAGGCGGAAGTCCCGGTGTACCTGGTGGGCCACAGCTTCTCATGAACATCAAGACCAAAGCTTAGGCACCCTCCTATGTAGCATCCTTGAGTTCACCCATGACCTACCACTTAATCTGTTTGTAATATTATACATAAAGTCATTAATACACAAGTCATTCAGCTCAGAGCTGAGTGCTTCACAGGATTATCTTCTTTAAGCCTCATCAGTCCTGGATAGCTGAAACAGTCCCTTCACAGAAGGGGACATGCTGGATCTGGAACAGATAGCATGGCCTACCTTGTCAGGGTTGATGTGCTCAATGAGGCGTTCCAGGGCTGGCATCCAGCTTGGTGCCAGGTGACAATTCTGGAAGAAGACCCACTTGCCCCTCTCTATGGAGCTCCGCATCATTGCTTCTGCCCTGGGGCCCTGTGGGGCAGGAGCACTGGGTGGTGAGGAACAGCCCCATGCCCCAGCCTCATCCTTTCCTTCCTGTCTAACCCTTACCTGCCCCTGGCCCAGGGAGATGGCAGAAAGCTTCTTAGAAAACTTCATCTCCTCTGCAAACTTGTAGAGGTCAGCAGCAGGGTCTGTCCCAGGTGACAGCACAAAGATGAGGGGTGTTGTGGAGTTGGAGTCTTTGAACACCAGTGACAAGTTGGCTGTCTGCAAGGATAGAGAGATACTGTCACCAGCTGAAGCTAATGAGAGACGGGACCCAGGGCAACGGAATAGGATGTGGGGTTCTCAAGGAAGTCCCAGAAGGCCTTCCCAGCGAGGCCTGCAACTTCCTGGATGCTTTGGGGCAGGGTTCTCGTGTGGCTCAAGTTTATGAGGTAGTCTGTTTAGTGTAGCCCATACTGAGACTCAGATACTGTTTCTGGGTACCACACTTGCCTGGGGCTCAATGAAGCGTTGCTCCAAGTGGGTGGCCACAAAGTCCTGCATGGCATTGGTAACTTTGTCTCCACGCAGACAGCGGAGGACTAGCAGTTTCTGGAACTGGTCCAAGTACTCATCCCAGATGCCAGGCAAGTGCTCCCTGCAATAGTACCCGTATTTCCCTGAGAGCCAGTCTGTGGGAGAGCCCCCAGCCCCATCTGGACAGCAGGGGACAGTGGAGTGTTCCAACAATACAGGGTTAGGGGCATGGAAGAGAGTTGGCCACAGATGCAGGAGAAACATGGGTGATCCCTCACAGAAGGTCACCTGGGCAGGCCTGCTCCTGGGCTCTCACTTCCTCCGGGGCCATACTTGCCATACTCTGGAACCCGGCTCACCGGTGGGGCTCAAGGCTGTCAAAGATCTTCCGGAAACTTGAGAGATGTTTCACAAAGTCAAAAGGGAAAGAGGAAAAGGTTGGCAGGTTGGATAGTGCCAGGATGTCTCGCCAGGCCCTCTCTGACAGCCACTCTGGTGCAGGGTTCTCAGTCATGACCTGAATGGAGCCCCCAGACAGCAGGTAGCGCCACTCGCCCTGAAAGCAGACAGAGCAAGTTGGTGCCTAAGCCCTGGGGCCAGCATCTCCTTGCCTCTGGGTACCACATCTAGAAAAATCCAACTGCTTCTGGAGGTGTTGGTCAAACAGATCTGGTTGGTGTCTTTACTCTGTCCTTTCTTGGGGTATGCTCCATAGGAGCTCTAGCCAGACTCGTGTAGGGAATCAGGACAGTCAGCCGTGGGTGGGAACAGCAGATTCAAGGTTGGTTTTTATTTTATTTTTGCCAGTCCTGGGACTTGAACTCAGGGCCTGGTGCTATTCATGAGTCTCTTTTGTTTAAGACTAGCCCTGTTCCACTTGAGCCACAGCACCACTTTCTGCTTTTTCTGAGTAGTTTATTGGCGATAAGAGCCCCACAGACTTTCTTGCCTGGACTGGCTTTGAATTGTGATCCTCACATCTCAGCCTCCTGAGTAGCTAGAATTACAGGCGTGAGCCACCAGTGCCTTTCCATCCAGGCTGTCCTCTCAGATCCACAACAGGGCAAACCCTTCAGGAGGACAGTCTACTGGCAATCTGTCTGTTCCCTTACCTGGTTGATCTTGCCCTCATTCATCATGATGCGGACACAGAGCAGGAAAGCGAACATAAGCTTATGCTTCTCAAAGAGGCTGCGGCAGACATTGCTATAAAGGCTGTAGGTCAGGTAACGGTTGATGTTGACAATGCGCTTCTTCAGGTTGTCTGCAGGGCAGAGAGGTGATGGCAGAACTCAGGCAGAGGGAAGAAGAAGAATCCAGGATCTAGCCCAGCCTATCCAGTCTCCCATCAGCCTTTGGTGTCTGGGCATACCTGTGAACAGTTGTTAACGGCATAAAGGGGCCCAAGGAGGCTAGGGAGTAGTGGATGTGCCTGAGGTGCCATAAGCTTAATGTGAGAATAAGTGCCGGTGAACCTAGGTGTGCGTTTACATATGTGTCCCACAGTGGAAATGTGCCCACACACTCCTGTGTTGGGGTGGACCAGGATTACCTGCCCTCTCAGAGTTGGCGATGCCTGAGAGGAAGATGTTGAGGAACCATTCAAGGGAGTACTGGTACATGGGGTCCACGTTGGCCAGGTCAGATACACAGAAGAAGAGGATCTGGGTGCGGACAGCCACAGGTATGTATTCCATGCGTGTGATGTCAATGTCCTTCTCTGTCTGCTCTGCAATCCTGACCTTAGCCTGGGGTTACAGCGTGAGGCATGTGAAAACCCAGGTAGACTAGCAAAGAGCAGAAGGCAAAGTGGGGGAGGGAGAGGGCTGAGGCAGGTGGGTTCAGATGAGGGAGGAAGGGCAGGGCAAGTGAGAAGATGTATGGAAAAGTGTGGGACAGATGGGGAGGAGTGGGAGCAGGCTTGGGGCAAGTGGGGAGAGGCAGGTGGGTGGGCATGCAGTTGCTGACCTGGATTTCAGCAGCTTTCATCTTGGAAGCTTCTAGCACCTTGATGAGCTCCATGTCATCCACAGGGTTGCCCTCAGAGGAGCTTAGTCGGTAGAGGATCTGGTCTTCAATGTCTTTCAGCTCTTGACGCATCTTAGCATTACTGATAATCAGCTGGTTCTTGGCTTCCTCCAAGTCAGGTCGCTCTTCAGCCACTACCTGGCCTAGTAGCTGGTCCTCTAGGCCACTGCCAGGGGCAAGTAAAACCATGTTGGCAATGCCTGGTGAGCGTTAAAGGGCCAGCTTTGAGTTCTGCTCACTTATCTCCCTGTACCCTGAGTCTGCAAGAGCCCAACATCCTTGCCAGTGACAGCTTGGGAGAGCTGGCCTCCATCTTGGGCTACAGAGATAGTACAGAGGCTGCCTTCAAAATAGCAGCTCTGTTCTTGGGCCTTGAGTGGCAGAGGATGGCTAGTTGGAGCTGGAATCCCTGAACCATTCTTGTTTATGTGGGGCATGGGGTGACCAAGAGAACAGGCCACAGGGTGCTTTCACTCTCTGGTTTGTGGAGGGGGCGTTCATAGTAACCACTGGAATGAGGGACACAGAGCAGGGCTATGGAGTGAGGGTTCACAGGTGGAAAAGGAGGCAGGGAGAAAAGGTGATGGAGTGCCTGAAAAGCCTTGGGATGCCATTGAGTAGGGAAACACAAGTCCCTGAGGTACTAATGTGGGGGTGACCAAAGAGAGCTGATGTTTGAGAGGACACTGGGTAGGGGCTTACCTGGGTGACAGGGTGAAATTGATGAGGGTGAGTTTAGTGGCAACCTCTGGTGTGTAATGTGGGTTGGGCAGCTTGGTGGTGATGTACATCCTGAAGTCCTCGTGGTAGGGGATCACGGTGTCCCCCAGTTTCAGCACTGTGTTCCCCTGCTGCTTGTATGTCTGCGGTGGATGGAATGAACAAGCACTGTGACCCCAGCATCATCCGCAGGTTGTGGACGGACCCCTGTCTAAGCCTCTAGTTCACAGCTCTCCCTCCCCAACAGGCCCACCTGCTTGAGCAGCACAGGCTCCAGGGCTGGGTCTAGCTCCTCGCCCACATTCTCCAGAAGGCATGGCTTGCCAAAGCGTATGGCATTCTCCATGCTACGCAGGAAGTCACGGTCACTCAGTTTGAATACGTCCAGTCCATTTTCTTTCTCCTGTAGGGACCGAGGTTAAGAGTCAGTCCTGGGCTCCGCTGTTCCCCTGCTCCTGCTGGGCCTGAGAATGGGGTGGGGAACTAGTTTACCATGTTCTTGATCCATTTGTTGGCCTGGCCCTGAGGGTCAATGAAGTGGGTCCAGCGCTGTGAGTACTGGTTGATGACTCCATTCTCCACTGACAAAGTGTCATTGGGGAGGCCAGCAATCTGTGGGAGGCCAGGTGCACTTGGGTCAGGGCCCCTGTTAAACAGGACCACCTGGGACATCAGCTATTCCTGCCCCCACACTTTCACAATGGACTTCATTCTTTATCTCACCCTTTGGATGTAGAGGACAGGAGGCAGGATATCTGCCCCTCCTGAACCTTGGCTGGCTCCTGATGCCTTCCTGTGCTGGGTATTTCTGTTCTTATGCCTACTGAATGCTTATTCAGTGATGCTGCTTTCACAGAGAGCTCACCCCACTGCCCCTCTTGGCCTTTGCCTGTACTTGGCGTTTGGCCATTGCCTTCTGTCTATAGCATCTTTGTTACCTCTCTTTGCCAGCTTGCCTGCTTTTAGCATCTAGTCTAGACATGACTTCTTTTAGGAAACCTTTCTTACCCCTCACTGTGGATTCTGCTCCCTTATCTCATTCTTTTACAAGTACCCCACTCTTCTCCCCACACCTATGCTATATTTAACCTAGCTCTCTGTTTTTACTTTCCTCCACCATCTTCCTGGATCCAGGGGAGTCAGATAGAAAGGAAAGTAGGAGGGAGGCAGGTATTTTGGGGCCCCACCTGGTCACTCCTGTCACTGGGAAAGTACCTGCCATGAACGGATCTTCACAGGGTTTCCCAGTGTTCCAATCAATGTGGTCTCAGCCGTGTGGGGGACCATGTGGATTGTGAGCTTCTTGACCCACTGTTCATACAGCGTCGTGCGGTACTGACCCTAGAGAAATGCCAGATGTAAGATCACCACACCAGAGACTCTAGCACCCACACCACCTCCCATTCAACCACAGCTGAGTGTTGCACAGAGAAGTCCAAGCTCAGACATGAAGCAGTCACCTGCCTTTTGTGCCTACTTGCTCAGGTTCCACAAACCTCAGCCTCTTATCTATGAAACAGACAACACTACCATTTTCCCATAGGTAGAATTGAATATGAGGATCAGAGAGGATGTAGGATGAAGTATTTAGACGGGTGCCTGAAACACACAAGTGTACATGTCGGGCTCTCCTATGATCTCACTAGAAGGTCAGCTCCCGAGGGCAGCTCTTCTGGCTGTTCTGGGCATTGATGTGTGCCCAGTGCCTTCCTGTCCTTGTGTAGTGGGCTGTCCTCATGGAGGTGAGGCTGGTCAGAAGCTAAGCTGGGAATCCTTACCGTGAATGGGCCCAGGTAGGCCACAAAGCCAGAGGCCACCAGCACATCCCCAGAGATGTTGTTGAGCATGTGCTCCAGGTTCTCTACTGTGTCTTGCCAGCGCACCTTCTCGTCCGCTAGTCCATTGATGAGCTACAGAAGCATGGCATGAGTGCTGGGAGGCTGGCTTGAGGGCTGGGGCTGGCCCTGCCCGCTGCACCTCCCCCCCCCCCCAGCTGCTAAGGTGGAGTGTGGACAGCTGCCCCAGAACCACTACCCCAGGCCTTTCTGGTCCAGTTGAGTAGTCACGCCAATGGGTTTCATGGAGGAAGGGCAGCGTACCTTGTCTGCACGGCCCAGCCGCTGCTCACACTGCTCACACTTCAGCTCTAGCTCTTCCTTCTTGGCAACACATTCTCGGTACTTGGCCTGCATTGTAGCGATGCCATCTTCCACCTCTCGAAGGCGCTGTTTTGCCTCCTCCAGGATCCGCTGTGTCACTTCCAGGTCGTCCTGGGCTTCCCGCAGGGCTTGCTGCATACAGAAAGGGAGGCCGGTCAGCTCACTGCGAGAACCTGGGAAGGAGAGCCTGCCCCCTTCGCCCCTCCCCCCAGCTCTGGCCCATCCTCACCCGCTTGGGCTCCACAGCCTTGGCCACAAAGTGGTACTTATGCATGGCGCGCACCCACTGGCAGATAGATGTGCAGGCCTTGGACACCTTGGCAATGGCAGCAGGCTGGAACTCATCGTTGTCGATGTATGGCTGGATGGCCTTGATCACTGCTTCCCCGATGTTGTCCTGGAGTGGGAACCACAGGCTTCAGGAAACAGCTTCCCAGAGGGGGAAAGGGGTAGGCTCTGTTGGGAAGTGATGTCTCTGATCTCTGATCCTGATTCTAGGCCCTATAGCCTCTATAGGCCTGCACATAGTACAGCATTCTCCAGACAAGGAATTCCTATGTCCCTAGTATTTCACATAAATTCCTCTGAAGCCTCAAGATGTGACAGTCCACAGGTTCTATTAAAAAAAAAAAAAAAAACAACAACAACCAAAAAAACTTGCTAGGCATGGTAGCACACAACTGTAATCCTAACTACAGAGGAGGCTGAAATCTGAGGATTGCAGTTCAAAGCCAGCTGGGGCACTAAGATCCATGAGACTCTTATCTCCAATGAATCACCAGAGAACTGAAAGTGGCACTGTGGCTCAAGGGATAGCACCCAGGCCTAGAGTTCAAGTCCCATGACTGATCAAAAATAAAAACAACAACAAAAACCTCAATAGCAAGAGCTTCTTCTGAGAGTGAGAATGTCAGAAGGTGGGAGAGAAAAGTAAATGGCTCTGATGTCCCAGAAAATCTACCACATTCTGGGGCTCATGATAGGGCCAAAAATCAACATCGCTAAGAAACGCCCATGATCAGAGTTTGGGTGGGCCCAGGGGAACCTGAGCTTGTGTTTGTTTTTTTTTTTTCTTTTTTGGTCTGATGTGACTAAACCAGACCACTGTCTCTACTTTTTGAGCTCAGTATGTAAGGTGCTTAGCTCTTGACATTGACCTGATAATAGAGAGAAGTCCACGTGGGACAGGCAACCACTTCTCGGCTAATATCTGGGCTAGAGAGGGCTCCCTGAAGGGACTGTGGACTCCTAACCACAGTGAAGCCCACAGCCTAACACTGAGATCCCCAGATGGACAGACAGAGAAACCCAGAGAGACATAGGGAAAGCGAAACATCAGGTGCTGAGGGGGGAAACAATAGAGAGCAAGTGGTTAATGTCTTGGTCAAGGCCATGAGGCCCAGAGAAAATAGGCCTTGAAATAACTGGAAGTGGCATCCATTGGACAGGAACCTACCCTGATCCCAATTTCCTCAGTGCATTCTTGCAAGAAGGTCTGTACCAGATAAGCTCCTTAGGGCAGGGTCATGAACCTGGCAGATCAGATGGCTCACAGTGCAATGTGCACTGTTGGTAGAGGTAAGGCAGCCAGAGAGGACAGGGATCCCAGCACATGTAGGTACTCTAGTAGACCAGGCTCCTCTCAGTTCTTTTGTTCTACTAGATCCTATCTTTACTCCCTGGCTGGCTTGCTTACCTTGTCAAACTTGAAGAGGCCCTCTAGGAAGCGACCTGGGTCCTGCAGAAGCCCCTTGCCTGGCTCCCAGTAGTCATCTACTTTGGTGCCTGGCTTATCTCCAGGCACCTTCTTGGGCTTGATACCCTTCATGATGCACACGGCTTCTATGACTAGCTTCACACCTGGGGGTGGCCGCTGCATCGCACGCACCTTTAGGCAAAAATCACATGTTAGGGAAGTGAAGGCCCATTGCTGAGTGGTTTTCCATGGGCAGGGAGCTCCACAAACCAAGTCCTTAGTGCCACAGGAACAAGGGCATACTCAGATCCTCTGAGATCATACCTAACCTGTAGCTACCTAGGGGCTGGCACAAGGAGGAAGGGCAGGCATCTAGGGTCTATTCTTGCTTCTTGGCACATGGTTCTTAAAGGATGTATAGAGAGATGGTCTGGAGATACCCCTAGGTCCCCAGAAATTAGAGAAAGCCGGGCATGGTGGCTCATGCCTGCAATTCAGGCTACTCAGGAGGCTGAGATCTGAGGATCTCAGTTCAAAGCCAACCCTGGCACTACAGAGTTGTAGAGCTCCAGGACAGCACCCAGGCCTCATGACCCACAAAAAAAAATAAGAAAGGGGAGGGAAGAAAGGGAGGGGGAGGGGAGGGAGAGAGGCGGGGTGGGGGGGGAGAGAATGTCTAGCTGCCTACCTCAGTCACATCATTCTTGTTGAGGTTGCGTAGGCTGGCCAGAGCTGCATCCAAGGCTGGTAAAGCCTCATCCAGATCTTTCTGAGCATCATCAGCAATTGCTTGTGCCTTCCTGGCTTTCTCATTGGCCTTGTTCTCCTCAGCCTGTACTGAATTTCGGGTCTCCTCAGCAATGGCTGTATCTACCTAGGGAAAAGATTATGTCCAGCAGTTGAGACAGGCAGGCCCTGCTCTCTTTCTCCTGTCTGCATCTTGATCATTCAGGAAGAAGGAGATGAGGGTTGAGGCATCCTATTCTCCAAGGGCCCTCCCAGACATCTGGGATGGGCTTCCAGGTTCTCATATACCCACAAACAGAGCAGGGCCCCCAAGCCCATAGGGCCTTTGAGAAAGAAAGTGTGCGTGTGTGTGTGTGTGTGTGTGTGTGTGTGTGTGTGTGTGTGTGTGTGTATATCCTGGTGTTTAAATTGCAGGCTGAGATTTGAACTCAGGGCCTTGAACCCTGTTGCTGAGCTTTTTTTTGTTCAAGGCTAGTGTACTATCGGTTAAGCTACAGATCTACTTCTGATCCCCCCCTTTTTCTTTTATAAGTCTTATGGACTTTCCTGTCTGGGCTAGCTTCAAACTACAGTCTTCAGATCTCAGCCTCCTGAGTAGCTAGGATTACAGGCATGCCAGGCCACAGGCGCTATTAATTTCTTTCAAGAGCATGGCACTTTACTGCTAGAAAGCTATCCTAATGAATGTACAAGTCAGTTATGTCTGCTAGGGAGGCTGGAGCCCTCAAATGCAGGGCCCCAAGTTGTGAGGAACCTACTTGCCTGTGGCATAAAATTGTTCTGACTCACCATTTGTCACACAAATGTATGGCTGCTGAATAGAGAAAACAGGTACACGAAAGACTGATCGTATGCAGAGCTCCGGAGCTAGAGATTTGGTGATTACAGATGCTCAGGATCCTCAGATAGGATCGCACATCTGGCAGAGGAGTCTGGGAGCATCCTAACCTTGATCTGATCCATAGTGGACAAAGTATCCTTGGCAGCTTCCTCCAGCATGGGACGCATGATCTCCAGTTCTTCCTGCATCTTGGCCACATCCTCAGAAGTGCGCAACAGCTGGGGCAGGAGGAGGGATGGGACAGAGAATGAATAAGGTATGCCAGGGATCACTAAATCAGGGTGCTGGGGAGAGAGCCCGACTATGCCACCCTCATTCAAGGCTTTTGTGTAGCCCTATGGAGGTATCCCGATTTGCCTTGCCTTGAATGGTAACTTCTATTCTTTTTTTTTGCCGGGACTTGAACTCAGGGCCTGAGCACTGTCCTTGGGGTTTCTCAAGGCTAGAGCTCTAGCACTTGAGCCACACCACCACTTCTGTGTTTTCTATGTATGTGGTACCAAGGAATAAAAACCGGGGGGGGGGGGTTTCATGCATGCTAGGCAATTATTCTACCACTAGGCCAAACTCCTGGCCCTGATAACTTCTGTTCCTAAATGGAAGGAGTCTCCTGTTTCAGTCTCTTAGTCTGCCATCACCCTGCAGTTGTGGGTCACCCTGGCATTAAAGACTCAGTGGACAGAACCACAGGCAGATAGCCATTGTCCACAAGGCCTCTTTACTCTCACCTTGTCTAAGCCACTCTTCATACGGATTTTTGCAGTTTTCAACTCCTGTTTCTTTTGTCCAATGAGGATGGAGAATATGTTGAGCAATTCTAAATAGCTCTTGGGAGTCACGTAGTTGTGGCGGGCCAGTTCAGCCAGGTACTCAACACATTTCTTGGACACTGACTGGTGGATATACACGCAGACCTGAATCTGTGAGGGGGAGAGTCCACTAATGTTGGTTTTGTGGAACCCCAAGGATGGGGCACTGGGTACCCCCACAAAGCCACTGCAGCCTGACACCAAGGATGGGGCCATACTAACAACCCCCAGACCACACATCCTCCAGGTCAAGGTCACCTTTTAGATAGATGAAAACCCCATGGTTCAGAGAAGTCAAGGAGAAAGTTGTTGTTGTTGTTTTTCCGTCAGTTGTGGGGTTTGAACTCTGAGCCTAGGTGTTGTCCCTGAACTCTTCAGCTCAAGGCTAGCACTCTTATCACTTAAGCCACAGTACCACTTCCAGTTTTCTGGCACTTAATTGGAGATAAGAGTCTCACAGACTTTTCTGCCCGGGCTGTCTTTGAACCGTGATCCTCAGCTCTCAGCCTCCTGAATAACTAGGATTACAGGTGTGAGCCACCTGCCTCTGAGAGTGCTAAGGTGCTGTTCCCTCAGAGGTTGGATTTAAGAGGTAAGGCCAAAAACCAGCGAGGCAGGAAAATGGGGGTTCATCCTAGTTTTCGGCCTTCAGCGACCATCATCCTTTGAGGATGAGCCAAACAAAACTAGTCAACCCCATTTGTGTTGTCTCTGGAGTTACGTTAGGAGGCTCTTGGAAGAAAATTGCCACAAAACCCTAAGAATATAATGGAGACAGTAATCATGTAGTTACATGCCAAAAATTGTGCCCTTAGTTTTATGACCTGTGGCACTCCCCATTTCTCAAGTAAGGGATAGGTAAAGTTGTCTGACCAAAGGTTCACTGTGGGTGGTTAGCCTAGACATTCACTCAGCTTCTGTGACTCTGAGTCTACACCCAAAATGAAGCAGTTTGCCTTGAGAGCTTACACTTCACCAAGACACCTACCAGTCCTTCAACTACTTCGGAAGAAGATTCCAGTTCTGGGATATCATTCAGAAACCTGGTGGCCACAGACTCCAGGGCCTCTGCTGGCCACTCATTAAACCAGTCGATGGTACAGCAGTTGACGAGGGAGGGGAACTGCCTTAGGCGAGCTCGGAAGACCTCTCCAATAGGGCTGGGGAGAGACACAGGTGCCAGAGACACCGACTTAGCCCTTCAAGAACCAGGGTCCTGCCACATCCCTTTACAACATGGCAGTAAGACTATAACAATACAGGTTATACTCACCTTAGAGAGAGTATAATCTATACAAATACACTTTCCTATCAGTTAAAAGACACAGAGAGAGAGAGAGAGAGAGAGAGAGACAGAGACAGAGACAGAGAGAGAGACACAGAGAGACAGAGACAGAGACAGAGACACAGAGAGAGAGAGACAGACAGACAGACAGACAGAGTGACAGAGAATATAACACCATAATAACCTGGTCCCAATACCTTGATGGACAGGCCTGGGCCATGGCTCATCTCAGGCCCAAGTCCCCAGGTCTCTAGCATCCCTGAGGCTGGCCCCACCAGTGCAGCTTTGCAGCCCCAGTGTGGTCTGGTGACAGCTGCCAATACCTCATGCACAATACCATGTGGATGTTGTTTCGGACACGCCCAGTGTAGGCAGCTACAAGGTTGGCCTTTGTGGGTTGCAGGCCCTGCTCCTGGATGTAGGGCCGCATGGTGCTGACAATCTGGTCTTGCTCATCAGCATTGTAGAGATTAGGAATGTCACCTGAATTCAGGACATTGTTGATGTCCTCCAGGAAGGACTCATTTTTGATCTGGAGAAAGACCAGGATTGGAACTCAGTCTTTGTGATGGTCCCTATGTGTGGACTGCATGAGCTTATCTCCCTGTACCTTCACAACAGCCCCTTCACAGATAGGAATACTATAAACCAGAGAAACCAGGGTCACCTGAAGAACTGCATAAGTCATAGCACTCAGGCCTTCCTTATTAGAGAGCCTGTGGAAGGGCCTTGGGTCCTGGGGAGAGGTATGGCATCTTTGTTTCCTTTCAGGCCTTGGTTTTCTCACAAGAGTAAATCATGGCTGCAGCTAGGGACACCTGGCTTGGGTCAGGGGGCACTTCACTTTCTTGACTGACTCAATGGCTATCTGAAGGGAGCCCTGAGTTAGGACAGGACTAAGAGCGGAGGAGCTTCAGCCTAGCTCCCCAGGCCTAACCCCAACCACCAGCCATGTTTAAGCACAGCACTATTTGTCTTGTGGCCTCAGAGCTACAGTCTTTCTCCACTTAGAGACCTGTAATGAGGTACAAGCACAAGAAGCAGCTATTGGCCCACATATTTTGGGAACAAACTTTCTTGTAGGAAGTGACTGGCCTATGAGTAGTACCAGAAGCCTTTACCTCTTCCCCTCCCCTACTTGGTAGGCATATGCTCTATCACTAGGCCATGCTCCTAGCCCCTTCCTTTAAAAAATTGTTTTACCCTTAGATGTACCATCTCTGCCCCTCAGTTCTGAGAAGCTGGGATTGGTTCTAGACACCGTGACCCCACCTTTTCCTGCTGGTTCATCCTCTGATCTTCCCTGACTGGTAATGAGCTGGGCATGAAGGACTGACCATCTTGGCAGGATGCTACACTAGGAAAGTATTGTATCCAACCTACCCTGAGCCCGGCCCATGGCTGTGACATTGGTACCTGGGTATCTGAGAACAAGAAAGTGATGGGAAGATTCTGCAGGCCAGCCTTGAGCAGGACCTTCTTGACATCTTCCCGCCACTCAGCCATGCCATAGTTCTTGGACAGCTCGATCTGGAAGCACTCGTACTCAGCCCTGGAGGCAGAGTTTGCATTAAAGCATGCCAAGGGGTCTGAGACCAGGCACTGACAAGTTGAGAAGGGAGGGTATACACAGCTCACCCCAATCTTGCTCCCATCCTGGACAGATTCTCCGGGTCCTGAACTTGCTTCCCTGCTTGCTGACCTTTGCTCAAACTATTACCTCAGCCAGGAATATCTTTCCCTACCCTTCTCCCAGCTCTGATTCTGCCAGCAGATCCAAAGACACGTCCTCTGGGAAGCCTTCTAGGAAGCATGCATTTCTATCTCCATCGCCTACAGCTCTGCAAGGAACTACTACTGTGTTTCCTTGGGGGTTTCAGTCCCATTGTTAGGCAGTCTAGAAACCCAGGGGCTGGGTAGATCTGACGCAGTCCTGTCCCCGGCTTCCTATGAAAACAGAGGACTGCACCAGTCACCCTCTCTCCACCAAGCCTGTGGGGTCCTTACATGTGGGAAGCAAGTAGTGTGAGGGAGCTGCGGCCGCTGCCACCCACACCCAGCAGGAGGGCATTGCCCAGCGCCTGGCGCAGAGTACGGCTGATGCGGCAGATGTGGCTCATGGCATCCATGAAGAGGACCAGCTTCAGCTTGGCTGTGTTGATCTGGTTGTAGTCCTCCATGTACTCCTCGATCACATGCATCATCTAGGAATGGAATGGAAGAGAAGAGAAAGGTCTCCTACTTCTCTCCCTGTCCTTCTCGGTCCAGACCAAGAAACACCATAATTACTATTTGACCTGGCAAGCTGTATGGTTCCCCTTGTAGACTCTAACCCAAACAGATGCCTTCGATATTCCAGGGCACTACTAAACTGCTAATTCAGGTGGTAAATATGATACTGAAAGCGTTATCATTTAGGTCTCTATGGAAGAGCTGGCTCTGTCCCAAGCAGAGTTCTCTAAACTCTCATCTGGACACACAGAACATTTTGACTCATTATATTCCACAAGGAAGTTGTAGCCCAGCTTCCATGTAAGGTTTCCTGATTGTGTGTGTGTGCACACATTCATGCATGTGCATGCTTGCACACATATATGTCAGTCCTAGGACTTGAACTCAGGACCTGGCGCTGTCAAGGAGAGTTTTGTAAAACAACAAAAAAAAATAAAGAAAAACCCACCACAGCTCTACTTCTTTTAGTGGTTAATTGGAGATAGGACTCTCATGGACTTTCCTGCCTGGGTTGGCTTTGAACTGCAATCTCCAGATCTCAGCCTCTTGGAAAGCTAAGATTACAAGCATGAGCCACTGGAGCTTGCCTAGGTCCCCTGATTTTCAGTGCTTCAGACTAATCACCCTGGCATCTAGTGCTTCTTTCTTTGGCATCTCACCAGCTCATCTCACGACAGCAAGGAGTACTCCTGTGCTGCCATTTCTGGGGTGTCTCTAGCCATGAGTTTGGCTAATTGGAATTCTATATGCCAAGGCCTTTCTCTGACAGGGAGTTTACCCCATCCTGCAGCCAACTCTACGCCTATGCATAGGTGAATGCTGGCTTTAAGAAAGTACACCCAAGCCAGGCTCTCCTAGCTATTTAGAAGACTGAGATCTGAAAATCACAGTTCAAAGCCAGCTTGGGTAGGAAAGCCTGCAAGACTCTTATCTCCAATTAACCATCAGAAAATTGGAAGTGGTGCTGTAGCTCCAAATGGGAGAGTGCTAGCCTTGATAAAAGAGCTCAGGGACAGAACTCAGGCCTGGCCCCATGGCCAACAAAAGAAACACACCCAGAAGCCAGTTCCCTGTGGCTCATGCTTATAATCTTAGATACTCAGAAGGCTGACATTTGAAGATCACAGTTGAAAGCAAGCTCAGGCAGGAAAGACCATGAGATGCTTACCTCCAATTTACCAGCAAAAAACTAGAATGGTGGCTAAAGTGGTAAAGCACCAGTCTTGGGTAGAAAAAGCTAAGGGACAGTGCATAGGCCCTGAGTTCAAATTGTAGAACCAGCACAAAAAAAGAAAGCCCCACTTATGAAACTGTAATCCATCTGTATATCACTTTTATAATAATAGTGAAAAATTAAAAAGAAATAAGGAAGAAAGGAAGGGAAAGGAAAGTAGGAAGAAAGGAGGGAAGAAGGAAAGGGAGAGAGGGAGAGAGGCAGGGAGGAAATAAGTAAGTAAGTAAGTAAGTAAATACACTCAGGCCTGAGGCTCAGGAAAGACTTACCAGGCTG
Organism: Megascapheus bottae; assembly: GCF_031878675.1. Classification (NCBI taxonomy): domain Eukaryota; kingdom Metazoa; phylum Chordata; class Mammalia; order Rodentia; family Geomyidae; genus Megascapheus; species Megascapheus bottae. Next base: position 17,822,679 of record NC_143510.1, read on the forward strand.
CACAGATCCTGGGACCCGGAAAAGAGCCCTTGGGAATTAACAAAATAATTGAGCCCACTGCAGCCATGCAGCTCTGAGGCCACTGAGTCTTTACTGCCCTTTATGAGTGGGAATGATTATACCTCAAGTGGGTGTGTAATTGTCTCAGTTGAACCCGAGGCTTATTCTCAGCCAGGCTGAGCAGGGCCTCAGCTGACTCTCCTGACCTGATCTAGGGTGGTAAACTGTTAGTAGGGTCTTGGGGCCCAGGAGTCATAGTAAAGAGAACCCACCACCCATGAGGCCCTCACCTTACTCTCGCTGGTGATGAGCTCATAGGACTTCACGTCTGCGCCTGGTGACATGAAGTCCCCATAAAGAATGGGCTGGAAGGGGCAGACCCTGTTGAAGGGCACGTCCCACTGCTCCATGCGGCTCTCAAGTAGCTGGTCGAACCAGGTGCGGTCTTCCTCATTCACCAGTCGGTCACGAAATACACGGCAGTTCTCATGATACCACAGTCTCAGCAACTGCACTTTGTCCTGAAGGCACCCCAAATCAGCAGTAGCCCTTAGTACCACATCCTCAGCCATCTTTCAAAGTAGCCAGGCAGGGGGTGGGGACAGGGCCCTGGGGCAGCTGGGAAGTGTGTCTACTAGCTGGCTGAAAGTGGACAGAGTGAGCTGAGGTCTTTTTACCTCGGGCCCTAGCATCCACTGGGCTAATCATAGCCCCTGCCAGCGAGCAGAGATCCATTTGCTGCTTATAATTGCCGCAGAGTCATCACTTTCCTCTCTTCAAGCCTAGAAGGACTTCTGATTTCTCCTTCCACTGCACATCTAACTATGCAATGAGCCTTATCAATCTTTTTCAGAATCTGCCTCTCTGTTTTTGGCTCTGTTGCTCCCTCTGCCCTAGCTTCTCTGCCTCTCCCAGGGTGATTGGACCACAGAGCCAGGATCTGATTCTATTCTGTCCCCCAACATCATCAGGCTCAGGCTATATACACATTGGCTGTCTACGCATTGGTTCTACACGGCTCCCTGCAAACTTTAGGAGGAAAGTGTAGCTACACATTGGACCCCTGTACCCTGTACTGCCCACTACACTTTCTGGTCCTACTATCGGAGCATCCTTAGTGTCTACAGAAACCTTGTTTGCTTACTTCCACAAGGTTCTCACACATGTACCCTCTTTCCTCCTTACCTTGTCATGGCTTCTTCTTTTGTATGACCCCCATATCAAGGCCACTACTCCAGGCAGGAGTCTGACTACAAGACAGGGCTCAATGCACAATGCTTAGGCTTTTGGGGGGCCCAGCTTCGGGCTCATTCAGGGCTGGAGGGTCAGGAAGGCCTAAAACTAGGGAAGCCAGGGAAGATGACAAAGGCAGCGTGGACTCTTGGGAGATGGCCTGCTGGATCCTCACCTCAACTTTGGCTGGCTCAGCCATGAGTATGCCCTGGAAGACTTTGGAGAGGTCTCTCAGGTTGAAGGTATAGTGGGACTTGGCTGGAGTGGGCAGCAACTGGGAGGTGATGGTGGCATACACAATGATGGTAGCTTCCACAAGGGGCTCTGTGAGATCAGCGATATTGGGGGCTCCAGCTGTGGGGACAGGAGAATAGCCAGGGTCACCTTATGCAACCTCTGCACGCTCTGACCTCTCTGTGGTAAGTTCTTGGTATCCCTTTCCCTGGTCTCAGGCTAGGATTCCATTCATCCCTTTGCTCTATCTTGGATGCCTTCTTTGACATAGGATCTTGTTGATGCCTTCACCTCATAGTGGGCATCTCCTGCTCTGAGCACTCTCCTTTTATGTTTTCTCTCATGCATTGATGCTGATGTGGGTTTCAGTCATCTCAGTGCTGGGCAGACCTTTACTATCTTGCTTTACCAGATTGTGCTGACCATGCTAGCTCTGGACTACATACGGGGAGGGGTCATTTGATTCACACAGCCTTCAGGAGTACTTAATGGTCAGTGTGGTGTGATCTGGAATTCAGGTCCAGGTGGACCTGCAGGGATCACCCCACCCCCCATCCTGGGAGTTGCTGCAACTTCCAGCCTGAATTTTATCAACAAACCCAATGGCTTGTTCTTCAAAAACTCTCCCATTCTTCACTAGGAATCAAAGTTCTGTTAGGGGGAAATTGGGGTGGAAGAAGCCCTAGAAATAAGCAAAAAGGCCAAATGCTGGTAGCTATGTAGGAAACTGAGATCTGAGGCTCACCCTGGGCAGACATATCTGAGACTTGTCTCTGATTAAGTACTAAAAGCCACAAATGGACCTGTGACTCAAGTGGTAGAGTTCCAGGCTTGAATGAAAATGCTCAGCAAGAACATGAGGCTGAGTTCAAGACCTAGTATTGGCAGGAAAAAAAGACAAGAAAAGAAAAAGACAGAATGGGCTCATTTATGAACATAGGCTTGTTCTGGTGCCAGGCTTGGATACGGGGCATCGCATCTGCTGCACAGACATTCCTCATCCTCAAAAAGTAAATATTCTTGTCTTGGAGATGGATAATGAATATGTGAATAAGTAAAAGAGATGATCAAGTAACAAGTACTATACAAGAACTTATAGCAGGAATAGAGATTTGGGGAGGACCAGGGCTGTCCTTTGGGGGTCAGTCCAAAAATTCTTGGGGAGGCATCATTGAAAACAGGGACATGGAAGTCAAAATTTAAAAAAAAGTTACAGACAATCATGCATGTACCTGCTTCAGGCAGAAAGTACAGCAAGGGCAAAGGCCCAGGGGGTGAAACCATGCGTGGGGAGCCAAAGTTCAGTAAGGAGGGGCTGTGTGGGAGGAAATGATACCAGAGAGGTGCTGGGGAGCACAAGTAGAGCTTTACCTGCCACATTCTGGACGTGGACTTCTAGCCTGGATGAGGCAGTTGAGCAGAGGAGGACCAATGTCTTACAATTTTGTTTGAAACAGGGCTAACTGTATTATTCAGGCTGTGCTTAAAGGTATGGGCTCAAACTAGAATGCCTAGTTTGATGTCATGCTTTAATGGGTCCCTCTGGCAGCAAGTAGAAGATGAGCCTAAGCATGGGAAGGCAGAAACAAAGAGACAAGGGAAGTGGCTGCTGTAACCACTGGTAAGCACAATCAGGAATGGCTTCATCAAGGAAAACCACCAGATCCACTGGATGAGGTGTGAGAGGAAGAAGGAAAGAGAAGGGATGAAGATGACTCTTGTTTTGAGTCCCTGGAAGGATGAAGCTGCCATCCCTGGAGATGAGATAATTGGGTGGGCAGCCAGGAGTTTGGATCTGGGCAGTCTGAGATGCCCAGGAGGCAGAAAGGTGTGGGATTTGTAAAGTCTGGGCTGGAGATGTGAACTTGGATGTTGCTGGCACAAGGATGGCTTTTACTACCAGGGGTAGGATGAGAGCGTCTGAGGAGAGTGTAGTAGAGGCTGCAGGCAAAGATGTCTAATAAGGAGCACTGGGGAGGGAGAAGGGCCTTGGGGAGGCCATGGGGATTCACTGGTATGGCCGCTGGCCATAACAGCATTCTCAGGGAGTGTAGGAGGTGCTCGTGAGAAGGTCAGAGAGGAGGCTGTGCTTGTGGAATTTTTTGTTTTACTTTTGAAGTCTTGCCATCATGATGAGTGGAAATGTGGGTTGATGGTCCAGGGTGAGTGAGAAGGGAGCTAAATGCCAAGTGGCCCAGTAGAGCAGGACACACTGGTGTTAGGGGTTCTGCTCTCTAGTACGTTTAAGAGGAAAGCGTGGGTAGCTACAAGAAGTTCATTCCCAGTCAAGGTGAAAGGACAAGGTCATGAGTGATGCTGGATGAAAGTATGGCGGCCCAAAGGAGGAGCTTGAAGGTTTCTTTCAGTGGAGAGAAGGGGGAAAAAAGAGGTGGCTACAGATGACAAAGCCTAAAGTGGGCAGCTACTCTGCAGCTACAGAGGAGAGCTGTATGAGGTTGCCATACAAGGTGTATTGACCATCACCTTCCTGTTTCCATGAGGAGTTGTATGTCTACCCTAGCCCATGCTCTTCGCAGAAAGCTAGCTCTCCTTTGAGTTGTGGCTGTGGCTTTTCCCACAGGGTGGAGTTCATTGGGTCCCACCTTTTATCCATTTATCTTTCATTTCCTGGACATTTCCTATTAGTTGATACTCATGCCGGTATTGGGGAGCTGACTAGCTATACAAATGGGTCTGGGAACCTAGAATAGCAGTTCTTGTTACCATCTTTCGCCTTGGTATCTGTGTGAACCCCAGAAGCATTCCCCATGGACTCTGGTCCTTGCCATCAGAACACTTAACCAGATCCAAACCTGGGGTTCACCTTATATGGGGTCCTCTCCCTTCTAGGCCCTCCCAGACCTCTCCCCAAGCCTCACTTACGCACAGGCTCGCGGTAACTTTTTTCTCCAAGGAGTCCATCTGGAGGGTTGAGGGAAAGAAATGGGGATTAGAGTCTGGTAGACCTCTTGTTGCCAACTGTGGCTATCTGTACCCAGATAGAAAGCTCTTAAAGGGGCCACTATTTACCACCTCTCCATCCCTCCTTAGAACAGTGTGTCCCATACTCCCAAGCTGAGTATGCAGGGAAGTCTTGGCCCATAGCCCAAGCTCAGACCAAAGAAGGTCCAAGGCTCATCACTTACTACTTGGCACAGTGCCAAGTACAGTGCCATGGTTAGAATGTGTTCTGGGTGAGAAGTGGGGTGGTGAGGAAATAATATCCTAGAGTGGTCTTCTCCTACACCCCAGAAAGAATGCAAGAGTACTTTGTCTACTCTGTCCTGGTGGCTTTCACTCAAGTTTCTGGGCAAATACTAACACATGCATGTATGTATGCATATTGGGTAAATTCATGCACACACACATATCTCACAATGTACAAGGTTTCATGCTAGATATTCCATGTGCCATTATCTTACTTAACTCTCCACTTGGAGTGATAGGTACTAATATTCTCACTCGTATTTTACAGATGAAGAAATTGGGGTTCAGAGAGGCTCCTGAGCTTGGCAAAGCTAACAGCTGAGTATGGGGTGAAGGTGAGCTTGCAGTTAAGTGAGCAGTTCTGTCACTTGCTCCTGTCCAGCCACCACCCAATTGTCCTTGGTATAGTCCCTGGCCTAGGCTTCTGCCTTTGACCACGGTCTCTCTCTTCTCCACCTCCCTCCTCTACCAACTCACCCATCCAAGACTTTAGGATGGTAGAGAAGATGCGTGTCTGGCTGACCTCGTCCATCTCAGTGAAGGACAGGTAGTTAAAGTGACGTGTCAGTCTTGCAGTGATGGCATTCCGGCCTCCCCCTGGAGGGCCCATGGCACAGACAAAGTTGATATCCACCAACTTCTTGAAGGCTCCTGAGTGAGGACAGGAAGTCAGGAAGGACCCTGCCCAGGACTGCATTATGATTCTTGTGAACCTTTTTTTTCCCCCATGAAAAGAATATATGTGAATTTAAAATGATAATTTCTAACAGTATTGATATAATAACAAATGTGTTCAGACATTGAAGTTTTTCTTTGGCCTCAGATTTCATTATCCCCAATTTCAAGAAGAGTTAAAACATTTTGGTGGGCTCCTACCCACGGCCTTTCATTACTGCACTCTTGCCCAGCACCCAGCGGCCCAGGCTAGTACGCACCGATGATCTTGCGGTCATACCAGCCGCCATGGTCCATCCATTGGCGCAGCAGCTCGATGGGTGGCTGTGCTCCATATGTCTCCAGGGCTGGCATGTTTAGGTCATCGATGAAGAAAATAAAGTTGCGCCCAAGGGGTGGCCCAAATACACCTTTCCGCCTGCAACAGGGGCTATGTGAGTTCAGTACTCATAGGCACCAGGCCCTTCAAGAATCCAGGGGCAACAGGATGGCTCTTCATTCAAAAGCAGCCTCTTGCAAATTTCCAGACCTCCTGTTCAGTCCTCGGTCTTGTTCTGAACATTCTGGAACTTTCAGTGTCTGGTTGACCTGTGGGTGAGCTCCCTTAAAGGAGTTCTGCCTCCCCGGCGAGTGAATCATTAGCATCTCCCAGACAGGTATAGAGCCTTGCTCAAGTGCCCACCTCAGGCCAAGTGCCCATTGAAAGGCTTTGAAGGAATCTAGACAGAGGGAAAGCTCTGGAGAAGTCTATGAGGGAACCCAGGACCCCTTAAGGAACCTCCAGTTCCCACCAGGAGGTATCTGTCAAATCCAGAGAATCATTTGGTAGGACTAGGACTGAGGAATTAACAAGGGATTTCCTGCCTCTTGTCCAGCTTGCTGTCGATGAGGTCCTGGGTCTGGTTAGCTGACGTGCGAGCTGAGAAGGTAAGGAAATGGCTGATATACTCTAATGGCAGGTTCTTGAGAAGCTTGTCAGAAATGGTCATAGTCTTCCCTGTGCCCGTTGGCCCAATACACAGCACCTGGGAGAGTGGAGTTTGGGCAGGCATGCACAGAGAGAGCTCCTACCTCCTTGATGTGGGAGGCCAGCCACTTCCCAGCTTGGGCTGGCACAGTATGGGCACTCACAGGCTTTCGGCTGGTCAGCAGCATGCCCAGCAAATAGGACATCTGCACGGTGTCCATGGTGGGCACAATGATGTTGGAGTAGCTGGTGTCTGGCATCATGGTGAATGGAGCCGAGGAGTCCATCCACTTCACCCAAGCAACCTGGAACCACAGCTGGCTCAGGGAATGTCCCAAACCCCTTCCCACCCCGTTCCAGGTTGTTGGCTTCCTGTCAAATGCAGTGGGAGGGCAAAGAATTATGTTCCTTGGCAAGAGGGCCTGGAAATGGAAATTCTTATGTCCTGCCCTCTGCATAATGTTGGGGATTCCCAGCATAAACCACTGGAATGGGGGAACTCTGAATCCAGCTGTGCAAGTAGGGGATCCCTGCCTGCAACTGTCAAAGTGAGAGCTTTACTCCACATAGACATCTTAGGCCGAGGACATCCTAGAGATTGCCATCCTTAGGTCTCTGCAAGAGGACAAGGCTCTGGGAACTAAACAACCCAGAATGCAGAGGTGCTTGTTGTTTAGTTTCAGGAGTATGCAGTGAGAACAAAGGACATTGGTATCAGAGGGTACAGAAGGCCCCCTGGCTTTGTCTCCCCACCATCCTTTCTTCCATGAATCCCTTCATCCATAGCCCTGATTCAACTTGCAGACTTCCTTCAGTGTGTCTCCCGATGGCCCAACCAATACTTACTACTGGGGACATTTCTGACTGTTAGATCCAAATGTGTCCTGCATGCCTCTTGTGGGACCCTGCCCACAAGACCCTCTCTGCCCCTATTTACCAAGCTTAGCATCCTGACCTTGGAATAATACTGGCTGATAGTAGGGAAGGCACCTGGGCCCCTCATTTACTGGGAAAGTGGTGATATTTTACTTGTAGAACAGAGGCAGTCAGCTCTTAGGATCAGCATCAACACAGAAGTAGTGCACACGCTTTAAAAGGGAGGCACTCTGTTGTCTCCTAGCCCCAGGTTTGAGTTCAGCTCTATTACTAACTACTTCCAGCTTCAACTACTTCCCAGAAGGCTATGAGAATCCATGAGTCCAGTAGTCATCAAGGTGACTCTCTTGGTGGCTATCATTCATTATCAATAGCTAACACCCATCCCCCAATAGAGTCCTGCCCATCTTGATCTCTGGACAGGCCTGTAGCTACCTGCTTGTTTTCCTCCTCCTCTTCTTCATCATCTTCAGTACTACTGATCCCAGCATCCTCTAGCCTGTAATCATATACCAGCCCCTTTTCAGGGAAGTGTAGAGTCAGCTGCCAGGAACCAAGAAGAAAAGCAGATTGTGAGGCCCTGAAGTGTTGCCTGCTTCTAGCCCCTAGGGGATCAGGTATGGGGGCTTCTCCCTTTCACCTTTTCTATCATCATCTTTTTCCTTAGCCAGTGGCTGAAGGTCAAGCGGCTGTTGCTGTCTCCTGTGGCTCCCACACTCCAGATCAGGGAGAAGATGAACCAGGGCTCGATCAGCTCTGGGATGCGACTTAATTTTTCAGATGGAATCTTCTTAAGGTCCTAAGACAGAGGGAACAGAATCTGTCTAACTGAAGACAGTAATGGGTGGCCTGAGGAAGTGGGGAGAGAGCATTTCATGGCTTTGTTTTTCTACAGCGCAGTATATGGGGTGGATGCTCCAGTCCAACTGTCTTCCTGAAAGCAGAACTTGGGATCCAGGATCTTCAGGTAGGCCAGGTAAGTAGAGCAGGTGGCAAGATGGAATCTCAGGGGATCCACTGTCAGGGGCTATACCTCTCTAGGCAGAAAGGGCTTGAAGAAACAGTCGAGCAGCTTGAGGAGGCTTGTGGTCAGGTTGCCGTTAGTTGAGGTGATCACCTCCTTCACTGAGGACCGAACGAACTCAATGGAATCCTATAGAGAGCAAGCACTTAGCTTTTATGGCTTGAGGCCACAGTCCCTGATGCTCCACCAGGCTGGGCATGTCTGTGGCCTCACTTACCTCCAGAAACCTGACAAAGAGGTCCTTCAACTGCTCCTTGTGGGGCTTTATCAAGGCAGGAATACTCTTTAGCCAACACTCAACGAAAGGCATGAGTCCTAAGATGCTGGGCTCCAGATATACCATGCCACAGCGTGACACTGTGGCTGGGGAGGCCACTGCCAAGTCCTGCACCTCAAACATCATAGTCATTGCCTGGTGGTAAAATGAAACATGTGACAGGGCCAGATGCAAGCCCCTGGAGACAGAGGAAGGGCCACGGGGTGATCTGATCAGAAGGATCTGGGGACAGGCTACGGGGTTAGGGCATGATTTAGGGGTGTGTGTTCAGGTACCCTTGGGCCCTCAGCTGACAGTGTTCCCTACCTAGAGCTCAGAAAAGGATTTTCTGGCTAGCCTTGGATCCCTAGAATTCTGAGGAATCTGGCATGAACCGTTATACTTTGTTCCAGGCTTCCCCCACCCTTACAAAAGACTGCCAGGTGCTCTCAAGAGACAAGCTAAGCATACACTTTGTGAATTGCTCATGTGCCCAGGCCATAGTCTTATACACAAGGCAGATATCTGCAGTGAATCTGTCTCATCTGCCCAGAGATTCTGGGTACAAAACTGTGTGGGCTGGGTGCGATGGCTCACGCCTGTAATCCTAGCTACTCAGGAGGCTGAGATCTGAGGACCAAGGTTCAAAGCAAGCTCAGGCACTAAGTCTGTGAGACTCTTATCTCCGGTTAACCATTAGAAAACCAGAAGTGGTGCTGTGGCTCAAGGGATAGGGCAGAGTAGCCTTGAGCTGAAGAGCTCAGGGACAGTGCCCCTCTGAGCTGAAGAGCTCAGGGACAGTGCCCAGGTCCAGAGTTCAAGTCCCATGAACAAAACAACAACAACAAAAAAGACTTGGTGGGCCTGGATTGATAGGGTTGCACAGTCATCCTGACCCTTGGGCTCAGAGCCTGTAGTAGGAGGTAGGCTCAAAATGCAGCACTGAATGGCTGCATAACACATGGCCAAGGTCAGGGAGTTCAGGGAGAGATGCTGGAAGTCAAATCTGAGCTCCTGACAGGTGGCAAGTTCCTGGGTGAGTGATGGTGATGGACTAAGATGTGGCCTGTGGCCCCAGGAGGCAAGGGTCGTGTGGGACAAAGTTTAGCCCCCATGGCAGGGCCCACCTAGCTGGTTAAAGAGTGGGGGGAATACAAGTGAGTGTACCTCTGTGAGTTTGATGATCTCCCCAGAGCTGAGGCACAGCTTCTTATTGTCATCCAGCACTGTGTTCATGTTCTCGATCCAGACGGCATCCACTGGCCCATCGAACATATACCACTTCTTGTTGGTGTCGGAGGCGATGGCCCCGGCCCGGATGAGGGAGGCGAAAATCCCATCTGTCCTGTAGCCACCAGGAGAATAGAGTTAGAGGTGCCAGGGTGGCACACAGCTGGCTTTCAGAAAACCTGGCTGCCCAAATGGTACCAACTTGCTTTTATTACTCTTTCAGTATTTTTGTTCATTAAAAAATTATAACAAGACTATAATCCTAGCTAGATCTGAGGATCACAGTTCAAAGCCAATCCAGGCAGAAAAGGCCCTGTGAGACTGTAATCTCCAATTAATCACTAAAATCTTGGTAGTAGTTCATGTGGTAGAGTGCTATCTTTGAGCACAAAAAGGCTCAGGCCCTGAGTTCAAGCCTCACAACCAACAACAAAAATTATAACAAGAACTTGGTGTTCGGCGGCTCATATTTGTAATCCTAGCTACTCAGGTGGCTGAGATCTGAGGATTGAGGATTGAAGGCAGACTGAATAGAAAAGTCCATGAGAATCCTTCAGAATAGCTCCTGAGAAATCTCTTCCAGTGGCCCTTCTCCTGGCTCAATGCACTTTGCCTAAAATGCAAACCCTAAGCTAGAAATAGTGACCTTGTAGGGGACCATTAGCCTCTTTTGAGGGGGCAATGGCAAATACCATTTACTGAGTGTGTACTATGTACTAGATATTTTCCTTAAGTTCATTTTCTCCTTAACATGATAACGATGCCATTATTATTCTCACTGTGCAGATGAGTAAACAAACAAACAGAAGAGATGGCAGAGGTATTTAGGAGGAAATGAAAATGTAGCTAGTTTGGTGCTGAAAGCCCTAATCTACCACTGAAGGATGGGGTGGGGGCGTGGCATCTAGAGGCCTGCAGAGGAGAGGGCAGAGGTGGAGGGGGGTCACTCACCACTCATGGGTGAGCAGGTCAAACTCTCCATACAGCTGGCCCATGGTGATGGACTTGGGGTTGAGCACGTAATAATTGACGGCCTCATACACTCCCCCACTGATGGACGGCTGCCCTTTCAGCATCGTCATAGCAGCTGCCAGAACCCTGTAACACTAGGCAGACATCACCGCAGTGAGCCTCTTGGCTTCCTAGAGGGCAGGACTAGAGTGTACTAGGGGCTACAGGAAATGGGAGGGGCACTGCAGAGGACTAGAGGATATAAATGGAGGCCAATGTCCTTGTTGAGTTTGCAGCCCTTCAGGCTCACTGCCCAGGTACTGGGCTGCCTGGCTTGCTTTACTCACGTTACTTTTGCCAGACCCTGTGGGCCCCACAAGCATGAGGCCGTGCCGCACCACTGTGGTCTCATAGAGCTGGATGCACTTAGTCAGGAAACCTGGGAAACATGATAGGGGAGCCCAGGGGTCAGAGAATGGGCTTAGATCCTGGCTCTGCCCTTAGCTTGTGTGCCTTTATTGAGTCACTTCAGTCCCTCAGCCTGTTTCTCATAGCACCTATCTTATAGAAGGGGCAGATAAAGCTCTAAGCATAGAGCCTGACACAGAGCAGGAACTCTAGATGCCAGCTATTGTTCACGTTTTGACCATCATTCCCTAATATCCTCTGGTCAAAGGATCAGCCATTTTAGGCTCCAGAATCAACATTTCTCCAAGAGCTACATTCATCCTGCTGAAAGCACCAGAGTCATTACTGGCCAATATGGGTAAAATTGTAGTCAGTCAGGAACTAGAGGAACCTGTCAGGTACTAGCAGAGGGTCAGGTCCACACAGATAGGTAATGTGGGCATTGCTTTGGCCTGAGTGGGGAGTGGGGAGTCATAGCTCTGGTACTGAAGGCCTGAGAGCTTTGTTTTCCCAATTAACCAGGAAGAGCAGAGCTAAGCTGCACCTGTGAGGGAGAGGAATCTGAAGCTTTATTGAAAAGTATGTTCAGCCGAGGCCTAAGAGGTGGCCAGAGAAGGGAGCATTTAAGTTACATACAGAATGGGAGAGTAATGGAGGATCCAGGGTCTCCCCTGGCCCTCGAGGGCTGAGCACTTCAACTGCTCAGGCCCCAGAAGGCCCTGTGTGGTCATTATTATTCACACTGAGGTTGAGAGCAGATGTGTCGGGGAATTGTAAATCATCAGCACCCAAGCAGGGGAGGATGAGGAGATGACCCCTCATCAGTAACTAAGAAGTTGTGCCTAATGACACCGGGCTTGAGAGAGGACCAAAGACAGACGCTGCTCCACATTTGACATGGAGGCCCTGAATTATAAGATTGTCCTGTCACCTGGCAGGTTCCAGTAGAGACAGGGGCCAAGACATACTTGGCCATGTGACGGGACCCTGAAGCTAGTGTATCTTATCCTTGTCTCCCATCCTGGATTTCAAGGTCACTGAAGCCAGCCCCTGCTCAGATATCCATAGGATGGAGGAGGGCAGGGCCAGAGGCTTACCGTCCACATCCTTGAGGTTGTTCTTCTCGCAGGCCTGGCGGATGGCTTTGTCTAGGATTCCATAGTCAGTTTCCTCCTCCTTGATGGTGGGGAACAGGTCAGACACAATCCCTGAAAAGAGCTTGAGATCTTCCTGCAGGAACTTGGGCACATTCACATCCTGGATGGCACGGAGGCAGATCAGCTCCTGCAGCAGGTGCTAGGCTTAGGCATCAGGATGGCAAACAGCCTTGTGTCTGGCCACCTTAAGCCCTTCTGGAGCCTTCTTTCTAGATGAAACTCACCTCATTCATGTTGGGATTTTCTCGCTTGAGGTTCCCGGCAGCTGAGATCACAGTCTTCACGGCTCTCATCCCGAAGTCATAGTGATCCTATTGATTCCATACAGGAGGAGCCCTGGGTCGTCCCTGTCCCTCTGGGGGAAGTTCTACTTGGGATACACTGTCTCCCACCTAGAAACCGGCCACTCCTTATCATCCAGCTTGCAGTGGTGAAATGCCACCCCTGCAGGCCCTCTGTGACTCCACACCTGCATGTTCAGTCTAGGATCCTCCTTTGGGATTCTCTTGCACCCTCCACTTCAGCATCTCAATGGACCTCAGGTCCTCAGGTCTCAGGTCCTCTGACTGGATTACCTATTCTGCGTAAGGCTGTCTTGGTTATGGCTAAATCCCTGGAATCCTAGCACAGTGCCTCGTAGGACTGGGAGGCACTCAAGTTGTATTGAAACAGTGAATGAGGGAGTTTCTCATTTGCACAGTGAACAGGTTGCCTTCCATAGCCTTTGAGACTCTTTTCCCAAACATTCTCTACAACATCTCTCAAGGACCAACTTTTAGGCCACACCAATGTTTCTTCTTGGGTGAAGGGGATGAAGGAGAATGCTCAAATCAGATTAAGGTACATTGTGTGCATATATGGACATGTTAAAATGAACACCCAGAGCTGGGAGCATGGCTTAGTGATAGTGTGCTCACATAGCAGGCATGAAGCCCTGGGTTTGATTTCCTGAAACCACATACGCACAAAAAGCTTCATGTGGCTCTGTGGCTCAAGTGGCAGAGCACTAGCCTTGAGCAAAAAGTGTCCAAGGACAGGGCCCAGGCCCTGAGTTCAAGCCCCAGGACTGGCAAAAAAAAATCATCCCCATACAACTAATTGATTCCAAAGGGAAAAAACTTGGGAGAAAGCCGGGGTGGGGGAAGCAGGCTATGTAGGGATGCAGGAAGTTGGGTACACTGCAGTGGCATCTGTTCTTAATCCTGTCCCAGGTCCACGTAAGCACCATGAGCCTTGCCAGAGTCTTACTACTTAGGACCCCTGTGTCCTCATCTGAGAAACAAGGATGTCACACCTCCCTTGAAGGGTTATTGGGAAGAATCAATAAGATGATGCCTGTAAAGCAGCTAGCACAGAGCTGAGTGCTCAACACAAGGTGAATTTGAAGCAATTCTGGAGGCTGGGGGCAGAGAGCAATGCTCAGATTTCAGAAACGGAGGGCCTCACCTGGGAGCTAAGCTGCTCAGAAGATAACTTGAAGGTCGTTGTGATCTTCTTAGCCAGCACGTTAGCTTCATTGAAGCCAAAGGAGTAGAGTGAGATCTCGGCAATCATGGCATAATCTGGAACCATCATAGCCACAGGCCGGAAGAGTGCCTGAGCATACGGAACATGAGCAAATGGTAGGTAGACCTCACCATACCCCCATACCTCCTCCTTCCTAGGTACCATTAACTTCTCTGAATGTTCTGGTCCTCAAAAGACAGCCTGCCTCACCTGACTTTCCTCCTTAGCTAATCCTGGGATTTACCTCTGTATCATACTTGCCACAGCAGATGGCAGACACCTCTGGCCATGAGGAACATGTCTTCTGTGTTGATTTGAAGCTGCCTTCATATAATTCCCAGGAGATGACCCCCACTGGGCTCCTGTCTTTCCATTATCCTCACAGGCCCAGCCTAGCAGCTATCAAATGAATCCCCACATCTAGGCAGCCCAGACTTCTTCCACAAGGTAAAGTGGGTTTTAAGACCCTTGAGCAGGAGTGCTGCCATAAGGAATCACAGCTCCTGACATCTGGCAGCTGTATAGTTTTGTACCAGTGATTTTGGAGCATAGATTGGAGCTCTGGTGCCTCCTTGGCCACGTTGGGCCTGAACTTGCCTTCAGATTGTCAGGCAGCTCCGTACGGCCAGCATATCCTGGGTTCATGGTGATAAAAACTGCACAGGATGGTACAAGTGGAATCTCAACACCCTCAAACATGAAACGCTCTACCTGTGGCAGGGGTAAGAGGATCGATTCACTTAGGGCATGGGGAGCCCGGCCCTCTTTCTTCCTCTGGATGGGTCTCCTCATCCTGTTTGTTCCTTTTTTGGCTACAGCTGGGACTGGATGCTGATCATGTTGGATCCTTTCTCAAGATCTGGACTAAGATCTCAGGTCCCAGTGACCATCCATGGTCTCTCGGGTTGTGATTTCAGTCTCTCAGGGGTCCCCACTCAGTCTCTGCCTCCCACTCCCTCCATCCCAGTTCTTGACACTGATCTCCCCAGACTTACCCAAACTCAGCCCTGACCACCACCTCTTGTCCCCTGAAGAAGATCCCTGGTCACCCTGATCATGACTGGAGGAAGAGCCAATGCCTAGGGCTTTCCACAAGAGTTGGGATGTAGGAAGGGATCCCTGTACCTGCCGCAGCTTGGTTTGGAAGCTGCACAGACTAGAGTAAAGATTGTGCGTCTTTCTGATTGGCTTTAAAAAAAAAAAAGCCCTTTAGATACAGCTCTGCAAATGGAGGTGGGGCAGATAGTACTGTACTCCTGAGGGATGAAAGAGGCAGGCCTGGGAAGGCCTACGTGCCCAGTTCACCCTTGCAGAACGAGCACTGAAGGTAGCAGAGTAGTGCAGTGGTAAGGGGATGACATGTCAGTGTATTTTGGGGGAGTGCCCCAGGCTTACCCGCTGTTGTTGGGCCTTCTGGATGGTGGTGATCTGTTGTGCCACCACTGACAGCACCTCGATGTCAATGCGATTGAACTCGTCAAAGCAGGCCCAGGCCCCAGCGCTAAGTGAGGCCAAAATATTGGGTGGGGCACATATGCTCAGAGCCCACCTGGTACCTCTCTCTCAGGGTTCTTCTTATTCTGCCAGGGAGAAGCCCTGAGTGGCAATTCTCATCAGCTCGGCCACACTTAGATGCTTGCTCCAATTCCAGTGCCCACTAGACTGAGTCCTTAATTCTTGACACTCTATCTTGTCCCCTCTACCATCTTTTGAGGTTCTTGGGCAATGCTCCCACATAGCCTTCCCCTGAGGGAGAGCTCAGCCTTTTCCCCTTGCCTTGCACCACCCTCACAATCAGGTTGCGGCCAGGTTCTTACCTGGCCAGGCCCTTGAAGAATTTGCCCATGGCCATGAAATCAAGCTGGTCAGAGCAGTTGAACACAACTGTCTGTATGGCCAAGGCCTTTCCCAGGTCTTTGGTAGTCTCTGTTTTCCCTGTGCCAGCTGGGCCAGCTGGGGCACCCCCAAACTTGAGGTGTAGGGCTCCAGTGAGGGTCAGATAGCACCTATGGGAATGAGAGGAAGTAGGCACAGGCCACCTATATTCTCGCACTCCTCCCACTTTTTTTCATTTTAAAAGATTTTATTAACACTGATGTTTTACATCATATTTCGAATGTCATGTTTAACAAACAAATATTCAAGAATCTCTATATCTAATCACTGGCACATACACTTTAGAACATAACTAAATTAAGCTGAGAGTTTGTATGTCATAGATACATATCGATCTATATAATATAACATTATGTCTATAGAGTATATATCCCACCATATATTTTTCTCCTCCTATTTTTGAGGGTTTCTACAGCTCTAGGGAGCTTCTTGTAGATAGATGGCTCTTATTTCTTACCATCCTCTCAGGCCAGGTATGCTAGGCCTGGTTGCCAGGGCAGGATTGGAACTCACGGCTACCTGTTCAGTGCTCTACCTTCCTCCCCTCACAGCCCTACAGAGCTTTGTTTGGAACTAGCTAGACTGACCAAACTGTAGCTAACTACTTCCTTTATGCAAAACCCAACTGGGATTTGGGGGTTGGAGATAGGAAGACTGCAGTTTGAAGCTATCCCAGGTCTTCCCCCACCCCCCAAAAAATAGTGAGGCCTTATCCCAAAGAACAAACTGAGTCAAGGCTGTTCATGCATGAAATCTAAGGTACACAGCAAACAAAGTCAGGACGATCATATCCTAAGACTAGCCTAGACAAAAGCACGAGGCCCTATCTTAAAAAAAAAATAGGCTTAACCATGGTTCACGTGCAAGGCTCAAAGTTCAAAACTTCAGTACTACCAAAAAGCAAACAAGAAAAAAAACCCACAGATGGGGAGGAAACTCTTACCTGTCAGTGAGGGGTGTGATCACCAGTCTCCCACTGTTGCCTAGGTACTCATAGCCATAGATGAACTCAGCATTCACAGCACGAATGTACAGATCATTGTTTGTCCAGTAGTACCTGGAAGCACAAAAAGATAGGCTCCTGGCCCCAAGACAACTGGCCACCAGGCAAGTATGCAGCCAGAGGGGTTCTTCTGGGGGAATAAAGGCACTGAGGCATCCTTGCCCAGACTTGAGGGCAGGGACCACTCCTTCCCTCATGGTCTCGGATCCCCCCCCCCACCTGCTTGCCCTCACCTGAGCTGAGAGATCCACTCAAAGTCATTCACGCTCACTACATTCTCCTTGATCAGCTTATGCACCACATCCTTGGCATGGACCTCAATGACAATCAGTGCCGAAAGCACTGTCCGCTGCATGCGGGACAGCTTACCCCGCACCAGGGCCACCAGATCACTGAGCTACAAGAGTAGGAAGATCTCCGTTAGAGATCCAGGATCTAGGCTCCTCCTCCTTTGCATGGAGAATGAGCTTCTATCTATCCTGGGTGCTTTTGATGCTAGGAGAGGGGAGGGGAGGAGAGAAAGGAAAAAGGCACATGCATGGCATCAGCCACTGCAGTGTTCAGAACCAATGAAACTTTTGGGGCTGGGGGGTGGACGTGGTGAGGAACTCCAGGCTGGAGTATGATGAGGAACCAGGGCACAGAGCAAGCATAAGCCCACGAGCTGGCGTAGTAGGGACCCAGGCATGTGGCTTCCACTGGTAATTGTGATCCACTAATGATCCAAGCCCAGGCCTTTTCCAGGAAAGAATTGTAGGGAACATTTCTAGGGTGTTATGGGTATAGACAACAGTGACCCTTTTCACTCCCACCTGGCTAGCTAGCTGAGGAAACAGCTTGTTATCGAGGCTCTTTGATTCCAGAGCTTCAGACACCTCCATAGTCCAATAGGTCTGGCAGCCAGCAATGGTCACTTGGCCTGGCCAGTTGAGAACCCACTGGGTCCTGGGCATCTGGGAAGATAATATGGGAAGGCTGACCTAAACTGCTGCCAACTGACTCTTCCCTCTTCTTTCCTTGAATATTGTTCTCTGGCTTGCAGACATTGGGCTGGAATGCTCATTCTGCCAGTCAGTCTCGCAGAAGCTGTTAAGCTTCTTGAAGGTGGCAACATTTCCTCCATAGATGAGATGTTGGAATAGATGAGTCAGAGCCTAAGATAAAGGATTACACAGTCCTGGATTCAAATCTTGGCTCTGCCCCTGGAAATGGCATGCCTTTTGGCAGAATAAATCCCCCATATCTCCACTGTCAGTGGAGAGCAGACGAGGTCCCAGCACAGGACCGGGAGAAGGTTAAGTACTTAAGATTCTTTATTTGGTTTCATTTTTACGCTTATACTGGGGCTTAAAACTCAGGACCTGGGCATGGTCCCTTAGGTTGTTTGTTCCTCAAGGCTGGTAGTTTACCACTTGAGCTACATCTCTACTTCTTGCTTTTTGGTGGTTAATTAGAGATAACAGGATCACAGATGTTGCTGCCCAGGAAATCTTGAGCTTTGAGCAATGATCTCAGAGCTCAGGCTCCTGCGCAGCTAGGATTACAGGTATAAATAAATGGTGCTAAGTACTTATGGAGCATAGTAAGTGATTGTGATTATTAGGAACAAGTCTCATTTTCCAGAATGTGGGTGGGGAGGAAGTTTGGGAGTTTCAGTGTGAACCCTCAGAGACTTCATGGCAACTGAGAGCATGGTCAGGGAGCCAAATGGAAGGTGAGGCAGGAAGACCAAGTAGGATGTGGCAAGCTCACCGTGGGGTAAGCCAGAATGGCCCTTTCAATGATGTCTCGAACACTGGCCTTCATGCTGCGTTCCACCTCCAGCAGCCAGTCCTCCACATTGCTGGAGGGGTAGATGGAGAAGGAGAGCTTTACCTCCTCACCCTCTGAGGAGTACATGTGTGTGATCTCCAAGTCCTCCTGGAATAGCAGCTGTGTGCAATGGAGAGCAAGAGATGGTTACCCTGTGTGTGCTAGAAGGCCTGCCCCTAGCCCCAGACTGACCCGGCCAGTGTTCCCCACCCCCTTCAAAGAGAGACCTCTGGAGGGGCCCCAGTGTCTGCTTTGGCTAGGCCATCCTGGGCTATAGTTAAGGAAGATGTGAGTACATTCCCACAGCTGTGGCCTGGACTTGGAGAAGGAGGCTAGGTCTATCCTGCAGAGGCCTGTGTGGTCTCCTTTGTGGATAAGGGGAGAGATCCCACATTTAACCTTATGGGTGTCTCCACCCAGTCAACACCTCAGTGTTCTGGATGCCTCCAGCAGGGAGCAGGGAAGAGCCTAAATCACAGTATCACCACATCCCTGTTAAGAGGACTTGGTGAAAGGGCAGAGATGTCCCCCTGGGATATGCCCCAATGCTTATGGCCCTGAGACCCAAACCCCAGCTACTCACCCGGGCAATGTTCTCGAAGCACTTGCGCAGGTGGGGCTGCACAGCTGTGGGGTCCTTTGTTTGGGACAAGATCTCTAGTAGTTCATCATCTGACAGGAAGTAGAATCTGCCAGAAGGGAACAAAAGTGAGAGATGAGACCAAGAAGGCTCCCAGGTCCTGGCAGGCACAGTACCTCTGGAGGCAGACACTGACTGGGAGTGGCTGGTGGCACCAACCTGGGGAAGGCACTGCGCTTGGTCTCTAAGTACTCGCTGAGTCCCTTCTGCACCAGGTCCAGCAGCTTGTTACAATCCCGCAGGCTGTCTAACAGCCTCTGGTCAGCACACACATTGATCACCTACAGAGCCCGAGTGGGGAGAGACAGTGTGAGCATGAGCCAACTGGGAGATTACCAGGTAGGCTCACCAGAGACCATCCGCACAAGCCAAAAACCCTCTGTGGGTCCGGAGAAAGAAGGGCAGGAAAATTGTCCCTGAGCCAGGGACTGCCTCTATGCTTCTAATAGTACTGCCAACTCCACAGGGAGGAAACAAAATCTATGGTTTTAAAAAGAAAAGCGAGCGGGGCCGGGAGTTTGGCCTAGTGGTAGAGTGCTTGCCTAGCATGCACGAAGACCCGGGTTTGATTCCTCAGTACCACATACACAGAAAAGAAAAAAAAAAAGCCAGAAGTGGTGCTGTGGCTCAGAAGTGGTAGGACTCTAGCCCTGAGAAAGTCCAAGGACAGTGCTCAGGCCCTGAGCCCAAGCCCAGGACTGACAAAAATAAAGAAAAAAGAAAAAATGAGAGTGCTAAAAGGCTAAGGCATTTGTTTCTGCAGCTGGACTTTTCAGGGCTTCTAAGATAATTATGTAAACTTTGGATCTCCAAGAGAAAAATTATCAGCTGTTATACAGCATCTTTAGGACTAGTGAGCCACTCCCAAGAACACAGCCAAAGCTTCAGACATGTCTTCTAGTCCTTGTTTAAGGAGGAAAAAGACAAGGAGGCTCCCAACGTTATCGAGCCCTGGGGACCCATCTGCCCTCTCAGCTTCCTGGAGCTTGCCTCTCGGTTCTCGTAGGCATTCCTCATGATCTTTCTCCAGATCCGTTCCATGGTCTGATAGCGCTTGCTCTCCACAGGCAGCTGCCGCATGATGTCCTCAGATCTGAAGATGGGCTCCAGGTACAGCCAGGACCGCTGGCAGTTCAGCCATTCCTCCAAAACTTCCTAGGATGGGTAGGGAAGGGATGGACTGTCAAGTTCAAGGCCCATTATAGATTGAAATCAGAGCCTCAAGCTTACTGGGCAGGCCCTCTATCATCTGGGCCAGGCCTCTAGTCCAAACTTGTGGGGCTTTTGTTTTGTAGTTTTGATTGTACTGGGGCTTGAATTCAAGGTCTCATGCTTGCTATGCTCTGTAGGTGTTCTACTGCTATGCCATACTTTCAGCCAAGGGAAGCTTCTGGATGGTGCTGACAATATGAAACTCCATTCTCCAATGGGAACAGAATGATATAAGAATGCCTGTCCTCTAGGGAAATCCCACTACCCCATAGGATATCAAAAGAA
This sequence comes from Megascapheus bottae, assembly GCF_031878675.1. Classification (NCBI taxonomy): domain Eukaryota; kingdom Metazoa; phylum Chordata; class Mammalia; order Rodentia; family Geomyidae; genus Megascapheus; species Megascapheus bottae. Next base: position 17,843,251 of record NC_143510.1, read on the forward strand.
CCAGGGCTACTGTATTTCCCTGTGAGAGCCCATACCCAAACCAGCACAACCCGAGTTGACTGAGCAAAGTTACCCAGTTTGTTGAAAACCAAATTAATCTCTCCTCCATGAAGGATTCTTGGGCCCATGACCCCATATATTTTGAGTCTCATTAGAACTTGAGTTTGAGGTCCCTAAAATACTCCCTGAAACATTATTACAAAATGAGCTACTTCCTCTTTGTGCCTCCCAGTTCCCCCCACTCAGGATCTCTTATCTTTTCTCATCAGTGCAAATACATTCATTCATCCATTTCTTCCTCATGGGATTGGGGCCAAGCCTATTTGGGCATGTGAACAAAGTGCATGCTCTTGAGGAAAGGGCCCATCCTACCTCTGGTCACAAATAGCCTAGCATGGTGCTCTTAGCGTTGGTACTGGGATGTGCCAAACTTTGGAGGAGATGGGAGGTGGGGCTAAAATTTCAGGTGGAGGTGGCAGCCTGAGAAAAGGAGGGAAGTCCAAGGACAATGCTGACATTGCATCTCTAGTTGGCTCAGGGACCGTATAGTTAAGCCCTGCTCACCCAGCTTCTGGTCTTCACTGGAGATCTAGTTCCTAGGAAGGCTCTGAGGGACTATTAGGAGTTACTTTCAAGCACGGGTGCTCCAGTCTCTCCTATTCGGGTCCAAATAAGATGAGGACAAGGGGCTCAGGGCAGGGTGAGAAAGGATTTGAGGAGACTGGGGCCTTATGGTATCTGTCCATCCAATCAAGTTCCAACTCTGAAGGAACTTAGGAGGCCTGATGGCAATTGCATTTTTAAGATTTATCTCCTTATCCCTAACTTCTTTTAACCCACTAACTCATAGGTAGCCAACACCATCCATCTCAGTCATTTTCTTATGAATAGAGTGCTTCAGAGAGCCAGGAACTAGGTAAAGATGAGAAGGCATTCCACTGCTCTGAGTCCCATCTACATATTTGTTAGGAACCACTTAAGAGATCCTTTTGGATGAGTGGAGGGAATGGAAGAAAGGACTAGAAGGGGAAGGCTCACTTGGGTCAGCTTCAGTTTGGTCTCCCAGGAGTTGATGCGTTGCTCAAAGGGCTTCTTGTAGGGTGAGAAGGACATGCTCTGGGTCATAACAATATGGTCATCAAGCAGCTGTGAGGCCTCATCTGGACTCTTGAGGATGTAGGTTTCTGTCTCCTTGTAGGGCAGCACATTGAATAGGACGGTTGACCACTCTTTCTCCATCTTGTCTAGTGCCTGAGGTGGGAGATGGGTATCAAGACTGGGTCTTGGGAAATAGGTACATGTCGGTGCTCTTTGACGAGTACTGAGCAGGGAAAAATTCATCTTGTATGACCTTCACATGGGCCACTTTGGTAAATATTCTCAGCAAGTGCAGTCAACAAGTCCTCCATGGGCCCCTGTTAGGATTCATTTTATGTGTTGCATGTGTATAAACATGTTGTACACACGTGTTGGAGGTAACTAAGGTGCTAGGTGGAGGGATGTGAGCATTGACACTTAATGGATGTGCCACCTTGGCTCCTCCTGAACTTTAAGACATTCATCTGCTTTTTTATATTTACTTGCTTTATTTATCTATCTACTTATCAGTGCTGGGAATTAAACCCAAGGCCTCCCACATAGTAGGCAAGCTCTTTGAACAATACTACTGGCCTCTGTACTCATCTGTTAAATGAGGATAATGCTATCTGCTCTTTCCTATAATCCTGAGGACAAATGGCAATGAAGCCAAGCACTTTACATATATTATTAACACACTTAATGGAATGCCTCTCCCCTCTGGACATGATTCTCTCAGGGATGGGGTCAGTACTGTCATCTTCCCAAATGGCTATCATTTGCAAGGGCTGGTGACCAAGTTGTCCATCAGGGGCTAGGTGGGGTGGAATAGGCCTGCTGATGTCTACTCACCTGCTCAATGGCATACTCCTTGCCAGCCACCTCGGCCACCTTGCTGATGCTCTCGATATGGTCCTGCAGATTCATCTCAAGGCAGCGGGAAAAAGTCAGGTTGGCCTTGGGCCTGACGTTGATATTGATCTGGTTGGATAGTATGTCCCAGTGCCTGGCCCGCATGCCAGGGTTGCGCAGGCCCTGGATCAGTGGGATATATGGCTTGAACTCCTCGATACGGGCTCGAATGTCCAAGGCCACGTCCTGGCAAGCTGCCAAGTAGAGTAGGTGGGCATGAGAAGAGGCTAGCATAGGCAGGGAAGGGGGGAATAGGTCAGTTTGGCCATCTACCTTGGATGTCCTTGAACTGCTTCACGCATTTGTGCATGGTTTTGAAGGACTCGATAACGTTCTTTTCCAGCTGCTCTGCATCAATGGCTGACAAGGGGTCATTCATCCAGCTCTCAGACCAGCGCAGCCAATCAGAAGCTGTGGTCCAGAGGTCCAGGTAGGGCTGGAAGTCCTTCACCATTTTCGAGAGCTTATCGTACTACAGAGCAGAAGGCAAGGCTAGGCTTTCTTGGGACACTCTCTGAACTCTCTCCCTGATACTCCTACTTGGGTGAGATCCTCCCTCCTTGATCCTGGCCATTTTCCTTGCTCCTTTCTTGTGGACACAGGCATGATCTCCCTATACTTGCTACATCCAGGTTCCGGGTCCTGAACTGATTTTCAGTAAGGCCTAAGCTGACCCTCACAGGCTTGCTGACTGGTTCTATTAGTCTTCCTGTAGATTCAGGGTAAGGTATCTCTACTCTACAGGCCAATCAGTCTTGGTCCAGATAAGCCTGACCGCCACCTGCCCTAGCAGCTGGACTCTGATGTGGCTGCAGACCCCAGCTGCTTCCTCAGTCCCTGGGTAAGTGGAGGGGAGGGGTCTTTGGGAGGCTTACATTGGTGATGGGCAAGCCAAAGATGCGCTCGCGGTTGTTGTAGAGCATTGCCAACTGCTGGGAGTCCTTCAGTTGCTTCTTGACTCGCCGAACCTCGTTGGCAATTTCATGTGCTCGTGTAATGTCCACATGGGTGGAGAAGCCAGCTACCACCAGCTGCAAGCCAAAGAGTAAGCATGAGATATCCTTCCATCCCCCTGTGTCCAGGCATTAACATAGACATCCAGGGAACTGGAGTTGATGTTCCCAGGGCATCAGCTTCTCCCAGCTGTGAGGGGACTTTGATTTGGGGTGAGCAGGTTGCTGGCTCATCACAGGCTGGCTGATCATCCCAGGATTACATGGCAAGATTGGGGCAGACGCAGTGCCATGAACACTGTGCCCACTGCTCATTAGGACACCAAGGATACAACAGAAAAGTTAAGGTCCTCTTAGCTTGCCAGGTATCTCTTTGGCCTTTCTGTTCATTCATTCACCCATCCACGCACTGACACAGCATCTAAATGCAGGACTCAAGGACAGACATATGTGTACTTTGGGGAACAGATTCTGGCCCAGAGCTCCCAGCCAAGCCCCACCTGCAATCCTTCCAGCTTTTCCTGGAAGTTGTTTTGATCCATGATCTGGATTTTGTGGAACTTTTCTTCATCTTCCAGGTGCTGCTGCCGGACCATCTCTAGCTGCCCAAGGATCTTACCAGGCCAGTTGCTGGCAGCCCATCTGGCAGGGATGAGGGGCAGAATCAGAAGAAATGCCACAGCTGAAACGATGGGGGTGGCCATGCCCCTGCCTGGCTATTCTACCCCATTCTACCAGTCACCCAGGCTCAGCACCTAGGCAGCAGAAGTATGAAGAGGACAGGGAAAACCAAGTAGCTGAAGATGGCTGGGACTGAGCAAATGGAAAGTCCAATGCCATCAGCATTAAAGCAACCCTAGCCCTGATCTCTGGGAACCACAATACCCAGTATGTCCAATGCAAAGACAGGAGCAGTGAGTGGAGTGGTACAAAGTTTCTTCTTGTGCTTCATCTGAGATGGGTAAAACCAACAGTCTCTAGCCTGCAGTATCCTAGTAACCAACCAGAGGCAAGAGGCCTCTTCCTTCATCAAACCAACTCAGTCTGCCTAACTAGGGTGTTTCAGCTGGCCCAGGATTCCAGTACTAGGGACGCTCTTCTTGAACACCAGAATGCTTGCCAGGCTGGTGTCTTGGGGTTTCCAAGAAGGGACTTTATAGTTCTGAAATCCTCTACCTCATCTGTGATGCAGGATTGAATGAAGGTTTTCTTGTGCTCCACAGACTGACCACCAGATTGATGTTTCTTCAAATACCAACAGAAGACTCTAAATCTAAGGTGTGTGTGAGTGTGTGTGTGTGTGTGTGTGTGTGTGTGAAGCCACTGATGATAAAGAAAGCAGTTGGCTCCCTAGGCCAAGAGGATTTTTACCAAAAATGACTTTTTTATCCTATTAGCTACCTGGTCCTTCCTTGCCCCCTGGCCCCTGTCAGGAGCCATGGCATGCACGCAGTACATGCATTTCTAGTATGAGCGCACAGCCTGTGGCAGACAGGACATTTGACAGCGACTGTGGCACAGCACTTTTTCTCTTACCTCCTAACCCCTACCCAGTATGGAGACCAGTACTTTTACTCACTTATCATTGAAGTCTTCAGAACTGAGGTTATAAAAAAAATCATCCATGACCAGGTAGTTATCCATAACTTTTGCGATCCGTTCCTATATGGGCAGGTGATACTGAAAGCTTGGCTAGAGAAGGGGTTATGGGGACCAGTCTCTCCTAAGGGCAGAGTGCTAAGAAGGGCGCTGTTCTTTCCCAGAGAGCACAAGCCTCAGGCAGGAAGAATGTGCGGCATACAAAGTCAGCAATAGGCTCAGGGCTCTAAGGCTACGACCACCACATTTCCTGTTTCTACTCTCTTGACTCATGCCTTCCACCCCCTGACCAACCGCAAGTCTGCTGTTCCCAACCAGAAGTCCATAAACTCCAGCTGGGTATCTGTCTAAACTCCACATAATTCCACACCCCTAGATCCTAATGTATCACCTGACTTCTAGGCTCTCAGACACCTCCCTACCTCCCCAGCACCCTTAAACCCTTAAGCCTCACCTCTAGAATTGCAAGCTTCTCAGGGATGCCCTTCATCCACTCCCGCAGCTCAGCCAGCTCCTCAATGCTGTTGGGCTTCTCGTAGATCTTGCGGCTGATGCTTCGGAACTCCTCACAGATCTGTCAGTGCAAAGAAGGTTCTGGAAAGGGCTGTGAGCCCCTCCCTTTCCTTCCTTTGGGTCTGTTTCTTCTTCAAGGTTCTCTGCACCTTCCAGGAGGTAACTGACTGTGTACCACCATGACACAACTAAAGGGGCTTTCCGAGAGATGCATCCTGAGTTGCTGAGGTCTCTCCTAGGGCCTTTGACAATCACTGCATGAGGGCAGCCTCTAGGGCCGTCAGTAGAAAGCCTCCTCTGGCCCCACCAATGCATTCAGGGCTTCTGAAGCCAGCACTTATTCACTGTTGACTCTGTAAATCAGTCTTATCTTGGGGTTTTGTGAGTGCTTCTCAGAATCCTAGGGAAAGAGGTAGCAACTTCCCAATGGGAAAGCTCCCTACAGTCAGACAAGAACTGAGGCAGAACGACTTCCATTTCTTTTCTATTGGCCTGGACATCTGCAGGTATCCTCAACCTTGACTTAGGACCATCTTGCTAGTGGATATGTATCAGATGGGTGAGAACTTACACTTTCCACCTCATTGTGTAGGTTCTTGGCCAGGATGTCTAGCATAGACGTGGCCAGGGCTTTGCGCTTCTTGGACAGGCTCTGCTTGACATTGTCGATGTTGATATAGAAAGGCCCAATGACAATGCTGCTAGGTAGTGAGCTGTCCAAGATTTCCTTCTCTTTTAAGTGGGTGAGCACCACTTCCCGCACTTCCTCAGCTGTGGGGGCACGTGTCTGGTACTCTCTGAGGACAGGGTGCACACACAAGATGTAGGGTGGGCGGGGATGCAAACACACACAGATACACTCAGACTTGCACACATACACACACATGTGAGCACATACTTAAGGAAGACAGACACATCATTGTTGCTCAGCTCCAGGTACTTTCCATACTCCTTGGCGTAGGCCTTCAGTGGGATCATGGCCTTGCGTATGGCCTTGGCGATAACACCCCTTAGCTCTTCTACCAGTGGCTCATGAAGCCCCACAGACTCCAGCAGGGGGTCTCCACTGATAAAGATGTCCTCCATCACAAGCTATGAAGAAGAGATGGGGAGGGTAGAGCTGGTGGCAAAGACGTCCTTCAAGCAAGCAAAGAGGTGTGGTCGAAACCTGGAGTAGATGGCAGTGTGTCCAGGCACAGCCAGCATGGTGTTAGAGGTGGGGAACGCCTGGCAGTTGTGTGTTATAGAGAGGGCTACAGATAAATTCAAGGCTACAATTTACTGTGGAACCCACTGAGGGACAATGTTCTCTGCCTGACCTGGCTCTTCCCAAGTGCTAAGGAAAGGATTAGAGGGGCAATCATGTCCCTGGATATGATGAACCAGCAAGAGGTCATTGGTGTTGTGGAAGCTCTTGGGTCTGGGGAGTAGATTGTGTTTAGTGGAGTATATGCATAGCAGGGGTGACTAGTAGATACTAGTTGTATGTGGGAATTGGCCCATGTCTGCTTTTAAGGTAGAATGGTAACAACTGGGATAAGTGGTAAGAATTGAGGGGACAGGCTTTGGGACAGAAGGCATACATGGCTATGATTAGTCTAGCAAGTTCCAGGGTTCAAACTGCTGCTCTAACATTTAGCAGTTCTGTGACCTAAGCTAAGTTAAACTTCTCCAGGTTACAAAGGGAGAGTGTTAATAGATTTCAGTTCAGTTATGGAGAGGATTAAAGGAGGTATATGAGAACTATAGAGTTGAGGATGCAGCCTGCCAAGTGGGAAGAGGCCATGATACAATTTAATGGCTCTGAGGTTGGTGGAAGTTCCCCCATGGCTTCGGAGCCACTAGCCACGAGTAGCCAGTAGGGCCAGGCCAGCAGGTGCCATGGCCCCGCCCAAGCTGTGTATACCTTCTCCAGCTGGGGTACTGCATGTGTGGCCAGGATGCCCTTGTTGAAGAGGTTGAGCAGAGATGTCTCAAACTGCTCCAAAGGTGTGCTGTAGTGAACCCCTGAGGTGTCCAGCACCAGGTCCACAATGAACAAGGGGTTTTTCCGGGGCCTGGGGAACAAAAGCTAGGCTGAATATGGGTGGGGTCTGAAGAAAACCCTTTATCCTTCCTGCCAGCACTGGAGCTCTCAATTTCTCCATGCATATTCACTTCTTTTTTCTTCCCAGATACCTCCAAGTGACCGGAGAGAAAGACCCAGACCAGCCAAACACATGCCTTTGCTCCTTCTTTGTGCCCAGAGATCTTCAGACACCCCAGAGGAGGAGGCACTCATCCCATCCTGAAGTCATCAGGCAGGTTGGCTAGATCCTAGGTCCTTGTAACTTCACTCTCTCTCTGAGAGCTCATTACCCTTGGTTTCAGATGTCCACTGCTCTTCCCAAACCCCAGCCTGAAACCTCCTGATGGCTTCTGGCTCACCAGCTCCCTAAAGGCCCATCCTGATTTGCACTGGTCCCCACATCCTGTCCTCCTTCATCCTGAGCAGGCCTCCTTCATCCTGCTCAGCTACTTGTGCTTCCTCAGCTACTTTCAGTGCTCCTAACTCCTGCTATCTCTACCTGGTTGGGCCCTCTACCTACTGGCCTGCATGTGACTGTTTCATCTCATGTTCCAGGTGTTGGCTCCAATACCATACCTCTCTGACCCTCTGCCCAGGGCCCATTCTCGGTGATCATTGTATTCCCTAGCAAAATCAACAATGACAGTATCTGTGTAATAGCTTACTGTCTGTTTCCTGGTAAGAATGGTAACTATATATCTTCTTCCTCTAGAACCATGCCTACTTCATAGAAAGTCCATAAAGAATATTTCTCAGTTCAGTAACTCAGAGACTAACAGTGAATGGATATCACCAGAACGCAAGTGGGAGCTGGTGGGACTCTGTTCCGCAGCTCAGGTTCTTCCTGTGGTCAAGGACCCATTTTCCCAGCTTAGCCACTGGAGCCTAACCCTGAAGAGAAGAGCCCACCTGTAGGGACTGTTGATGAAGTCTCCACCCCAGGCCATGTCATCCGTGCAATCAAGCACACTGTAGCAGGTATCACTGATGAACTGTGAGAAGCTGGCCAGTGAGTCCTGCACCAGGAAGCGTAGCGTGTCCTGAAGCATGTATTTGATCAGCTCCATCAGCTTGCGCAGCTTTGACATGAGGTACACCTCCCAGTTGGTCTCGTACAGGTTGTACCAGCCCTTGCTCATGTCACGCAGGCTGCTGCGCATGGCTACTTTCAGTGTGCTGATCCAGCTGTCCTTGAGGAACATCTGTACCTGGAGTGGCCACAGAGACCATTGCAAGGTCACTCAGGAACCTCCCAGCCATAATTGATGCACTTGAGGACTCTATCCCAGGGCTCCTGAGGTGGCTTCAGCACTCATCTGACTGTAGAGGGAGCTCTCGTACTATAGCCTGCTGTCAAGCCCCTACAACTAACACCCTCATGTGACCCCTGCTCTAAGGACTTCCCGCTGCAGAAATGGTGCTTCCTCTCCAGCTTTGGGCAAAAAAGACAGAGATGAGAAAGAAGCAGAGACAGAATGGGGCAAAAATGAGCAGTGAAGGAGAAATGCATAGGAATGGAAGAGACTGGAAAGGAGAGAGGCTGCTTTCCACCTCTGTCTCTCACCCTGATCCTCACGTTGATACCCTTCGGGGTGGGATTCCTGCGATCTTTGCTAGATCAAGGGCAACCAGAGCTGGGCTGGAGTAACTGGAGGAGACCTTGGCCTATGTCTGTTGGTTCCAAGGGCCTATGTATACTACCCTCCATGCTCTGGGGCCCAAATACCTGGGAGAAGGTCTGTGATTCAATCTGTTCAAACTCCTCCAGGCGGCTGAACTTGGACAGGCTTGAGTGGAACAGTGACATGTTGGTCACCTTATTGCACTCAGCCCGCACCTTGCTCAGGGCTGTGATGACTTCTGACCGTGTGAGCAAGGACACAAAGGTGAAGTCCTCCTTCTGTTCCCGGAAGGGGTACTTGGGGAAGCTCACCAATCCTACAGGGGTGGGAGCCAAGCGCCTGTGTCAGGTAAGCCTGGGATATACTACGAGGCAGGATGTATCTACAGGCTGCTTGGGATTCCTGCTTTCCTTTCCAAAAGAGACAGTCTCATCCCTAGAACTCTGTCCCCACCATGTGCCAAAGTGGCCCCAAGCCATAGTGAATTGCCTGCCCTGGGATGTGTTTCCAGGCCTCCCTGGTTGAAGGCCACCTTCAGAAGTAGGGAGCAACTGCAGCCTCTCTGTTGTCTCTGGCTGGTGCTATGCATGCGCACCCTGAAGCTTGTCTGAAACCTGCCCCTGGATACGCAAAGAAGGAAGATGTGAGCGCCAGGACTCCTCAGAACATCTGCTGTCCACACTCTAGCCTGTCCTAGGCACATCACACACAGGAAGCCTGGGCCAGGAAACAAGAGTGGTCTAAGCAAGGGCAGTAGGGGATCCTGGGTCCTTCCCTGAGACTTGGTTGCCATAATGCTATCTATACTCTTGTTATAGGAGGAAAGAAAGGATTTATGTCCTTGAAGCCTCTATCATCTACTTACTTCCAACCATGGATTTCCTGGTACACATTTACCTGTGGCATCTACATTATTCTGACCCTTCCTTCCTTTTGTTCTCACTTTCTTTCTCTTTTTTTCAGCTCTGGGGTTTGCCCTCAAGGCCTTTCCCTTGCTAAGCAAAGGGTTCTACCACTTGACCCACATCCTATTCCTTTCGTGCTTTTGTTATTATTTTTCAGTAGGATCTTGTATTTCTTTCCTGGGCTACCTTCAGATCATCCTCCTTCCTTTACCTCTTGAATAGCTGAAATGATAGATGCATGCCACCATGTCTGGCTTGACGAAGGCTTGCTAACCTTTGGCTTGGGCTGGCCTTGAAACACAATTCTCCTAATCTCTGTCTCTGAGGTACCGAGCCTTGAACTCAGGGCCTGAGCACTGTCCTTAGGCTAGAGCTCTACCATGTGAGCCACGTCACCATTTCTGGCTTTTTTTCTATGTACGTGGAATCGAACCCACATCTTGGTGCATGCTAGGCAAGCACTACCACTAGGCTAAACTCCCGGCCCAGACTAGTATTTTTTAAGACCCTTTCTTCTGCTCCCCTGATTAAAAACCTCCAGGCAACTAGTAAAAGAAAAGTATAAGTGCTGGAGACTGGTGAGTATAGGAAGGGCTGGGCCTATAAGGACCATCAGTGGCAGGACAGGTGAGTCTAGAGGAAGGGAGTGTTAGCCAGTTGGGCAGTCACGAGTTCAACGACTCTTACCATACTCTGGCACCTTTTCCTCCTCCTTCTTGGGCAAGGTCACATAGGAGAATGTGTCGGGTTTGGAGGAAACGATTTGGTCGAAGTTGATCTTGTTCATGCTGCGCTCGTAGTCCAGGTTCACTTCTCTGGTGAGATTGCTGAGATGCTCAAGAACCCTGCCCATGGAAAGAGAGACCAGGACCCACGGGATCCTCTGTTATTGACTGAGGTTAGAGCTTCTTCTCTGAATCCACAGGTATATCCCAACCTGACCCTGAGCCACTAACCTTCACCCTTGTCCCCCATCCCCTCAATTGCATCATTTCCCCAAGTCTGTCCATTTAGCTTCCTATTTCTTCTTGTCCTGTTACAGCTATAGTACTGTTGTTCTAGTACAGAGTTCCTTTACCTTAGTTCTAGCCACTCCAGTCCATGCCCTAAAAAGCTCAAATCTGACCACATCTTTCTGCTGGGTGCCAGTGGCCCATGACTAATCCTAGCTACGTAGGAGGCTGAGATCAGAGAATCAGGATTCAAAGCCAACCTAGGCAAAAAGTCTAATTAACCACCCAAAAAGTTGGACAGAGTTATGGCTCAGGTAGTAGAGTGTGCTAGCCTTGAGCAGGAAAAGCTGAAGAACAGTGCCCAGACCCTGAATTCAAACCACCAGTACTAGCACAAGTGCACACATGCTCTTCCCCTCCCCCCGCATTCCTCCACTCCCAATCCCTGATCCAAGAGGTTTTTCCCACTGGCACCTTCCCAGTCTCCCTTGAAAGTGATGACAGAGTAGTAGTACCATATATATTTCATAGGTTATATGTGTCATAGATTATATATATTTTATAGATTTATCTTCTGTAAGAACCTTAAGAAATGATTTCTCAATATAACATAAATACTTTTTTTTTGCTTGAAGTCATTTCCAATTTAAACTCTTTGCTGCATTTTTCATATACACAAAGCATAATAAACAGCCTGATGTATGATCACAACACAAATTTGACTTTGAAATCACAACCTACTGAACAGTCAGAATGGGACTGGGAGCCCAAGGTCCTTTATTATGTCTTCCCTGGCCAGTCCCAAAGGAATAGCATCTAAATGCTATCTTGACTAGCACCATAAATGAGTTTTGCCTCTTCGTAAATGAACAAGCACATCTAATGGAAAATCTCAGCTTCTAAATTCCCCACTGAAAGGGACCAGGTCTTCCTGGAGAAAAAGCTAATTTCAGGACTGAAGTAGAATATACAAGAAAAGCCTAGAACTTCTTGCTGTGCCAGAGAGAGAGAGAGACAGAGAGACAGAGAGAGAGAGAGAGAGAGAGAGAGAGAGAGAGAGAGAGAGAGAGAGAGAGAGAGAGAGAGAGAATAAGCTTCCAGAGATTCTCACTAGCCAAATTTAAGCATCAAAATTTGTTTTTGAATGAGACTAAAATATTTTAACCTTTTCAACATAGTAATAAGCCATGAGTCTATCTAGACAATAAGGGCTCTGGTGATGAACAAGAAAATTGCTTGGGGATGCCAAAAAGCCACATGGAATAGGCAAGGCAGCCACACACAGAGATGAGATCCTTCACGAAGGCAGCTTTATGCCCCTGGTAACACTATTTCTCCAATGAACTAGTGCTGGGAGACAGCACACGGGGACTCACTGGGGCCCTTTGCGCATCCGTGGCGTGCTCATGGCCCACTGCTTGATCCTGTTCAGACTCTGCTCACTGATGATTCGCTGGCCCTCGGAGGGCATACAGTCCACATACAGGTTGTACAGCAGCAGTGCCTCAGTGTTCTTGCGCAGGTCATTGGCCTCCACCACACGTTGTGTGAATATTTGAGGGTCCTCAGCACAGAAGAGGAGCTGGATCCGTGGCACCCAGTACTGACAGACAAGAAGGGGTGGCCTTCCTGGGAGCCAAGTGGGAAAGAGAAGGGGACAGAGTCAGGCTCTCTGAGCTGGAGCACTACCCTCTAGCCAGCTAGGTCACGAATACACTGTGGCCCTGAGCAAGTCCCCTACTCTGAATTGAATGTGTGAAATGGGTATGTGAACATTCTGTGCTCTGCCTGCTCCACAGGGTGTCATGGGAGAGGAATGGGAAAGTGCTTCGTAAACTGTAAAGAGCTATGCTCCGATAAGGAGCCTACACAGGAGAGGTCATCAACAATATACTCAGGGCAAATGTCACTCACTGAGGGGCCTCAGGGTCTTTCCCGCATCATGCTACCAGCTGTTTTTAATTGACAGGATCAATAGGGTCACTAGCCCTTCTTGGAGTCTCTGAATTGCTTGCTGGTCCTTTGACTATGATTGGTCAGGAGGCATAAAGCCAGAGACCAAACTGAAGGGGGAGTTGGTGGTACCCTTAGTAGAGGAACCATGGCTAACCCAACCATGGCTAATCTCTACTGGAAGCCTCTTGGAGCAGAAGTGAAGCTCATACCATTGGCAGTAACTCCTCCATTCACGATGGGCATCCCCATCTCATCTCGAACCAGTCCTTTCTCATTTGTTTTGTGCACCAGGAATAGCTTGTTTTCTTCATCATAGTCCAAGACACCAACCTCACACCACTTGTAGTCCAGCTTCTGGTTCTTGGGGTCCTCTGAAACAGGAGATGAACCCCACCAATATTCCCTGCTTCAGGGGCCTCTGAGTGTGGCATAAAGTGCTAGGGTGGATCTCAGAAGTCATTTATCTAGCCTCTATCACACCAGAATGGCCCTCTGGGTCCAGCAGAGCAAGGGCCTTGCTTCCTCCCAGCTGAGTTGGCCATTTATGAAGCTCCAGCCATAGAGGTTCAGAAGGACAAGTTCTCTCTACATGCCCCACCAGGGCAGAGCCACAGGTTGATGTGGTAGGGACAGGGCATGTGAAAGCTGCATACAAAATCTTGCTGAAGACTTCTCATTGGTGGTTGTCATGTATGAATTATACCCCTTCAAGGTGACCAAGGACAAGGAGAAGAGCTACTGGACTCTTTCCATCAGAAGGCATGTAGGGCAGGGTTAAAGACCATTGCACTGCACAGGGTTCAAGGGCCTTCAGCAGGGCCTGTTTGCTCAGGATGGGCCTCTTACCTGCTCCCTTGCTGAATACTTTTAACCTCATCTGTGGTGTGTGTGTGTGTGTGTGTGTGTGTGTGTGTGTGTGTGTGTGTGTGTGTGTGTTAGTCCTAGGGCTTGAAATCAAGGACTGAGCATTGTCCCTGAAATTTTTTTCTAGCACTCTACCACTTGAGTCAGAGCTCTGCTCTGGCTATTTCTCCTGTCTTTTTTTCTTTTTTGAGTAGTTTATAATAGGTAAGGGCACTGGTGGTTCACACCTGTAATCCTAGCTACTGAAGAGGCTGAGATCTGAGGACTGTAGTTTGAAGCCAGCCCAGGCAGAAAAGTCCCCATAAGACTCTTACCTCCTGTTAACTATTTAAAAAAATTGGAGTGGCACTGTGGCTCAAGTGGTAGAATGCTAGCTTTGAGCACAAAGAGGCTCAGAAGAGCACTCAGGCCCTCAGTTCAAGTCCCACAACTGACAAAAAAAAAATCTCATGGACTTTCCAGCTAGACCTAAGAGACATCTACAAAATCTTTTTACCCAAAAGCATCACAATATACATTCTTCTCAGCAGCCCATGCAACTGTCTCCAAAATAGACTTTATCCCAGGTCACAAAGCAAATCTTTGCAAATGAAAGAAAACTGAAATTACTTCCCTGTATCCAGTCAGACCACAATAGAATAAAAATGGAGCCCCACAGCAAAAGCCATCACAGAAAATACTCAAACTCATGGAAACTGAACAATACATCACTGACTAATGGTGGGGGACTGGTCATCAAAGAGATGAGAGAAAATTTAAACATTTCTGGAATATAAATGAACACATGAATATTAGCTCCTCTGGGAAACAGGAAAGAAGTTCTTAGAAGAAAGTTTAAGCTATGAGTGCCTATATCAACCAATCAGAGAAATCTCAAATCAATGCTCTAATGACACCTAAAGCTCCTAATAAAACAGAAACAAGCTAAACTCAAAACCAGTAGGTGGAAAGAACTAAAAATTAGATCAGATATAAATGAATTCAAGACTAGAAAAACATACGAAGAATCAACAAAATAAAAAGTTGGCTCTTTGAAAAAAACTAACAAAATTGACAAGCCTTTAGCAAAGAAATCACCCAAATACATAAAATTAGAGGTGAAAAAGGGAACATCACAACAGAACCAGAAAAATTCAGAATATTATAAAGGAATATTTTGCAAACCTTTATGCCAACAAATTGGAGAATTGCAGAAACGAATGCATTCCTAGAGAACATCAATGTACCTAAACTGAGTCAAAAAAGATATCAACTAATTAAATAGACCCATAACAAGCAATGAAATTGAAATAGCAATAAAAGGTCTCTCATCTAAGAGAATCCTGGGACCACATGGATTTACAGTCAAATTCTGTAAGGCCCTCAAAAGGAGAGTTAATACCAATACACCTTAAATTCTTCAATGAAATAGAAAGGGAAACACCACTATCTCACTCATCCTATGAAGCCAGCATTCTACTCATCCTAAAACCAAATAGGGAACCTTTAATTAATATAGATCAAAACTTCTCAATAAAATTAAAGCCAACTGAATTCAACAACTAACAAAAAAACATACATTATGATCCATCTCTGGGAGGTTCAATATGCATAAATCAATAAATGTAATAGAACACAACAACAGAAGGTCAAGAAGCACATGATCATCTTAATAGATACAGAAAAGGGTTTTGACAAGCTCCAACATCCCTTTATGAGAAAATCTCTGGAGAATGCACAGAGCAGTCCTCAATATAATAAAAACTGTGTATGACAAACCTACAGCCAACGTTAGGCTTAATGGTGAAAATCTAAAACCATTTCCTCTAAAATCAGGAACAAGGCAAGGATGTCCACTTTCTCTATTCCTCTTTAATATATTACTGGACTTTCTAGCAAGAGCAATTAGGTATGAGAAAAAGCATAAAGAGGATCCAAAAAGGGAAAGAAGAAATAAATCTACCTATTTTTGCAGATGACATGATTTTGTACTTGAAGGACCTTATAGACTCCTTCCTCAAGCTACTAGAGCTTATTTAAAACTTTGGTAAAGAACAGGGGTTTAAAAAAAGAGTTCAGTACCTTTTCTGTATGTGAACAATGAGATAAGCAAGACTGGAATCAGGAAAGGACCCCCGTCCCCCCCAAAATCTTAGGAATTAACCAAAGATGTGAAGGACCTCTATAAGGAAAACTGTAAAATTTAAAGAAGGAAATTGAAAATTTAAGGAAATGGAAAGACCTTCTATGCTCCTTGGGTTGGAAGAATTAACATCGTGAAAACGGCTATACTGCCCACAGCAGTCTACAAATTCAATGCAATACCCATCAAAATCCCAGCATCACTCTTCAATAAGAGAGAAAACAACCCAAAAGTTCATATAGAATAACAAAAGATCCCAAACAGCAAAATCAATCCTTAGCAGGCAGAATAATGTTGGAGGAATAACAATATCAAATTTCAAACTCTACTACAGAGTTTGAATGCTATTACCGAAATTTGGTCAAGGAAGAATTCAAATAGTGTAATTCCCTAGAAAGGAAAAATCAAAGTTCAGCGAAACAAAACACCAGGAAGCTGGTACTTGAAAGGGATTGGGTGGGGGTCAAGGGGAATGGATAGATGAATGAAAAAGAGAAGAGAGGGAGAATCCAATGCATATTCTACAAAAATAAAGATAACAATAATAATAGGCTAAAAAAGAAAATGTGTGCCTGAGTGTGTGGGGTGTGACCAATGACTATGATTGCGAATGTGTGTAACAGGTGTGTGTTGATGAGACAGTATGTCACAGTGTGTGAACCATGTAGAGGTAAAAGCTGAAGTAGTGGCCATTCCTGGGTGGTGGGATGGAAGGACTACAACCAGACCCCTCTCACACATCTTTGACCATTTCAAATAAGCATTTGTCTTTTATTACCAAGAAATCAAAGAGCTTCTGTTTTTGTTTTGTTTTTAATATGTGAATGAAGTACTAGCCTCTCCCCTCTCGGCCCATTCTTCCTATGTATCCAAATGGACTATAAGGATTGACTCCCATCCGTTTTCTCAGGTGCATACAGATACCAGGCAAGCCACCAACGATAAGTGCAGACTGCCTGTTGCTGGCAGGGCAATCCGACCTGAGCCTGGCTGTAAACATTTCATTATAGGCCTAGCCTATAAGGCTCTGAGGCTAAGGGTAAAGAGGTTGTATCCTGTGAAGGTCAAACTGTCTAGGCAAGAAAGATATAGAACTGTTTGAACATTAAAAAAAGCCTGAGACCTTGGATAAGGGAATATTTACCCTATTCTCTGCCCACACCTGCAGTCACCCCTCCCCCACACTAAACTCATGTAACTCCTGTCTCCTTGCTAAGACCCTTGATTCCAACTCCACCTCTTGACACAATCTCCATAGTCTAGGTGCTCTATTTCTAGCCTTCCTGACAATACCATCCCTGGTCCCAGGATTTCCTGTCTCCGTGGCCAGTTTCTTGGCCTTATTCCAGCTAAGAGGCCTCAAAAGTTCTCTAAGCTCACATGGTTGCCAGGAGAAGTGCATAGAGGGGCTGCTGGGGTAAAATAGCACCCTGATCCCAGGCTAACCCTGCTCACCGTGCCCCAGGACATCATCGGTAGGTAGGAGGGCTTTCCCAGGGACAGGTTTCCTATTCTGAGACTCTGAATCCAAACCCATGTCGATCCACTCTTTGGGTGTCCGGCAGTCAAACTCTTCATTGTCGAAAACCTGGAGGCAAAAGGGTGGAGGAAGCAGCTTTCCTAGCTGTCAAATAGACTTAAACATGCCAGAGGCCTCCCCCGGAGGTCTCAGCTGTAGGCTGAGGAAAGGCTGAGCCCTGCCTCAGCTATTTACAAAGACACGTAGGGTGGGAATGGGGAGGTGGGGCTGGGGGGAGGGGTATTGGACCCCTGTGCAGTTCAGCTAGGTTCAGACAGAGGGTGTTTGGGGACTCAGTGCAGAATGTATGCTCGGTTGCCTATTATTCCAAACATCCAACTAAGGCTTGAAGGAACAAACAGGTACCTTTTGGATTTCCTGAGCACCCCAATTTAACTGAGGAGCAATGGATATTCAGGACTATCAGGAGGTAGCCCTTGCTAGGGTGACAGCATCTGGATTTAACTCTGCCTCACCACAGGGAACCCAGGTCAAAAACACTTAGAACTCGCAGAGGGTGGGAAGAGAGATGAATGAAAGTCATAATCAGATTGTGCTCTGTCTCTCTCCTCTCTAGACTTAGTTTCCCCATTTGTAACATAGAGGAGATGGCTGCCTCTTCCATATCAAGTCTTTCCATTCTAGTAGTCCAGAAACAGCTCCCCACCTTTGGACAGACCCTCAAGGAGACTTGTTCCCTACTGCACAGCCCATTCAGGGTGCTTCTAGGTGTCGGTAGGAAGGGTGGGGACAGACATACAGACTGCCCAGGCTCCAAAGAGGAAAACAAAAAGTATTCCTGAGGACTTAGGACTTCTCCCACCTCCCCCACCTGGGCTAGGATGCTAGAGGGACTTGGGGTCTTGGGGTGGGTTCTGATTGTTCAGATGACAAGCGTGTTAGTGTGGATGGAGTAGGATTCCTTCTGGGGCCTGACTCTTAAGCTTCAGCTGGAGTCCTGTGATTCTCTCTCTCTCTCTCTCTCTCTCTCTCTCTCTCTCTCTCTCTTTCTCTCCCTCCCTCCCTCTCTCTCTCTCTCTCTCTCCGTCCATCAGTAATTGGTGGCAGTGCAGTAGCTCACCTTCAGTGGAAGATAGATGGGGAAGAGTGGGTCATGGCCCTGTTCGATGGTTTGTGGATTCTGAAGGTTTGGATGCCGGGGCATGAGCTTATTGGAATCGATACCCTTGCTGGTCAATAGCTGTTCAATGTCCAGGCTCAGGTATTTCCGCCTCCTCCTGGCCAGGGCAGGCAGGGGTATTAGAAGGATGGCTCATGTGAAATGGCTCCATGAGTGTCATCAAGGTCCCAGGAAGTGTTGTAGAGGGTGTGGAGAAACCCCTTGGGTATCATCTGCCCCTCTGAGACTGGTCAGAAAATGGCACAGCAACTGGGATGGAGTCCTGGACTCTAATTGCCATTCCCTGGCAGTTCCCACTTCATTGACTTAAATGCCACCTTCCCCAACTCCCTAGTAAGAAAGTTAGTGGTTTTTTATGAAGACACCAAAGAGCTGAATTTGACCTTAACACCTGTACACACACTGTACTGGGGGGCTTGTCACCTAGGGGTCTACAGTCTCGTGATGTTTGAACTGGACAGGCATCACCTCCTGGGAAGAGGCCCCACCCCACAGCCCACAGAGCCAGCATACCTCTCAATCTCAATCTTGCGAGGGCACTGGCCTGGCAGCACCTCAAAGGGCACCTGCACTTTGGGCTCATAGGCCTGCAGGGGGAAGTCAGTCTGGGAGAGCAGCCGTGTGGTGGACCCAATGCTCTGCTGCTCCACACGCTCCTTGAAGTCTTCAGGAACCTTGAAGGTTCTGACTGCAGGCAGAGTCAGAGGATAGGTATGGCTGATCTCAGGCTGTGATCCAATGTCCCCCGCTCTCAGCAATACAACAAGGCACACAGCCACTAGACAGGACACTGGTGGATAGGGTGCTCAGAGCCTATCTGTGGCCAAGCAGGGTCAGGAAGAGACCCCTCTTGGCCTTTCTCTCCTATACTCAAGCAAGCATATTTGGCATTCCCTTTCAAGTCACCAATCACCCCAGCACCAAGGGCCATTGTTAAAGCTCGGCACTGAATTTAGTTACTAGTGAGGCTTACAGCTGAACAGGAAGGATGAGTCTCTGCCATCTCACCTCAGAGATCCCCAAGTACATGAGAGTCTGAATCACATTCATGATGTGGACTTGTTGCTAGGCTTGAGGTATCCTGGATACTGGAGGGGTAGGTGGTCCTAAAGGACCCTCAAGTCACCAAATGGATGCTCCAACACAGAGATCTAGAGGCTTCCACTCTAGATCTGGTGAGAAAGGGGCTGGTGGAGAGGGACCCATAGATAACCATTTCGCTTGGACTAAGGATTTCCTAGGACTTAGAGTGCTCAGTGGAGAGGAAATTCCAAGGAAAGTCCAAATCTATAAATGGAGAAAAGGAGTGTGGGAATACTCCAGAAAGAAATGGGCCACCTTCCTAGGGCCCAACTGGAATCTGAGTGATCCCTATCTAATCTTCTGGTGGAAAAAGATTCTAAAGAATCCCAAGGGGGCTGAGTGCCAGTGGCTCACATTTCCTAACCCTAGCTTCTCAAGAGGCTGAAATCGGAGGATTACAGTTCAAAGCCGGCCTGGGCAGGAAAGACCATGAGACTCATCACCAATAAACTACCCCCCAAAAGCCAGAAATAGAGCTCTGACTCAAATGGTAGAGTGCTAGACTTGAGCAAAAGCAGCCCAGAGGCCTGGTAGGCACACACACACACACACACACACACACACACACACACACACGAATCCCAAAGGCCTCAAAGTTCTGGTGCTGCCTCCTTGGGCCTTGCCACCTTTCTGAAGTCGAGATATAGTCTTACTTTAGGAAGGCCCGCCTTACGAGTGCCCTCTGGAGTCCCAGAGAAGCCTGGCCTGGGCTGCTGCTTGAGCTTGGCAAACAAGTCCACTTTCCTAGCAGAGTGGCCAGCACTCGGGGTCTCTGTAGCACCAAATGGCTCTCAGATCCTAATCACCTGGTCCTAAGCCTGTGGGTCCATGATACCATTCTACTCCCAGAATTCACTCAGGGAAGGAGCCAAGGAGCCAGGGTGAAGTGGATCAAGGCTGGTTCTAGCCCCTGGCAGGTGTCTTGGACCCTCTATTTAGCTTTCAGGTGGTAGAGTGAACTTCTGTCACTGGTCCATTAGACCAAAGCTCCAAATACCACCTTGAGGCCTATTAGGGGTGCTTTTCCTCCCAGGGGTAGGACTAGTGAGGGGCTGATCATGTCCATACTTCATGCCTGCCAGAGATGACAAAAGTGCCATTCTAGTCCCCATCAGGCCTGAGATCTGCAGTTCATTACCAAGGTCATTGACATTTGTGAGACTATTGAGAAAAAGTCAGATCCTCAGATAAGTAGACAAATTCCCACACTAGCGGGGCTAATCTGGAGAGTGCCAGCAAGGAGCTGGACCTTTTCTGGGATGTACAGAGAGCAGACATTTGGAACTACTGGGTATCTGGGCCTGAAAGAAGGGCACATCCTATGTACTGAAGAGGAAAATGACAGCTTCTTCATTGTTAACCAAGGACCCTTCTAGAAACATCTTATCCAATCTGCCAAACACCCCAAAGACCTGACTCAGTCCTTTGTCATGTTGAGTGAGACTTGTTCTTTCCATGGAGTCCACAGCACAATCCTCATTTAGTGAAAATGAAGCTTCTAGACCCGAATGCCCGTGGGTCTCAGACACCTGTGTGCTCTGAGTCATGTTTCAGATGCTGGGGGGCCCAGAAGGGAACAACTAAATACAGCCCTGGCCTCCCCCAAACCCCTCTTCTAGGGGAAGCAGTAAACCCACACATGAAAGCCCAGGGACACCGGTCCAAGAGAGAGAATTGTGCTCTTGTCCTCAGCTGCTCCAGACCCTTGTCCCAGCTCCGTGAAGGAGCCTGGGCTTTGCAAAACATCTTATTTCTTTCTAGATCCATTTCACTCTTAAGGAAGCTGGGGCTTACTGCCAGAAACAGAGCATCTCCCCAAGGCCAGAGGCCCTGCTCCTAAATGCCCAACAGGCCCTACCCATGCCCCATCCCCTTGGGCACTGACCTTGAGGGGTGAACTTGTTGAGGTCAGCTTGACGCAGCAAGTTCTGGCTCGTGCAGGGGCCTTGACACACATCCTGAAACCAAACCCCAGAGTGCTGAATGTGCATCAACATCCCAGGTATGAGCCAGGCACTGGTGGCTCACACCTGTAATCCTAGGAGGCTGAGATCTGAGAACTGCAGTTCAAAGCTAGCCTGGGCAGGAAAGTCTCTAAAACTCTTATCTCTAACTAACCATTAGAAAACCATAAGTGGCACTGTGGCTCAAAGTAGTAGAGTACTGGCCTTGAGCAAAAGAGCTCTGGGACAGCACTCAGGCCCTGGGTGTAAGCTCCATGGCTGACAAAGAAAAATAAACCAACAAAAAACAACAATAACAACAAAAATAACCAAGCATCCTGAGACTATTAGGACCTGGGAAAGACTCTAAGGCCAGGTACCATTTGGAGATCCACCAGGAAAGCACGCCAACAACATAAAAGTGAGGCAGAACTGTTGAGTTCAAACACTGTTCCACAGGCTGTAGTGGGAGACAAGCTGTGGCTGCCTGGGATATGCTCTAGTCTAGCATAGCTCCCTTCCTGAGAACACTCCCATTATATATAGGGGCTTATCCATGAGTCAGGAACTGCAAATCAGGTGTCTGTGTATATCCTCTCCCAAGAACTGTTCTGGAACTGCTGGACTGGATATCGGTGGGTACGCATCTTGCCTCTCTTAGTTTAGTCCCCCCCTGCCTAAAACCTTCCTAAAGCTATCTGGATGAACTCGCTCTAGTCATCATTCTCTCACCAGCCTTAGCCTTCAATCTTTCCTCATATTCTACCCTCCCTCTTCATATGCCTTTTTTGAGGAACATGTGCCTTTTGCACATGCTGTTCCCGCTGTCTGAAATACTTACCTCATTCCTTATTTGATCCAACAAGTGTATATCCATCACTTAGATTTCAATAGTATATCAGCTCATCATCCACAGATTCTGTCTTAGCCAGAACTGGGGAAAGGGACTTATCCATCAAGGCCATTACCCCACCACAATAGGAAAGAAAAACAATAATAAAGAAAATGTTTTGACTTTTCAGGTTCTCCAATGCTCAGCTTGGGGACTGGCACACGAGAGGAGCTCAATGATAAGTTGTAAATGTATGTATAAGGATAGACAGCTAGGTGGATGGTCAGAAAGATGAACAGATGAATGATCGGATGAGCAGGGAGTAGGTGGGTAGAAGGATGATCAAATTAACAGAGAGATAGCCAACTAGATGACCTGATGGAGAAAGGAAGAAGAAAAGATGGGTGAATGGAACCCATAAGAAGGGTACCATCTTGGCAAAAGTTAGCTTCCATTCTTACCCCAAGTTGATCTAAGGTTCCAGGACTGAGGATGTCTGAGTAGAACCCACGCTGTTTTATCACTGGATACTTCTTATCCGTGCCTGTCAGGGGTGATTTCTGGGATTGCCCCAAGTCTGAGAGCTTGGGTAAAGCAAGGGGGTTTTTGTCAGGATCTAAAGAAGCATTCCTTAAATCATCATTTGATCCCTGAGAATTCTTCTTCAGATTAAATTCTATGTTCCCGAAAACTCTCCCAGAACTATGTGGTTGGTCCTCAGTGGTCTCTTTTGACTTGTTGTCTTCTTTGTTTGATGGCTCCATGCTTCTCCTTACAAAGCTGTCCCAGCTCAAGCTCCTAGAAGATATTAGTGTCATTGGGCCTTGCCAGCTTCTGTCTCTGTTCTCAGTGGCACCATAATATACACTAACTCTGAATCAAGCCCATAGCCTATGGATAACAAAAGAAGAAAGGAAGCCAGGCATGGTGACCCATGCCTGTAATCCCAGCTACTCAGGAGGCAAAGATCTGAGGATCAAGGTTCAAAGCCAGCCAGGGCACAAAAGGACCTGAGACTCTTATCTCCAATTAACCTCTACAAAACAGGAGGTGGGGCTTAGATTAAGGGTAGGGTGGTAGCCTTGAACTGAAGAGCTCAGGGATGGCACCCAAGCCGAGTTCAAGTTCCATGACCCACAAAAAATTTTTAAAAAAAAAGAAGAAGAAAGGAAGAGGGAATGGAGATTGTGTGTTTGTGTTTGTGTGTGTGTGTGTGTGTGTGTGTGTGTGTGTTGAACTCAGGGCCTGTACACTTTTTCCTGAGCTCTTTTGCTCAAGGCTAGTGCTCTACCAGTTGAACCACAGCACCACTTCTAGCTTTTTGGTGGTTACTTTGAGATAAGAGTGATAGCCTTTTCTGCTTGGGCTGGCTTTGAACAGTGATTCTCAAATCTCAGCCTCTTGAGTATCAAAGACTTCAGGTGTGAGCCACCAATGTCCAGCTGGGAGTGAAATCTTCATCTGAATAGACCTGGTCAGAGGTCCTGCCAGGGGATAGTGGGCCAGTTCTGGATGATTCATATGTGAAATGAGTCT
Source organism: Megascapheus bottae (assembly GCF_031878675.1). NCBI lineage: Eukaryota > Metazoa > Chordata > Mammalia > Rodentia > Geomyidae > Megascapheus > Megascapheus bottae. Next base: position 17,866,849 of record NC_143510.1, read on the forward strand.
CACAGAATTAAGAGGCAAAACCCTGAGGATGCCTCTACCACATACTTCCTGCACCTAACCCCCCTTCTTACCCATTTTAGAGGGGAGGGCCTGGCTTCTCAGCTACAAAATGCTCAACAACAAAATAGCACTCACTTACCTTGGCTTTGCGGGTCAGCCCAGCTCAAGGATGTACACTCTCTTATCTTCACAAAGAGAGTAGCAGATGTTGCTAAGCTGCCTGCAGGTCGGCCACCTGTACAGCAAAGGTTTGAAGGGTCTTTATTGGCAAGCCTTTCCAAGCCACTACAGCTTTTGGCAACCTCAAAAATACATCACCAGGGGAATTCCTTGGAAAGGAAATTGTTATAAGAAATTGAACAAAGGTATAGCTAATATGTTTTCATAAAAGGCTAATTGAAAAAAAAAACAAAACAAAAAAAGAAGCCTACAATCATCTCCATAAAATTTTCAGGAAGAAGAAGAAGGAGAAGGAGGAAGAGGAGGAGGAAGAGGAGGAGGAGGAAGAAGAGGAGGAAGAAGAGGAGGAGGAGGAAGAGGAGAAGACGATGACGATGACATGGCTGGGTGCTCGTGTACTCATGCCTGTAATACTAGCTACTGAGGAGGCTGAGATCTGAGATTGAATCCAGCCCAGGCACAAAAGTCTGTAAGACTCTTATCCCCAATTAACCATCAGAAAACTAGAAGTGGCACGGTGACTCAAAGTGGTAGAGTGCTAGCCTTGAGCTGAAGAGCTCAGAGACAGCTGCCCAGAGTTCAAGCCCCATAACTGGCAGGGAAAAAAAAAAGAAAGAAAGTAAAAGATAACAAGAGCCTGAGTAGACAAATCCTCTGCTCCATCTTATTTTCCCATCCCATCTGCACATGGGGTTAAGGTTGCTTGTAGTACAGGGCATTCTGTCTCTGTGTGTGCCTGTATTAAGGCTTGAACTCAGGACCTGGAAGCTGTAGCATTTTTTGCTCAAGGTTGGTGCTCTACCACTTGAGCCACAGTTCCACTGTGACTTCTTGGTGGTTAAGTTGGGAATAAGAGTCTCATGATCTTTCCTGCCTGGGATGGTTTTGAATCTCCATCCTCAGATCTCAGCCTCCTGAGTAGCTCAGATTACAAGTGTAAACCACTGGCATCCAGAAGGCCACTTTTTGTGGGTGTTTCAGACTCTGCCATTTGCTGTCTTAGAGACCCAGTAGGATTCACTGGTGTAGGCTTCCTGAAGCATTGTGGCAGAGGCTCTTGCCTACACTACCCTGAGGAGTGAGGCAAACTGGTTCAGGGTGGAGCTAAGTTCCACCCAGCAGTACAGAAACAGCCTGCAAGATGAACCTGTAACTAAGAAAGGGTAGAAGAGACAGACCACTTGAGGAGTGGGGAAGGATAAATTGGGCTCTGGCAGGAAGGCCCAGGCACCCAGTCTGAAGGTCCCTAGTCTCTACCCTGTTAGACCTGTGAAGCCTCCTCCATCAGAACTTTGCTTCTGGTAGCCTCCAGCTGCCTCAGTCTCCAGCCCTTTCCAGAGTCCTCTAAAAGACATAGGGCTCCCTAGGTCTCACTTTCCTCTTTCTGCAAACTCACAGATGTCTCATCTTTGTATAAAATCACTAAGCAAAGAGAAGGGCTTGGAGAGGCCAGGGTCACAACTCCATAGGAGAGTGCTCCACTCTTGTTTATCCTCTGCTTTGCTGCTGCATCGAGACAGTAGATGCACAAATGTCTAGGAATCTGGAGTGTTGCTGGGGACCAAAGTGAGTCTGTGAGGGGTAGATTCACTGTTCTCCACCTTGTAAGCTGTTGTCCTCTGAGCAGGCTGGAGGTGAAGGAATAGGTCAAGGTCTATCCCACAAAGGAAGGCAGATGAGTGAGCTGAAGGCTCAGTGTCACCTCACTTCCATTGCTTTCCATTCCCTTGACATGGGCTGCCTTCCAGCTCCGACTCCACTGGGTCCCTGAACATAGCCAGCATGTATAGGAGCTGTACAGCAGACCTACCTATGCCACCTGTCACAGCCTTTGCCTGGGAATGAATATTGCTGGCAAGAGAGAGAAGAACATGACTCTTAGCATGGAATTGCTAAATAATGCCACTACTGCTGCTGCCGTGCTGCCTCTGCTCAGTCTCTCAACCTGTTTTTATGAAGGAACTAACTAGTGAGATGTCAAATGTGGTCTGGTCAGGCAGAATTCTGAGACCAGAATTAATGTTATTAGAATCTTGGACTTACGTCGTACATTATTTCCATTTAAACTTCAGGGGTTGGAATGGACCATCCTCATTTCTCAAAGGTAGAAAACAGAAGCTCAAAAAATGTTAAATGGCTGGTATAATCCTAGTTACTCAGGAGGCTCAGACATGAGGATCACAGTTCAAAGCCAGCCCAGGCAGTTAAGCCTGGAGGACTCTTATCTCTAATTAAACAGCAAAGAGCCAGAAGTGGAGTTGTGGCTCAAGTATTAGAGCATTGGTCTTGAGGGGTGAGGGGAAAGCTCAGGCACTGAGTTCAAGTCCCAGGAACCAACACACACACACACACACACACACACACACACACACACACACACAAAAAAAAAATATTCAGTGACCTGAAGTCAAACAGCCAGTTGCAATTGGAAACCAACTTCTTTTTTACAACTCACTCAAGTAGATCCTCTGCGAATCTTACTGGCTTGAAGTAGAAGAGGCTTCTGGTTGGAATTGTGGACATCCAAACCCACTGACATTCACCCACCAAGTGCTTGGCTGAATGCACACTGATGAGCACCAATATACAAACAAGGAAACTCAGGTCCAGGGATGTCAAGACACTTGCAAAGAACAGGCAGAACCAGGAAAATAAAAACTGAGGTCTTTACATCTGGTTGAACCAAAGGTCATGATTCTAACACTACAATGATACTCAAATGCAAAGGAGCCCTAAGATTCCACAAAGTGGATGGAAGATGCATCTAAGCAGGAATTGTAAGTAGCTTAAACTGATCCAACCAGGACCCTGTACCTCTGTGTCATGTCCCAGGTTGCCCTTGTAAGTTCTCATTTAACAAATGGGTGCGTAACTTTAAAGAATTTTCAAAGTATCAGTCCTTGCTGGAACTGCCATACAAACAGTACTCTGTGTGATTATTTCTTTCTCGGGTTTGTTTTTGAAGCAGTCATCTGATGTAACCCTGTTCCCACCACGGCTGTGTATGGCTTCTCGCTGTTGCAAACACCCCATGGAATTACCTATGAGCATTTCCGTTCCCAGTCAACTACAAGAATCTTCAAGAAAAAAAAAAAAGATCTGTGACAACTGGGTTGCCTAGCATGGAGATGGCACTGTGCACAGCACACAGCAGGTACCCAGAACGTATCCGTAGACTGCGTGAGCCAATGAATTCGTGAACAGGGCAGGTAAAGTTAATCTCGGTGGCAAGGATAGAGGGTTGGCTGATGACTGGAACCTTGGGTCTTTCCTTCTAAGAGTCTGCCACAAGTGGAGGAGGGGGTCACAGTCTCAGTATGGGGGTGGAATCCTCCGGGGGGGGGAAGACCCGAAGCAGTCTGTTAAATACAGTACTTAACTAAATTGCTATTTAACATGTGCCTCGATTTTCTTCTCTCCAGAGGATTGGGCACCGACCCCCCGGGCGGGAATGGTGGTCCAGGGCCTAGAAAGCAACCTCCGCCCTGTCCACTCTCCTTCTGCTCCTCTCGGAGGGTCTCCAGCCTACCGATCGCCTCCTCACCAACCTACCTGCTCTGCTCAGCCGCACACTGGCGCGTCCGCCTGGTCTCTAGGACCGGACGCTGTGCCGGTTGCGAGGGGCGGGGCCACGGGGCAGCGCTGGGCGGGGGGAGGGGCTTCCGTCCGCTCCGCCCCGGCCTGCGCCTCCCCCGACCGCCGAGTGTGGTTCCTCCCGCTCCGGACTCGCGCCTGGCCCCCCCCCCCCCCCCCGCCCCACACCTCCCGGCCCCCTGGCCCAGCGTGTGAAATCTCTTGATTCCAGGCTCCATTATCGACTTCTCCCCAGCCCGGACCCTCCTAGAGTAACAGGCAAGAACAGACACATGCAGTGTGAGGACGGTGATTAAGGAGTGTTTCTTTTTAAGGCTGTGCAAATAAACCATCAGGGAGGGGGCGTTAGGATTTGGAAATTAGCATTTAAACCACAGCCGCGGAGGAACTGGGGACGGCAGGCGGAGAGCGTCACTTGCGGTTCTCCGCGGCTGGGCGCACGCCACGCCCACCACAGCGTGGCCACGCCCCTTCCCGTTCTCTCTAGGGACCGTCTCCGGACGCGCTTGTCCCCATCCGCACCCCTCCACCCCCACTCTCCACCCCACTCCGGTATCCACGCGCGGATGCCCTCCTGTTCTCCATGGGGTCTGGCTTGGGCTCAGGTTTTCATACTCTTGCCTTATCTTGGAGACTGAATGGTTGTTAATTGTATTTGATATGATAAAGGTAATGTGGTTATATAGGAGACAGTCATTGTCCCAGTTAATGTGGCCTGAATTCCAGGAGAAACATGAGGATGTCTGTCTGCCGTGATTTCCTTTTGGGATGGTTTGATAATAAAAAAAATTATATAGAGACAAGTGTAGATAGACATGGGGGGGGGAATAGAGTGAAAACAAGTGCTAACAATTAGGGAATCCAAAGATTTCTGAGTCCACATTTGTTGTTGTTATTGTTTTTCTGTAAGAAAAAGAAGTGGATTATAAACCAAAAGAACAAGAAAAAAAATCACCTGAGAACTCTTGCCTTCTCAGAATTGGCCCCATTTCAAATGAGGAGCAGAAACAGGTTGGGGAAGGTAGCCCGACCTGAAACTCATTTCACAAATGTCTAATGTATTAGTGTTGGCTTTGTGTCAGGTAGCACTAAGTGGGCACTTAGTGTCAGGAACTGAACTTGAGCTGGTCAAGGTAATCAAATGGCTGTGTGAGAAAGCCAGAAACACCAGGCCAGGAGAAGATAGAGGCCCTGTGCAAGTTCCAACCTTTGCACAGACTTCTGCTTCCTCTCCAAAACCTCTCTCTCCACCAGATCTTCCTCCTAGTCAGTGCTTATGTACTTATCAAGACTGGACCCTGGCACAACTTCTTCTGAACCCAATTGATGGTTTTACTTGCTTTTCTTGTGGCATTCCCATAGTTACTTAGCACCCATTGCAGAGGAAGGCAAGAGTATAAGGGGAAACAAGGCACCCATAGCTGTTTGAAAGCACAGAGACCCACCCCACCCCCTCCTGCCAAAGTGTCTCCTCCATGGGTCTGGGGATAGGCTGTGTACCCCACTCAGCCTATGGAGAGGTACCATTTCTCTGCTTTTGCCTGTCACTTTCTACACTGGCTATGGTTGTGCAAACAGCTGCAATACCTAACTGGGTTGCCATGGCAACATCTACTCATTGGTAGGATAGCAGGGATAAGGGGACCAGAATGCTAATCTTCTATAGTTGCCAAGCAGTACTGTGGATTGGTGATTATTAGTGAGGCCATACCTCTTCGAGGGACAACTGACACTCCTAAAAAAAAACAAGTCAACTTACAGTCACCTCCTCCCATGTCATTGTCACTGGTTCTGAGGGTAGAGGCCAGAGAGAGCTGCAATTACTGGAATCCCGCCATCTCTACTTTGCTCCTCTTCAGAGATGGGCTTTGAGTATGACTGCATCCTCTAGCAAGGAATTGTGAATCAGTCCCTGCTCCTCTGGGCCTCAGATGCCACCCTTGAACAATGCTGTCTTCTCCAATGGTTGGGTATGTTTTCAGGCTCTTGTCTTCCTGCTTACCCTGGAGGCTATCATACCTACTGGGATTCCTGGGACAGGAGCAATGAACTGAGTGGTGACTTATAGGACTCCTCTTCCACTGTGGCAGGAGGGCATTCTTTGACTGAGCAGATTAGAAGAAAAGCAAGCTATGCTGTTTATTGAAACCAGGGACTGGGTTTCTGCTCACATCAGGACTCTGGTGGCTGAGAAACTGAGGGTTGAGGCAGGCTTCTTAGGATATTCTGGCTCAGACTCATACCTTTCTGGGTCTGAGGGCATAGGATATGCCTCTCCTCTGCCCTCCTGTGGGCACTACTGATAGGAATCAGTGCTTCACTGCAGGGATGAAAGTCCCATATGTGTGGGTGGCAGAATAGGCCTTTTGTATGACTGATCAGCCAGGTGACACAGAGTGAGAGCTGATATTTCCTGACCCCTACCTGCTCCCAGGCTGTCTCTTAGACCCTCAAGATCTGCTGGCTTTTAGGCCAGCAGAAGAGAAACTGAATTATAGGCATAGGGGGTTGTCAAAGAGAGGGGTGGGCAAAGTCTAGGGTTCACCACCACTTCTCACCATCTCAGTATCTGCTATTGCCAGCCAGCTGGCCTCAACATCTTTGACCAGCATTTTCATTTCTCTAGCAACAAATTTATTTTTTGTTGAATGAAAATCGAAACAAATCAGTTCTCCAAGTGTTCTTGCATGTGTGTGAGAGAGAGAGAGAAAGAGAGAGCAAGAGCGCACAGTGGGCACTGTCTACGGTCCATGGCCCATGGTTCACGGTCCACAGTCCGTGCTCTACCACTCAAATCTAAGGCTGGTGTTCTACCACTTAAGCCTCAGCTCCACTTCTGGGTTTTGGTGGTTCATTGGAGATAAGAGTCTCCATATTTGTTTTCCCAAGCTGGCCCTCTAACTATGATCATCAGATTTCGGCCCATGGAGTAGCTAGAATTACAGGGATGAGCCGTCAGTGCTTAGCAAAAGTTTTGTGATTCATAAGATTTCAAAAGTGATCCATGACTATCTCCCTATTGCCAGGAAAAATCAGGATGCTTTGGGAATACTGGATGGTTCATCCATATAAACTCATCAATGATTTTGTCTGGTGACCAAATCAGAGGCAAGGAGGACAACTGTGTGTCAAGAATCTGTGGTTTCATTAATTTAGAGAAACAAAATAAAGTTTAGTATATGATGGTGTTGGAAAGGAGGAGTATTATATATCACTAAAATAGTAAATAACTGAAAAGCAGGAATAAGTACACCTACTTAGATCATTCAAAGGAGACAACTATATTCATTAAGATTGTACGTATAGGTGCAATTCTTACCCTTTTCCTTGTTTGACAACATATATCAATTTCTATTATTACCTCTTCTCTTCTTTGAAAGCACTTGGAATATGCATGTCTAAATTGAGATGCATACCATATTTTTAAAATGTAGCACAAAAATGTAAAATAGCTTGTTTTTTATATTATACGTTGAGATAATACTATACTGTGTGTATAATATACTATATACTATATACACATACCATATATATACATATATATATAAATATATATCCAGTCCAGTCCTGAGGCTTGAACTCAGGGCCTGGGCAGTGTCCTTGGGCTTTTTTTTTTCCCCTCAAGGCTAGCACTCTACTACTTGAGCCACAGCACTGCTTCCAGCTTTTTCTGTGTATGTGGTACCAAGGAATCACCTAGGGCTTCGTGCATGCTAGGCAAGCACTCTATCACTAAGCCATGCTTCCTGCCCCACTATTTTGAATGTATTAAGTTGAATAAAAATTTTTTTGGTGGGTTGTGGGGCTTAGACTCTGGGCCTGGGCATTCTCTCTGACCTGTTCAGCTCAATACTACTGCCCTACCCCTTGAGCCACAGCGCCACTTCCCATTTTCTAGAAGTTAATTTGAGATAAGAGTCTCAGGTCCTTTTGTGCCTGGACTGGCTTTGAACCTTGATCCTCAGATCTCAGCCTCCTGAGTCGCTGGGATTGCAGGCGTGAGCCGCCACACCTGGCAGACAAGGTTTTTCTATATAGCCAAGGCTGGCTTTGATTTTGCTATCCTCCTGCCTCAGTCTTGTAAGTGCTGGAATGACAAGTAAGCCCACTTATTCCTCCTCTCCTCTCCCCTCCTCTCCTCCCTTCCCTAGTCTTTTCTGCTGGTTTCCTGGTACCAGGGTTTCAATTCAAGGTCTTAAGGTTGGCTTGCTTTCTCAATTAGTACTCTACTACTTGTCCCATGGCTGATTAATTGGAGATGGAGTCTTTTGGACTTTCCCATATTCGCTGGTTTCTAACAATATCTTCTGAATGTCAGACTCTTGAATATCTAAGAGTACAGGCATGCGGCACAAGCTCCTGGCCCTTATTTCTTCCTTTGAAATATGTTTACCATAAAATTTAAAATTACATATGTAGCTACACATTTTTTTCTTTTCTTTCTTTTTTTTTTTTTTTTTTGCCAGTCCTGGGCTTGAGCTCAGGGCCTGAGCACTATCCTTGGACTGTCTCAAGGCTAGAACTCTACCACTTGACCCTCAGCACTTTCTGGCTATTTTCTATGTATGTGGTGCAAAAGAATCAAACCTGAATCTTCAGGCATGCTAGGCAAGCACTCTACTGCTAGGCCAAACTCCCGGCCCATAGCTACACATTACTACTGGGGAATGATTCTAAGACATTCCATTAGTCTATTTCAGACTGTAATGTTTGGAACATCTTGATGTGTTCTGTAGTCATATTGGGTTCTCAGGGAATCCTGAAATGGAGCCAGGAGTACAGAAAAGGAGTCCTTTGGAAAAGAACACTTGTGGGAGAAAGGGGGAGGAAGACAGAGAGGAGAGTCATCAGCCTGAAAGGTAGACTTGACAAGTGACTCTTAAGAAAAATGGGGAACTCTGTAACAAATATTATTTTTTGTTGTTGATCATGGGGCTTGAACTCAAGGCCTGGGCACTGTCCCTGAGCTCTTTTGCTCAAGGCTAGTACTTACCAGTTTGAGTCACAGCTCCATTTTTTTTTTTTGGTGGCTAATTGGAGATAAGAATCTCACTTCGGTGACTTGACCAAGTGCCATAGTTTATGATGGATTGTCTAAGAGTAAGACAATCTAGGGCTTTTTCAGGGTAGGGTGAAATGGAAGATCTTACAATGAAATGGAATATCTTATCACTGGAAGCTAAAATTATGAGGGGAGGGAAGGGATGACAGGCTGGTAGAAGATTGAAAGCTCAAACGTACATGACTTTCAGGGATGCTGACACCACCTCTTAGGCTGTGCACTGTCCAATTCGAGGGGTGACATATGTAATATCCCAGCCATTTAGGGGGCCCCCGGACTCCCTCCAGCAATAGAGTCACCAGCACTCAGTGAACGGAGCTAGAAGGAGCTAGGAGTCATTTTAATAGCAGTGCAGCAGCTACTCTCCACCTTCCGGCAGCCCCGACCTTCAGTGGGGCTGAGCTTTTAAAGGTAAACATGACACGCAGGTGGTAGCCACCATATAATGTCACCTTAAGATGCCCATAGTCAATAACCTCAAGGATGAAACCATACACAGGAGGTAGAACAGGTTAAGCATTTTTACAAAAACAAAAACAATTTGGTAGCTAAGCCTGCCAGGTTATTACAACACACACATCACTTGAACCTTGCTATTCAAGGTGTGTGTTCCTGGATCAACAGCCAATTCCACCTCAGCTGTATCCCAATCAAGTATTAACAAGATTTCCATGTGACTTGTATGAGTGTTGGAGTTTGAGAAGCCCAGCATGGTAACAGAAAATATGATTTTTGTCATTTCCCAGGGTGTGTAATAACCTGACAAGCTCAGCTGCCAAATGGTTGTTGTTGTAAAAATGCTTAACCTGCTTGACCACCGGTGTGTGGTTACAACCACTTGCGTGTGGCTCCATCCTTGTGGTTATTGACTGTGGGCAAGGTGATAGCATATGATGCCGACCACCTGTGTGTAGTGAAGATCACCTGCGCGTGTTACCTTTAAAAGCTCAGCCCCAGTGAAGGTCGGGCTGCTCTCTGTCAGCCCGAAGGTGGGAGAGTGGCTATTAAGATGACTCCTCGCTCCGTTCACTGGGTGCTGGTGACTCTATGGCTGGGGGGTTCAGGGCCCCCCAAAGTGGATGGGACATTATACATGCTAGCAACTATCACTTTGCGGTAAGGTTAGATTTCTTTCTTCAAAACAAAGCTGGAAGGGGCATTAAATATATTTGAGTAGGGGAGCCTATTCAAGATTGTAAAACGTGTTGAACTCCTGCGCTGTACCGGCCTTGTTCCCAGCGTTGGGATAAAACCGGTGAAAACAGAAACAATCCCTGCTTCAGTGATGAAACTGCTGAAACTGACTCAGCATGAGTACCATCTCACCTCTGGAGCCTGTCTCTAGATCCCTCTCATTATTGCTCTAAAGATCTTATTCAGATCTTTAAGGATCACCTATTTATTTAACTGCAACATTATGTTAACCTAAGAGCAAGTAGAAATGAAACGATACCAGTTTGTTGATACCTTAAATAATACTAAGACTGAGGAGAGCCATAGAGGGTGGCGACCGTGTTGTCACAGAGTATCTCAGAAGAACCTTCTAGCTTCACTACAGGTCTCTAATTTATTTTCAGTCAGCTCAGCCGACGTTGTGAGGTAGGGCTCATTGCCTCTTTATGCCTACCTATCCTTTTTACTCTTGCCAGAGAAAGATGCACAAGGCGCATGCTCCTAACTAAACAGCACCACCTCCTTCCGGACAGCAGGGCCGCCGTCAGCGTCGACGTACACCTGCCTTCAGCCACCCAATCGCAGGCGAAGCTGAGGTCACGTGCACAACGACGGCACGTCTCCCCGCAGCGGATCTGGCTCCACCCACTTTCCCGAGCGCTCCCAGCAGTCCGTCGTGGGGCGGCGCCCCACTGGAGAAACTCCCTTGGGCTGGCTGCGCGTGCGCAATGCGGGTGGTGGGCGGGACGGGGGACGTGAAGTGCCGCGGCCCCACGGGCTGCGTGCCGGTGCTGCTCCGTGAGGCGTGGTGTCGCGACATCCGGAGCTGAAGATATCTGCTCTCCCTCCACTCCCGAAAGTAAACTTTCCCGGTCCTGTCCTGGCTCTTCACGTCCTCTCCGTAGCTCCTGGGTGAACCGTGGTCGGCTGAGACCCGTGGTGCTTCAGGCCCTGGCTCCCTCCCCCGGCACCGGGCCTTCCTGGGCGCCATGGACGCGACGGCGTTGGAACGGGACGCCGTGCAGTTCGCCCGGCTGGCAGTGCAGCGCGACCACGAAGGCCGCTACTCCGAGGCGGTGTTTTACTACAAGGTAGGCCGGGCGCCGGGCTCTGGCGGTGTCACGTCGCGGGGTCGCCTCGCCGTGGGGACCCCGCCCCCCGGCCTCCGGCCTTGTTTTCCCACGCCCTCCGGGGCTTGGGTCACTCCGGAGCCGGGGTCGCCTCCGCTTCTGGGGACTGAAGTTCGGGATGGGGAGTGGGTGACTGATGGCGAGGGGGAGCGGTCTCAGACACGGAAAAGAGCATTTTGAATGAAGCAAAGAAAAATCAAATTGAAAAAGAGAAGCCCACCAGTTATTCCAACCTTTAACATCTGTACACGTATACATATGTATTTATCTTTATGGTGGTTTTTCTAAGCACCTGTGGGTACGTTTTTTCTGCCATAAATTTGGATCATATTGTTGGTATTCCTAAGCCTTTCATTTGAACGTTTTCCTATTCATTACGTTTAATTTCATTGTGTGTATGCCACAGCCACCATGTGTTTCCAGCCTTTTAGGCGTTTGGCTTCCTAATATTCTTATAAATGATGCTTGACACGTTTGCCTGAATACATACTATTTTGATGAATTGCCTAAGAGCCAAATATTAAATCAAAAGATATGAGCTATTCTCATATCTGAGGATTTGCAAGCAATGCTCCAGCTCTACCTAGGTTCAAAATTATTTTATAGTATTGTTGCCTTTAAGAAAGCATGCTAGTGGCCCGGAGTTTGGCCTAGTGGTAGGGTTCGATTCCTCAGTACCACATACATAGAAAAAAGCTAGAAGTGGTGCTGCGGCTCAAGTGGTAGAGCTCTAGCTTTGAGAAAGCCCTAGGACAGTGCTCAGGCCCTGAGATTAAGTACCAGTACTGCCCACTCCCAAAAAAAGGCATGTTAGAGTAATAATTATATAGTAGTAGTACTTTTTTTACATGTATGTGTGATACCAGTAAATTGTGATTTACTTTTAGTCTAATGTATTATTACCTTTATTGGATACTATATGGAGACACTGGTGTTTTAGAATTACTCCTTGGACTTTTTTTTTCTTTTTTTGCCAGTACTGGTACTTAAACTCAGGGCCTGGCCACTGTCCTTGGGCTTTCTCAAGGCTTAGCGCTCTACCACTTGAGCCACAGCACCAAACTTCTGGCTTTTTCTGTGTATGTGGTACCCAGGAATCGAACTCGGGCTTTTTGTGCATGATAGGAAAACACTCTACCACTAGTCCACACTCCTGGCCCCCTGGACATTGTTGTTGTTGTTTTTTTTAAACAATTACAGAAGGTGATATTTCTTTAAAAGAATATGTATGTTTTTCATTTTTAAATAATTGACAAATGCTAATAGGTTAAAATTGTACCATATAAAAGTAAGCTTTTTGTAACATAAAAAACTTTCTAGTAGGATGATATATATTGTCACTTAAGCATGTTTCCTCCTTAAAGTCAAAAGGTTGTGTCAACTTCTGGTGGCTTATACCTGTAATTCTAGCTACTTGAGAGACTTAAGATCTGAGGATCATGGTTTAAAGCCAGCTGCTTCCGAAAGACTGGCAGTGGAGGTGTGGTAGAATGTCAGGGCCTGTATTCTTGCTTACTTTTTTCACTCAAGCCTAAGTTCAAGGCTTAATGTTGGTATACAAAAAAAAGTAATTGTATTCCTAGAAATTACATAAGCTTTACCTGTTTAGCGTTTTTTACCTTGATGCTGTTCTATAAGCATTTTGTTGGTGGTGGTGATGATGATGGTGGCGGTGGTAGTGGTAGTGGGGCTTGAACCATCTTAAAGGAAATTATTGGTCTGTCATTCATGGAAAGCAGTAGTGAATTAGAATAGTCATGAAAATTCAAATAATAGCATCATTGACTTCCTTTGATTTTTTTTTTTTATAGGAAGCTGCACAAGCCTTGATTTATGCTGAGATGGCAGGATCAAGCCTAGAACATATCCAAGAAAAAATAAATGAATATCAGGAAAGAGTTCAAGCTTTACATTCAGCAGGTTAGTTACTAAATTTGCCACATTTTTTTTCCCCTCTTCCATCACATCTTTTCCTCCTGGGTGTCTCTTTCCTATTCATCTATGAATCTTGATACTTACTCTTTCTGTTTATTCCTCCCTAAAATTCATAGATATATAATATGGAAATAGCTATAAAAAGAACCTTTTGAGGGCCAGGAGTGTAGCCTAGTGGTAGAGTGCTTGTCTAGCATGTATAAAACCCTGGGTTCGATTTTTGGGTACCACATACACAGAAAAGGCCAGGAGTGGTGCTGTGGCTCTAGTGGCAGAGCACCAGCCTTGAGCAAGAAGTGTCCAAGGACAGTGCCCAGGCTCCAAGTTCAAGTCCCAGGACTGGCAAAAAACAAAACAAAACAAAAAAACCTTTGACATTATAATGGTAGTTTCCTAATTTTCTAGAGGTGGAGACATACCAAACAATTTATCATTGGCAAAGTTAAGCTTACCACATTATGAGTCAGCTTTTTAAAAATCTGACACTTATCTTTTCCTGATACTAAAATCAAATGACTAATTTTCTTCAATGTTTGAAGACTCCAGCAGTTGGTGCACAGTCTCTCTCAATGTTCTCTACTTCCAGACCTTTGCTCAGCTCCCTTTTTAAAACCATGACTTGGAAAACAAACATGTAAACAGAGACATGGAATAGTCTGTACTTATTTTTGTAAACATTTTGAGTAGGTAAGAGGTTTCTGTCAATCTGCTGTTCACATGGCTAGACAAGAATGAACATCTATTGACATTTTGTTTTAGAAATGCATTAATAATGTATTTGGTAGGGATGTTACTTTTTTAAAAATCATCTTTTTTTTTCTTTTTTGTTTTTTTGCTGTTGCTGAAAAAGCCATAAGCAGGACTGTTTAGGAGTATTTTATGTTCCACTCATTCTGAACAGAATGAACAGTTATAAGCAAATAGGACAAAGTAAATTTGATCTATTTTTGATTCCCTGTTATAGTAGTCCTCTTAAAAATAGGTAGGTTACTTGACCATAAATACATGTCTAATTAAAGTGTATTGCCTCTGTTTCAGGTCTCACTTGATACAAAGTTATACTAATTCTTCAGAATTCCTTAAGGGAGTTAGGGGTATAACACTGTTGTAGAGCTCTAGGATACCTTGGTTCCATCCCCCAAACTGAAAAAATAATATTAATATGTATGATCCAAATAAACTTCATTTTGTGAGTGAATTAAATGAAGTTCCTAAATTTAATTGCTTTATTTCATAAACAGTACACTTTGTTTCATAAATTGTTTTCAAATAATCTCTAAACTGTAAAAGTAATCTTTCATGCCTACTCCCAGAAAAACATATATATTTCCTTTCATTTGAATAACCATTTCTTGAGTAAATGTTTGAGGTAGTACTGGCAAGTACTGGGAAAATGAAAGTAGAAATACAGTATTATGGAAGTATCTTTCCAAAACATACAAAATGATAAAGCAGATTGCTCTAGAAGAAGACATTTGGCACTATTTATAGAGATTTTGGTTTGCATACTTCTGGGTGGAGGGGGATTATGCTGCTGGAATCTAATTGAGAAGAGGTCTGGAATATTGCTAAAAATTTTACAGTGCTTGGTACATTCTTCCACTGAAAGAATTAGTCAGCCCCAAATACCAGTAGTGTCAAGGCTGAGAAACCCTGTGCTAATATTTTTACATTTTGATACCTACATTTTATGAATGGGATTAGCACATACCTCAGAGTAGTAGTGATGATTAAAGTTTTGAGGCATCAGCATATAATTTTTAGAAATGAATATGATTTTACTTATTTATTTTTGTCAGTTCTGGGGCTTGAAGTTAGGGCCTGGGCACTATCATTTAGCTTTCTCAAGGCTAGTACACAGCACCACTTCCAAATTTTTCTGTGTATGTGGTACCGAGGAATCAAATCCAGATTTATTGAGATACAGTTCACATACAGAAATTCACTCTTTCAAAGTATACGAAGTCAGGTACCAGTGGGTCACAGCTATGATCTATCTACAAAGTCAGGTACCAGTAGGTCACAGCTATAATCTTATCTGGAGGATTACAGTTTTAAGCAAGCCCATGTAGAAAATATTTTGTGTGACTCTATCTCTGAAATCAGTAAAATGCTGAACTATGAGGGTGACTAAGATAGTAAAACACTATCTGAGCAAGGAAGAGCTAGAGCAAGCTCAAGGCCCTAAGTTCAAACCCCAGTACTAGGGTTGGATGAGGGATATGGTTGAGGTATAAAAGTCAGTGGTTTTTAGTATAGTTCTATACTTGTTCTTTTAGAACATTTTTGTGGCCTCATAAGAAACCTTACTGTTAGATGTCCCTCAGTTGATGTTGGATCAACAAGATGTGATATTTGTACACAATGGAATTCTACACTGCTGTCAGAAAGAATGACATCGCCCCATTGTTAGGAAATGGAAAGACTTAGGAAAAAATCATATTAAGTGAAGTAAGCAAGACTCAAAGGAACATAGGCTCAATGGGTTCCCTCATTTGTCATAATCAGTAGAAACCTTGGGCTCTCATAGCAGAGATTTGCAATAGAGCAAAACCTAGATACATAAGGCCATATAGTATGACGCTAAATGAAAGGACCTTTAGGATATAGAAACAAAAGCCATATAATGAGTGATTGTTGTCCTTAATGTACTATGTTATCTCTCATCTCTTTTGCTGTCCCTTGGTTATCTCATATTGTTATAGTATCTCTTTGTTATCTGATATATTGGATATATTTGTATTTGGTTATTTGAAATTGGATAGGGAAGGGGGGAAAACAAGATGAGGGGTGGGCGTGGTGGGGAGGGAAATGGGGACCAAGACATGAGAAAGGGTATCAATGTATGTGAAGTAATGCACCTTCTATCTGGCGAATATAATGTAACCCTTCTATTAATTACAATAAAAATATATGAAAAAAAAGAAACCTTACGGTTAGTAGTCACTCTTTATTCTCCTAATCTCTATAAACTGTAGCAACAGCCACTATAATCTATTTTCTGTGTAAATTTGCCTGTTCTGAATATTTCATATAAATGTGATCATCCTATATGACCAATCTTGCATGGTCTGGCTTCTTTCATTAAGCTTTCTTAACATTGTAGAATGTATCAGTGCTCCATTCTTGCATCTGAGTTTTTTTTTTTAATACCTTTTGGCTATTTTGATGCTATTAATGAACTTTGTGAATGAGTTTTGTGGAAGTATGCCTTCAGTTCTCTTGGATATACACCTAGAAATGAAATTGTTCAGACTGTTTTTCCAAGGGGAGTATACCATTTTACAGTTTCACCAGCTATATAGCAGGGTTCTACATATCCTCACTAGCATCTACACATCCTCACTAGCATTTGTTTTTCCTTTTTTTTGTTGTTGTACCGTAGAGCCTTGTGAGTGCTAGACTGTGTGTGTGTGTGTGTGTGTGTGTGTGTGTGTGTGTGTGTGTACACATACATACTATACCTACTATATATGCTATGTGTCTTTAGTTTTTAGACGTATAACTATAAATCCATGTGTATTATATGTATAGTTATGTACTATATGTAGTTAAATATATGTGGGGGGTAGTTGTACTTTAAAAGCTCCTAAAATTAGTTTGATTATTTATGCTTGATCTGGGCTTTAAACTCAGGCCTGGGCAATATCCCTGGGCTTTTTTTCTTTGCCAATTTTGGCTGCTGTCCCTGAGCCTCTGTGCTGAAGGCTAGGACTCTACCACTTGAGCCACAGCACCACTCCTGGCCTTTTCTGAGTAATTTGTTAGAGATAAAAGAGTCTCAGGTACTTGCCTGCCTGGGCTGGCTTCCAATCCCAATCCTCAGATCTTATCCTCCTAAGTAGCCAGCACCCAGCAACCAGCTTTTTTGCTCAAGGCTGGCACTCTGCCACTTGAACTACAGCTCCACTTTGGCTTTTTGATGGTTAACTGGAGATTCGAGTCTCATGGACTTTTCTACCCAGGCTGGCAATCCTCATATCTCAGTTTCCTGAGTAGCTAGGATTACAGATGTGAGCCACTGGTACCTGGCTAGTTTATTTATTTTGTAGCCCAGATTGACCTGGATCTTACTATGTAGCAATGGCTAGCCTCAAACTTGTGATCCTCCTGCCCTAGTCTCCTGAGTTCTGGGAATACAGATATGCACATCGGCCCAGCTTTGGCCTTTGTTACTGTCTTTTTTTTTTTTTTTTTTGCCAGTCCTGGGCTTGAGCTCAGGGCCTGAGCACTGTCCTTGGACTTTTTCAAGGCTAGAGCTCTACCACTTGAGCCTCAGCACCACTTCCGGCTTTTTTGTATGTATGTGGTACCAAGGAATCGAACCCGGGTATTTGTGCATGCTAGGCAAGTACTTTAACCACTAGGCCAAACTCCCAGCCCCAGTTACTGTCTTTTTTTATTGTAACTTTCCTAATGAGTATTAGATAGTGTTTATTCCATTGTGGTTTTGATTTACCTTTGCTTGATGGCTGATAATGTCGAACATATTCTCATTTTCAGTTGGCCATTTTAATATCTTCTGTAGAGAAATGTTGTTCAGCTCTGCAAGATCTCTATGTTCTAGTGACATACGTCTTACAAATATATAAACTAAAAGCAAATAGAAATTGTTTTGGACTCAGACCAATAGGAAAAGCAAAAATTTTACCATCAGGTCTTAGGGTATATTATACAGTTATTAGTATGGAAAAATTAGCTTAAAATATAATGGAGTTTGTTTTTAGGGTGGAAGAGAAATGTGAGGAACACTCCTTGTGTTTTTTTTGGGGGGGGGTGATGGGGCTTGAACTCTGGGCATGGATGCTGTGCCTGTGCCTGAGCTCTTCATGAAGCTCAAGGCTACTCTGCCCCCCCCACTTCCTGTTTTCTAGTGATTAATTGGAGATGAGAGTCTCACAGTCTTTTGTGCCTGGGCTGGCTTTGAATCTCGATCCTCATATCTTGGCCTCCTCAGTAGCTAGGATTACAAGCGTGAGCCACCAGGCCCACCCTCCCTGTGTTTTTATTTTTAAATGAAAGAGTGCTGGTAAGGAGACAAAGGAGAAAGAATTGTAATAAAACCTTTTAAACATTCCTGTGTTGTCTATTATGTGATAAATATCTGGGTTTGGAGGGCGGGTGGTCTTAAGATTAAGTAGAGTAGGAAACAGTCCTGTTTTGTGTTCTGATACTGGGCTTCAACTCTAGGCCGCAAGCTTTTGTTCAGCTTGCTTGCTTGTAGCTGGTGCTCTCCCACATGAGCTATGACTCTTATATAGCATTTTGCTGACTAATTAGGGATGGAGTCTCCGAGACCTTTTCATCTGTTTTGTCTTTGAGTTGTAATTTTCAAATCTGTCTCTTGAGTAGCTAGGATTATAGGCAGGAGACGCCAGTTCCCAGCATATTCTTTCTTTTTAATATAGTACACAGCTCCCCCATCTCTGTTACTAGAATTGAAACTCAGAGCTTGATGCTTAACTTGGCTGGCACTTTTCCTCTTGAGCCATGCTTCCAGCCTAGCTTTTCACAAGTTAATTTTGGACTTTTATTCCTTGGCTGACTTTGGACTGTGATTGCAGCCACCCGAGTAGCTAAAGAATGTCTTATATGTACTAAAATGGTGGTATTCCTTGGCCATATTTTAAGTAATGTTCCTTCAATGTGTGCTGTTTCCCTGTTACTTAGTTCAGTCAAAGAATGTTGATCCTTTGAAATCAAAACATCAGTTGGACCTAGAGCGAGCCCATTTCCTTGTTACTCAAGCTTTTGATGAAGATGAGAAAGAGAACATTGAAGATGCTATAGAATTGTATACAGAAGCTGTGGACCTCTGTCTGAAAACAGTATGTATCATTACAAGCTAACCTTGGCGAATTTTGTTGAGAAATTTCTAGTGAACTTTAACACCATAAAGAAAAAATTGTTCTGATGTAAATACAATTTAATCTTGATTAAAAGATGATGAGTTAATACTGTGATTTACACTTAAGATTTTCTTGTCACTATTATGATTGAGTTACTAAACAATTTGTTTTTAATTTAAATTATAGGCATTAATTTGAGTTCAGGCTTTTTTTCTTTTCCTCAGTCCTTGGTCTTGAACTCAGCTTCAGTGCTGTCCCAAGCTTCTTTTTACTCAAGGTTCTCTCCACTTGAGCCACAACTCCACTTCCAGTTTTTTTGGTAGTTTATTGGAGATAAAGTATCTCATGAACATTCCTGCCTGTCTGCCTTTTAACTGTGATCCTCAGATTTCAGCCTCCTGAGTGGCTAGGATTACAGATGTGAGTTATCAGCACGCAGTTTTCTTTTTTTACATTTTTATTTTGATGGTATTGGACATTGAATTTAGCTTTGTGCACAAGACTGGCATGATACCACTGAGCCATTCCTCTTGCTATTTTTCACTGGTTATTTTTTGAATAGGCTTTCACTTCCTTAATGGGTCTGTGCCTGAGCCATAGCTCAGGCTCATCTGCTTGCTTTAGGCCTCCCATTACTACTGGAGTCACACTTGGGTGCCACTGCATCAAGCTTCACTCTGTGGAAACTGTCTCAAGTACTTTTCTGCCCCACTGGCCTACATCTGAGGTCCTCTTATTTTCAGCCTCTCAAGTAGCTAGGACTAGAGAATGGGAGCCACTAGTGCTTGGCTGGGTCATTCATATCTTAGTAGCCAAGATAATTCCAGAAAGAATTCACTGTAACCTGTGAATTTAAAATAAACTTCTCTCTTCCTTAAAAATAAAACTTTATACAATAAATGGGGGAAATTTTATTGGCTTGTGGTGTAAAATTGGTAAGCTAAGTGGCTTTTACTGCTCTCTGAAGAACCTTGGTTCAGATGCTTAACTTCAGGAGGCATTAGTACTTTCATTTGAGAGGAAGATCAGGTATAATGATGAAACATGTTTCCATTAGCTTTTACAATCTTTTCTTTTCTTTCTTTCTTTTTTTTTTTTTTTTGGCCAGTCTCAGGGCTTGAACTAAGGGCCTGAGCACTGTCCTTGGGCTTTCTCAAGGCTAGAACTGTTACCAATTGAACCACAGCACCATTTCTGTTTTTTTTTCTATGTATATGATACTGAGGAATCAAAACCAGGTCTTTTGTGCACGCTAGGCAAGCACTCTACCAACTAAGCCAAACTCCCAGCCCCTACAGTGTTTTTTTTGGTAGGATCTTTTATTCAAAGAAACTATGTAGCCTGATTTCACTAGATCTCTGAGACCATATTTAGTCGTCTTAGCACTTGTCTGCATTGCTTTTTGTTTTGTTTTTGCCAGTCCTGGGGACTGAACTCATGGTCTGAGCACTGTCCTTGGGCTTTCCTCAAGTCTAGTGCTGTACCACTTGAGCCACAGTACTACTTCCAGCTTTTCTATGTATGTGGGAACAAGGAATTGAATTTGGGTCTTCATGCATGCTAGGCAAGCACTCTACCACTAGGCTAAACTTCCTGGCCCCACATTAAGTTTGAAAGTGATAATCTTCAAACAGTTTAAAACATAAATTGTAAACATTAAACATATTACAGAGTGTTAATGGTAACTTTTAAAAATGAAGATAAAATTTCATCTTTTTAAATTTTTACTCAAAATTTCAAGAAGTATATACCATGCATTGCAAATTTTATTTGACATAGTGCCATGAATCAAGAAAATTAAAAAATTATTATTTTAGAAAATGTTTCTTTTTTTTTTTAAGTCTTATGAAACTGCTGATAAAACCCTGCAAAATAAACTGAAACAGTTGGCTCGACAGGCACTAGATAGGTGAGTTTTGTCACTCAAGTTCTCTATGGATATGTGTTCTGTTGTGTTACGACTGCTTAACCGAGTTATTTTAATATGTAGTAGAGATTATAGTAATAAGATGAAGATCTTTAAACTGAGATTTAGAAGTCTGCCATTTTCTGAGTGAATTTATATATTCTCCAGTTCCTTGCTTTGAATGTAAGAAATAGCCCAAAAGTATTAACTTTTACTGCATTATATAAAAAAATGACTGTGATACTTGAATTGGAAGATGTACTTTGTGTTATGAATGTAGGTCAGTGGTAAAAGTACTTGCTTACTGTGAGGAAGGCCCTGGGTTTGGTCCCTAGCACCACAGAAAAATAAAATAACCACAGAAGAGAACTTCCAAAAAGCCTTCAATAATTACTGAAAAGAAAAAGAATTATCAATAATAATTCTGTTTCTAGTCACACACATTTTCCAAATTATACCTTAGGTATATATTTCTCATCTTGAGCTCATGTGAGCTTTCCAGTGAGACCATTTTATTTAAAATTGAATTGTCTCCAGCATTTTTATCTTGCTCAAGATTCTTTGCTATCCCTCTTACAACTCCTTAAGGTGTATGACACTTACCAGTTTAGTATTTGCTGTTAGTCTGATTACTTTTAACCTCTTTCTCCTAATCATAAGGTCTGTGAAAATACAGTTTTGCCCATTCTATTCGTTGCTCTGTAAGCGTGTAGTAGAATGCTTAATGTATGTGTTCATGTGGATATTTATGGAAAGAACTAATGGATTTGTTTAATTATACCGCTTCAAAGAGTGCTGTGTATAAAAGGAAAAAATGGAAATTTATATTTATATCTATAGCATGGATTATTAAAATGACTCCTTTTTGAAGTTTGCACTAGGTAGCTATACAACTCCCTGGCTTTTTTCTATTGTGGTATAATAGTCATTTATATTTATTTATTTATTTACTTACTTACTTACTTTTGCCAATCGTGGTCCTTGAACTCAGGGCCTGAGTGTCCTTGGACTTCTTTCTCAGGGCTAGAGCACTACCATTTGAACCACAGCAGCCTTCCCTGAATTGCCCATTTTTCCCCAGTCATAAAGTCTATATATTTATATTTCTGTTGTGCATCTATATCATTCTGAAGCACTGTTTTTTTTTCCTCCTACAAAACCAAAATCATTGGTAGTCATTAGCAGTTTTTGGTGGCTTTTTTTGTGGGGGGAGGTGTTGTGGGGCTTGAACTCAGGGGCTGGGAGCAGTCCCTCAGCTTTTTTTGCTCAAAGCTAGCACTCTACTACTTAGAGCCACAACTCCACTTCCAGTTTTCTAGTGGTTAATTGGAGCTAAGATTCTCCATACTTTCCTGCCTGGGCTTTGAACCATGATCCTCACATCTCAGCCTCCTGAGTAGTCAGGATTACGGGCGTGAGTCATCAGCACCTGGTGGAAGAAATTATTTTACATAATCTTGTATTCTCCTTACACTTGCATCAGATCTGACATACACATTAGGTGTTCAATTAATATTGAGGAGAATATTTATAAAAATAAATTTTTCTCTAGTAACAAGCAGTGAAATTAAATAAGAATTATTGAAGTAAAATTTATTTCCTTAAACCTTAAATGTGAGAAGAAAAATGTAAATACTTACTCTGTACATGTATTGTAGAGCAGAAGCATTGAGTGAACCTTTGACAAAGCCATTTTACAAAATAAAGTCAACAAATACTCAAACAAAGCCGCCTCCAGTGAGAACACATTTTCCTCTAGGATCTAATCCTTTCCTTGAGAAATCTCAGCCATTTATAAATCCGCAGTCATGTGATGCACAAGGACAGAGATACACGGCTGAAGAAATAGAAGTGCTCAGGTAAATCTATTTATGACTTATAGTAAATTTTGTTAACATAATCAGTACATGCTATTTTATGCTGATTAGGTTTGTTAAATTATATTCAGACCTTGTTACATGTTTTGCTGTTATTATGTAATTATATATTACATCATTATATAGTTACAACCTAAATTTAATACCTAAAAATGTATTGGTTCTCAGGCATAGTGCATGCTTGTATAATTCTAACTGCTATGAAGGCAGTGGCAATATGATCTTGAGTTCAAAGTCAGCCTAACCAGTTAGGAAGATCCTGTTTCAAAACCAAGTATTAATGAAAAGAGCTGGAGACAGAGCTCAGATGAAAAGGAACTCAGTATTGAATAAAAATGATTGGTTCAGACTGCCTACACAGAGCAAGGACTTGCATACTTGTTTTCTTTTTATAATCATGCCCTTCTGCTGAATTAAACTTTGTCTTGCCGAGTTTCTTCCAAAAAAAAAGGATTGGTTCATAAATTTGTGTTTCTGCATTTTTTTTTTTTTTGCCAGTCCTAGGCTTGAGCTCAGGGCCTGAGCACTGTCCTTGGGCTTTCTCAAGGCTGGAGCTCTACCACTTGAGCCTCCGCACCACTTCTGGCTTTTTTCTATGTATGTGGTACTGAGGAATCGAACCCGTGTCTTTGTGCATGCTAGGCAAGCACTCTACCACTAGGCCAAAGTCCCAGCCCGTGTTTCTGCAATTTTTAGTAGCCATGCTATCCAGTGTTTTCCTGAAAATTTTGTTCTGTCAAATTGAGCCCTGAAGGTTAGAGAGCATAACAGATATGGCTGACTGCTAGTAATCAGTGTCAGTTATAACTAGAGCACAAAGGAGCAAAAATTGTTACCTTGAAATAAATAGCAAGGTTAAGTCTTGAGCTGGGAATAGTGGTAATTAGAGATAGATTTCTTGGGACTTTTTGCTCAGTCTTTGAACTTTGATCCTGCACATCTCAGCCTCCTGAGATTTAGCTTGAGATGAGATTAGGTATCTAGCTAGAATTTGTTGTTAGCCATTGATGCCTGGCTTATTTGGGATATTGAACTCTTAAGATTTCAACTTGATCTTTATTTCAGAATTTCTACACCTTCATTTCCTGCATTCTTCTGCATTTGTATCTATTTCATTTAAATGTTTGTTTGAAATCTAATTGTTTGTAGTCTCTTTGAATTTGTTTAGAACCTTATACATTGCCTCCTTAATTTCATTGATCATTCTTCTCATTGCCTTTTTGGATTTGGTTGAAATTTTTTTCACTATCGTTTAGGTCCTTTTTTGTAGAAATAGTTGGGTTGAGAGAGATGTATTATCTTGTTTACTCTCATTTAATTTCATGATTAAAAAAATTTATGTATCTGCCAGGTGCGATGGCTCACACCTATAATCCTAGCTATTCAGGAGGCTGAGATCTGAGAATCATTGTTCAAATCCAGCCCAGTGCTAAAGACATTGAGACTCTTAATCTCCAATTAACCACTAGAAAAACCAGAAGTGGTGCTGTGGCTCAGGGGATAGGATGGTATCCTTGAGCTGAAGAGCTCAGGGACAATGCCATGCCCAGGGGTAGGGCGGTAACCTTGAGCTGAAGAGTTTAAGGGATGGCGCCCAGGCTCAGAGTCAAGCCCCACAACGCCAAGAAAAAAAAAAAATTATCTATCTTGGGTCTGGGAGTTTGGCCTAGTGGTAGAGTGCTTTCCTAGCATGCATGAAGAACCAGGTTCGAATCCTCAGAACTACATACATAGAAAAAGCCAGAAGTGGTTCTGTGGCTCAAGTGGTAGAGTACTAGCCTTGAGAAAGCTCAAGGACAGAGCTCAGGCCCTGAGTTCAAGCCCCACGACTGGCAAAAAAAAAATGTGTATCTAGGTCCAAGTTTTTGTAGACATTTCAATCTCCTGGTCCTTTTAATTGGTAAATTCTTGAAGATTACTTAAAACTGAGTAATGGCTGGGTTGTGGTCTATTTTCCTGTTACTTTGAGGGATGTATTTTTGTGTTTAGGTAATGTAGTTTTCAGGTAAAAAATGTTGGCAGTATGGAAAGGATTAGCGATGGGGGATGAGTTAGAAGATTTGAGTGAGAGAGCAGTTCTCCTTGTAGCCACAACGAAGATATAAATAGAGAAGGGCTCTAGAATGGGCAAAAATTTGATTTACAATTGAATACTTGAAAGGCAGATGTTATGGATCAGATATAATTTCTAGGAAAAGGGAGAAAAAAACCAGGCACCAATGGCTCACCCCTGTAATTCTCATTATTGAGGAGGCTAAGATTGGAGTATTGTGGTTCAAAGTCAGACAATTAACCACCAGAAAACCAGAAGTGGCACTGTGGCTCAGTGGTAGAGCATTGCCCTTGAGTGAAAGAGCTCAAGGGTAGCACCGAGTCCCTGAGTTCAAGTCCTATAACAGACCAATCCCCCCCCCCCAAAAAAAAAGGTAATGATAGCTGGGCACTGAGAGTTGATACCTGTAATCCTAACTACTTAGGAGGCTGAGATCTGAGAATTGCAGTTCAGAGCCAGCCCACATAAGTTTGTGAGTCTCTTATCACCACTTAGCCACTAAAAAGCCAGAAGTAGAGCTGTGGTCATGTTCTTCTTCCTCCCTCTTTTCTCCTTTCTCCCTCTGTTTTCCTCCCTCCTATCTCCTTCCTCCTTTCTTTCCTCTTTTCTCATTAAATATTTAAAAAGTACGTAAGTGAATAAAAACCACCAAAGGAACATCAAAATCAGATTTATATGAAACAAAATATAAAATTTTCAGCTGTTCTTGTATGAGTATGTATGTGAAGAGCTAGAGGTTGTTTTAAACATAAGTTAGGGTAGTAAAGGTCTGTTCTACTGGGCAGGTAACACATAGAGCTCTGGACAACTGCCATACCCACGCCTCAGAGCCTTGGCTCCCTCCAGTAGAGAGCCTCTGCTACCAAGAGCATGAGTAACCACCAGAACTGTGTCTCTACTGAATCCTCCGCAAGGAGTCCCAAGTCTCCTTCAGTGCTGGGCATGTGAAGCAGCTGCCTCTAATAGCCTCTGCTGTGTGGTCTCAGGTTCAGTTCCACTTCTGTGAGGGTGACAGTAGCAGTTGCTTCTGCTGTATGACCTGAAGGGTCCCAAGACTTTGTCACCTGGGAGTATCAGGTAAAACTCCTGATCTCACCTGTTAAGTAGCTAGAATTACAGATGAGAACCACTGGCTCTGGCTAGTGTATTAGTTTTGAAAAAGTACTCGGAATTGCAATAGTTACTATGTGGTATTTATTTTATGAAAATTTGTCTAAGATATGAACAACAGAATGTTGTTAGGTAAATTTTAATGTAGTCCTATGTCATTTAAAAATTAATGAGTTTAAATAAAATCGTCTATTAAAGCTGACTTGAACACTTGATATTTTTCGTGTTTCATAGGACAACATCAAAAATAAATGGTATAGAGTATGTTCCTTTCATGAGTGTTGATCTGAGAGAACGTTTTGCTTATCCAATGCCTTTTTGGTAAGTAAATAACTTGTTTTTATTTCTAGAACAATTTTTTCCATGCTCCTTTCAGCACTCTGAAAGGTTACTATTTAGCAAATTAGTCACTGTGTTTAACCTTTCAGAGTATAAGAGCCAAGAAAAGGATCTGTAGCTTCCTGGTCATTCTGAATGAATCAGCTTGTAGTGTTGTTAATGCCTTGATTTTATTACTGAGGACCTCCAGCTTGTTAAGTACTGAACCAGTGGAACTACACCCCAGTTCTTTTGCTTATAGTTTTTCAGATAGTGTCTTAATTTTTCACTATAGGCTTTAGACTAAGATCTTCCTCTCTCTTTTCAGGTAGCTAGGATTATAGTTGTCCACCACCATTCCTAACTATTGCAGAATTTTTTGTATATAACCATGCTAAATCAAACTGTTACAGTATATACATGAGTTTACAGTATATACATGAATTTACATTTGTTTCTGTCTTCATCTATCTGTGTGTATATATATTTTTTCAAGTTGGGAAGGATGTTGAGTAAACTGTTGGTTCAAGATTAAGTGTAATGAGCCAGATTTGACCATAGTTATTTTATTATTTAAATATATTAAGTATAGTTACATGATCTTTATACAAAAAAGAAAAAGCCCTCTCTAGCAAATGCCATTTTGGCTTTGAGTAATATTTTACTATTAATCTTTAATTTTTATTTTTACCTTAGTGATAGATTGGGCAAGCTACCATTGTCACCAAAACAGAAAACTACATTTTCCAAATGGGTGCGACCAGAAGATCTCACCAACAATCCCACAATGATATATACTGTGTCCAGTTTTAGCATAAAGCAGGTAACATTCATTTTGTATAATATTCTGTTTTGTTTGTTCACTTCTGTGAATGTAATTGGGAAGATTGCTCATTTTGCATGTTAAAATTCCACAGATTTCATCACAACATTTTCTGCATGTTTACAATATATCTTTATCACTTTCATTTTTGTACGTCCATCAGTCTCCTTTGAGCATATTCATCTTTTTTGTGTGTGTGTTTTTAAGCCAAGCCAGCTTCAAATTATACTCCTCTTACCTCAACCTTTCAAGTAACGGGTTATAGCTGTGTGCTACCAAGCCCATCTACTTCTGTACATTTTCACTTAAATACTAAGATGATTATGTAATATGAAGAACAATTAAGAGTTTTGTGTTCGTAAATTAGAAATTTGAAAATGAGTTTCACCTTTTTTTTTTTTTTTTTTTTTAATCGGTGGTGGGGCTTGAACTCTGGGCCTAGGCACTGTCCCTGAGCTCTTCAGGTCAAGGCTTCCGCACTACCCCTTGAGCCACAGCACTATTTCTGGTTTTCTAGTGGTTAGTTGGAGGTAAGAGTCATGATCTTTAGGGTCTTTAGTGCCCCGGGCTGGCTTTGAACTGCAAACTTCAGATTTCTGCCTCCTGAGTAGCCAGGATTATAGGCATGAGCCACTGCACCTGGTATGAATTTCACCTTTAATAAGAGAATGGTTACAGGGGCTGGGAGTTTGGCCTAGTGGTTAAAGTGCTTGCCTAGCATGCATGAAGAGCCGGTTCGATTCCTCGGTACCACATACATAGAAAAAAGCCGGAAGTGGTGCTGAGGCTCAAGTGGTAGAGCTCTAGCCTTGAGAAAGTCCAAGGATAGTGCTCAGGCCCTGAGCTCAAGCCCAGGACTGGCAAAAAAAAAAAAAGAGAATGGTTACAAAAAGTATTTAAATAACCAGTCATTCTAAATTAGCTTTATTGAGATACTTCATTTTTTCTGGGATTTGTTTGAATAAAATGAGTCAGCAGAATGGCATTTCAAATTTTGCTATTGAAACAATTAAGATATTTAATATGAAAAGTCAGGTGGTAGGTGCAGAATATAAGTCCTTTGCTAATGTTGGAAATACATGAATGAAGGAATATATTAATACTTGCTTCTTATTAACAGACAATAGTATCGGATTGTTCCTTTGTGGCATCATTGGCCATCAGTGCGGCTTATGAGAGGCGATTCAATAAAAAATTGATTACCAGGTAATATTTTGTATCTGTTCAGCTTAGCTCTTCTCATAATTTGTTTCTTGCTTGGAAATTTAAAACTTAGCAAGCAGAGAGAACGTATTACTAGAATATATGGTTTTTCTCTCTAGAGGTGAAGCAGATGGTTTGTGAATGTGGAAAGATATGCTGAAGTAGTGAGGGCGCCTGTGTGTATAGTTACATAAAATATAAAGGATAAATACTTGGGAATAAATGATTCAAAGTAAACTTGTAGAATTTTGCAAGTATTATAAATACAATAAGGTAGCTTCTGAACATCTGTGGCTATTAGGAAATTGAAATGGATTAGTCTGTAAAATAAAATACCCTGCAAATAATATGTATGTAAGATTTTGAAAATGTAGTACAAAAAATATAACATTGGAAAATGTTGGTTGCATATTGAAATCATAATATGTTTGAGTAAAACATTAAGTTTTACCGGGCACTAGTGGCTTACTCCTGTAATCCTAGCTACTCAAAAGGCTGAGATCTGAGGATTGTAGTTTGAAGACAGCCTAGGCAGGAAAGTCTGTGAGACTCCTATCTCCAGATTACTACAAAAAAAGCCAAAAATGGCTTTGGCTCAAGTGGTAGAATGCTAGCTTTGAGCAAAAAAGCTCATAGACATCAAGCTTCCCCCTGAGTTTAAGCCCCAGGACTTAGCATACACACCAAAAATAAATAAATTTTTTAAAATTAAATTTTGCTTGACCTTTTTCTTTAACTTTTATTGCTATTGGAAAATATAAAGTAGTATGTATTTCTTTTGGCCAGAATGTTGTTGGAAAATAGTAAAGTGTTTCTGAAATACTTTTTGTTTCTTGTTTTTTTGTGTGTGTCAGTACTGGGGTTTAAACTCGGGGCCAATTGCTTGCTGGGCAGGCACTGTATAATTTAGGCCACATTTCTTTGTTTTATTTATCAGGTAGGGTTTTGAGGTTTTGTCCAGGGCTGGCCTTACAATTCGATCCTCTTATCTATGGAATTCTCCATAGTTGTGATCACAGGTGCACAGCACCAGGCCTAGGTTACTTGGGGGTCTTGATAGCTTTTTTTCCCCAGGCTGAATTCCAACCACAATTCTCTGGATTTCACCTGCTGAGTAATATGACCACAAGCATGAACCACCTTGTCTGTCTGGCTCTCGTTCAGTTTTTAAATCTGTATTAAAATCATTCAGTGTTAAATTATTAAGCATTATTATTATTATTTTTTTGCCAGTCCTGGGGTTGGGCTCAGGATGTGAACACTATCCTTGGGTTTTCTCAAGGCTAGAGCTCTACCACCTGAGCCACAGTACCAATTCCGTTTTTTTTCTGTGTATGTGGTACCGAGGACTCGAATCCAGGTCTTTGTGCATACTAGGCAAGCACTCTGCCACTAGGCCAAACTCCCAGCCCTATTAAGCATTATTTTTTAATTCAGCTTTTATTAAGTGAGTTTTGTTAAGTCATAAGAGTAAAAAGCTGAATCATTAATTTGTTATTGCCATATAAATAACTTGCAGTATGTTTGATTAGTTCACATTTAAGAGAAAATTGTCGCTAGGCCACTGGTGGCTCATACCTGTAAAATTTACCTGTTCAGGAGGCTGAGATCTGAGGATCATGGTTCACAGCCAGCCCGGGCAGGAAAATCTGTGACACTCTTAATCTCCAATTAATCACCAGAAAACTGGAAGTAGCCTTGTAGCTCAAAATATACAATGCTAGCCTTGAACAAAAGAGCTCAGGATAAGTCCCCAGACCTTGAATTCAAGCCCCTTAACCAACAGAAGAAGAAAAGAAGAGATAAAAATTGTCCCTGACAGAACCATAAATATCTTATTGTGTAATTCTAGTGCCTTATAGAGTTGTACTAGTACATAATTCCAATAAATTGTTACTTTTGGAGTCAGTGAAAATTTAAATGGATTTAAAATATAGCCAGCTTAGCTGACTGACTAAATTATACAGCTAAAACTTGAGCACTTTTCAGAATATAATGAAACTTATGCTCTCATAATGTACTTTCTTAAGCTGGGTAAGTATGTGCCTGTACTCCCAGCACTTGGGAGGCTGAGGCAGGAACATGAATTTGAGGTGAATTTGGGCTAAACAGTAAATTTCAGCCAAGTCTGGTTCATATATTGAAACTGTCTCAAAGCAATTTAAAAAACACAAAACTTTATTTATAGTAAATAGTACTTTAGGATAAAGTTCTTTTTCAGGTTTACTGTAGGAGATAGTGATGATGTTTATAAAATTTGCAAAGACAATAGTATGTATCTAAATGAGTGGCATATGTTTAAAGTATGAAATCTGGTATTTGTACTTGATATTGAATATTAATATTGATATTTCAGTAGTTATTTTTCTTACCTAAAGCATAATTTACCCTCAAAATAAGGATGGTGAACCAGAGTACAATCCGTGTGGAAAATATATGGTAAAACTCCACCTCAATGGTGTCCCAAGAAAGGTGAGTAACAGCTCTACCTCTCTCCCTTCACCTTGTCTCTTCCATCCCCATTTTTGAGACTTGAGTAGAAGCCATTAATATCTCTATAAACATTTTGTCATTTTAGTTGATTTTGAATCTGTGATAGGCATATTACCAATAGCACCATATGCTAACTCACACAGTGTGAGCACAGTGGCTCACACCTATAATCCTAGCTACTCGGGAGGTGGAGATCTGAGGATTAGGGTTCAAAGCCAGCCTGGGCTCCAAAAGGACCTGCGATTCTGATCTCCAGTTAACCTCTAAAAAATGGGATGTGGGGCTTGGCTCAAGGTTATGGCAGTAGCCTAGCTACTCAGGCTGAGATCTGAGGATGGTGGTTCAAATTGAAGAACTCGGACAGCACCCAGGCCCAGAATTCAAGCTTCACTACTGAGATAAATATATTAATTAATTAATTAATTAAAGGAAAGAAAATCTTCCACTAGTAGACAAACCACTGATGGACAAGATAATATGAAACTGGAGCATCCTCTCTGTCTCTCACTATGTGTGTCTGCATTGTTGGTACTGGGGCACTCACTGTCCCTTAGCTTTTTCTGCTTAACCCTAGCACTTTACCACCTGAGCCCCAGCTTTCCTTCTGGCTTCTTGGTAGTTAATTGGAGATAAGCATTTCACCTACTTTCCTGCCTGGGCTGGCTTTGAACCAAGATCATCAGATCTCAGCCTCCTGTGCAGCTAGGATTTCAGGCATGTTGCCACCTGCTCCCAGCTTGCTTTAATTTTAAGTATTCTGGAACTCTTTTACAAGGGTATTTATTTAAATTCTGCAGCACTGCATCTGCTCCCAGTTTCCAAATCACCTGGGAACTTGGTAAAACTGCAGAATCTCAGCCCTCACTAATCTCAGAACCACTGAATCAGAATCTGTATTTTAACAAGACCCTGTTGGTGAGTCTAGTCTCAGAACTCATTGCTGTGTAGCTCAGTGATATTCAGATTTTAGTGTGTCTGGGGATTATTTGGAGTCATTTTAAAATGTAGATTGTTAGTCCCTGCCAGAGTTCCTATACAAGTCTGGGAGGAGATCAGAACTTGCATTCTAACAGGTTCCCTGCTGATGCTGTTGCCTTTGAGACTCTAATTACTTAAAAACAAAACAAAAAGGTTATTTTTTATTGTCGGGGTAATGTGTAGAGGGGTTACAGTTACATTGGCCAGATAGTAGGTGCATTACTTCTCAAATAATGATACCCCTTTTCATGTTTTTGTCCCCACCCCCTCCCAATCATCTTGTTTTCCCCCTTCCCTTTCCTATTTCAAATAATCAAACTTATATACAATATACCAAAGTCAGATACAGTAACAAAATGAGATTAACCAAAGGGCAACAAAAGAAGAAAAATAACATAATACATTAAGAACAACAATCACACAAGATAAAGCTCTTGTTTCCATATCCTAGAGATCCTTTCATTTAGTCTCATCCTATATGATCTTATGTACCTAGGTTTTGAGCTATTATAATCCTCTGTTAGAAGAGTCCTAGATGTGTACTAATTATTACAAATGAGGGAAACCATTGAGCCTATGTTCCTTTGGGTCTGGCTTATTTCACCTAATGTGATTTTTTTCCCCTAGTCTTTCCATTTCCTTACAAATGGGGCGATGCCATTCTTTCTGATGGCTGCATAGAATTCCATTGTGTATAAGTACCACATCTTCTTGATCCTATCATGTACTGAGGGGCATCTGGGTTGATTCCATATCTTGGCTATGGTAAATAGTGCTGCAATGTATATCGTTGTGCTAGTGGCTTTAGTATGTCCTTGTTTCTGGATGACAAAACAAAAAGTTTTGAAAATTCTTTTTCAGGAATAAAATTTGTAGCCTCTTTTTCAAAGAATCTTTCATTCTGGGTGCAGTGGCCCACCCCTGTAAATCCTAGCTACTCAGGAGGCTGAGATCTGAGAATCAAGGTTCAAAGCCGCCCAGGCACAAAAGGACCTGAGACTCTTATCTCCAATGAACCTCTAGAAAATGGAGAGTGGGGCTTGGCTCAAGGGTTGGGTAGCCTTGAGCTGAAGAGCTCAGGGACAGGGCCCAGGCCAAGTTCAAGCCCCATGATCCCCACCAAAAAAAAAAAATCTTTCAGTGCTAGGCATGGTGATTCATGGTTATAATCTCTGCTACCTGAGAGGCAGAGAAAGGATTACAAATTTGGGGTTAGCCTGGGCTGCATAGTTAAAAACAAAGAAGAAAAATGATTATTCTGTTAGTCATTCAAAATTCCTATCCCCATGACTTTCAAGTAATTGAAAACCATTAGGTTTTGTTTTTTTTGTGTGTGTGTTTTTTTTTTGCCAGTCCTGGTTTGAACTCAGGGCCTGAGCACTGTCCTTAGGCTTTCTCAAGGCTAGAGCTCTAGCCCTTGAGCCATAGCACCACTTCTGGCTTTTTCTATGTATTTAGTACCAAGGAAACAAACCCAGGTCGGCATGGTAGGCAAGTATTCTACCACTAGGCCAAACTCCCTGCCCCTAGTTCCTATATCTTTGTTACTAAATATGTTTTTTAGCACTAATATTTTACTTTTATAGCTATGAGCCTTTTTTATAGTTTTAAAATAACAGGCAATGGTAGTATTATTTTATAGCAATAACACTTTCCCTCACCCCTCACTACTTGCAGTTGAGGCTAACCTAGAACTTAATATGTAGTCAGGCTGGCCTGAAACTTGAAATTCTCCTGTCTTAGCTTCCCCATGTTCTGAGATTCCAGGCATGAACCACCATGCCTAACATTGAGGGCCTTGTTATTGTTGTAAATATACTGTATATTTTAGAATCCCTACGACCTTTAATGGTAGTTATATGACATATCAATAGTGACTTACCTGTTAAGTGGTACTAGCTTATAATGCTGAATAAATACAGTATATTAAAATGACTAACAGTTTATAACTGATCAGTTTCTAGAAACATGAATCTATTGAAGTAGGCATCTTGTCTTTCTATTGGTATGAAGGATTATTTTTGTTAATACTGAAAGGAGGATTGGAGGAATGACTCAGTGGTAAGAGCATCTGCTTAATAAGCATGAGGTTCTGAGTTCAAACCCCAGTACCACTAATTTATGTGTACATATATATAAATATATGTTTGTGTATACGTATTTCTCTTTTCTATATATTTTTGTCTTCCTTAATGAAGTTAATATGCTCTTTCTCCAGGTGATAATTGATGACCAATTACCTGTTGATCATAAGGGTGAACTGCTGTGTTCTTATTCCAACAATAAAAGCGAATTGTGGGTATCTCTCATAGAAAAAGCATACATGAAAGTTATGGGAGGATATGATTTCCCAGGATCCAACTCAGTAAGTACAAGATGGTATGCTCCAGACAAGGTCTTACGTTATCTAATAGGATTATATTTAAACTTGTTTTCTTCATGGGAAAAGAAAACACAATTCCAGAATATGTTGGTATTATGGGACTATGTATTTTCTTTCTTTCCCTTCCTTCCTTTATTTCCTTCTTTCTTTTTGCTTTGTGCTTTTTTTTCTTTCTCTTTCTGTTTATTTCACTTTCTCTCTCTCTCTCTTTTTTTTTTTTTTTTTTTGCAAGTCCCGGGGCTTGAACTCAGGGTCTGAGCACTGTTCTTGGGCTTTCTTAAGGCTACCACTTTTTTTTTTTTTTTTTTTTTTTTTTTTTTTTTTTGCCAGTCCTGGGCTTGAGCTCAGGGCCTGAGCACTGTCCTTGGATTTTCTCAAGGCTAGAGCTCTACCACTTGAGCCTCAGCACCACTTCTGGCTTTTTTCTATGTATGTGGTACCGAGGAATTGAACCCGGGTCTTCATGCATGCTAGGCAAGCACTTTAACCACTAGGCCAAACTCTCGGCCCAAGGCTACCACTTTTACCACCTGAGCCACAGCACCACTTACAGCTGCTTTTCTATTATGTGGTACCAAAGACTCAAACCCAGGTCTTCATACATGCTAGGCAAGCACTGTACACAAGGCCAAACTCCTGGCCCAGGGTATGCATTCTCTTATGTAAGGATAGCGCATTTATAGATTCTGAATCCAGAAAAGTGTGAAGTATCTGCTTTAATATTGAAATACAGGGCCTTTTATAGCATATACAGTATCAGATCAAAGAGATGTGTCATAATGAAGTCTATTTTGATACATAAGTTCTCACGTAAGGAGTATTCTCTAACCATAACATAGCTTGTAAAACTGAGCAATTACTAATGTCCTTTTGTTGCATGAAATACGGTATCAGACTTTAGGACAGAAATTAGGTTGCTATTACTTTCAGTTTAGACACTTAACCAGTTTTTGCTTTCTCTTTCTTAGCTTCTTTCTGTGTGTGTGTGTGTGTACAATATAATAGATGTCTCTCAGGGGTTTTAAACATGTCATTCATACCTGATTAGTCCCCTTCCTAATTCTGGACTTCCTGCACTCCAGGATTTTAAAATGTTAGAAAAGAATGTAAAATCATAGTTTTAAACACAGTATGATCATGACCGTTTTCTTCCTAGTTGGCACATTCAGTTGCTCTATTTTATCATGGGTCATGGGGCTTGAACTGTGGGCCTGCATGTTGTCCCTGAGCTCTTCAGCTCAAGGCTACTGTCCTACCCCTTGAGCTACAGCCCCACTTCGCATTTTCTAGAGGTTAATGGGAGATGAGAGTCTCTTGGTCTTTAGTGCCTAGGCTGGTTTTGAACCATGACTCTCAGATGTTAGCCTCCTGAGTAGCTTGGATTAC
Organism: Megascapheus bottae; assembly: GCF_031878675.1. NCBI lineage: Eukaryota > Metazoa > Chordata > Mammalia > Rodentia > Geomyidae > Megascapheus > Megascapheus bottae. The sequence continues at coordinate 17,902,302 of NC_143510.1, forward strand.
AGGTTTGAGCCAACGTGCCAGGCTTCATATATTTGTAGTAACTTCATAATCCATTGCCTTTTATTTATTTTTATTTATTTATTTTTGCCAGTCCTGGGGTTGGGCTCGGCCTGAGCACTGTCCTTGAGTTTTCTCAAGGCTGGACTCTACCACTTGAGCCACAGCACCATTTCTGGCTTTTTTCCATGTATGTGGTACTGAGGAATCGAACCCAGGCCTTTGTGCGTGCTAGACAAGCACTCGCCCTCTATGTCAAACTCCCAGCCCTCCATTACCTTTTAATTTACTCAGTGTATCTTAGAGGAAGAATGGGGATTCATGTCAGAATGTTAAAGGTGACTCTCATTGTAAGAATTTACTAAGTGGGGAGGGACCAACATCATCATAACATGTTTTTCTATTGTGTTTTGAGTGTTTGTTTCTTTAAAAAAAATTAGGAAACAATTCTTTTTTTATTAAATAATTTTTTATTGTGATTAGTAGAAGGGTTACATTATATTCACCAGCTAGAAGGTATATAACTTCACAAACATTGATAACCTTTCTCATGACATGGTCCCCATTTCCCTCCCCTCGCCCCAGCTTATCTTGATTTTCCCCTTCCCTATCCAGTTTCAAATAACCAATTAAATAAGCACATATAAAATATATCAGATAACAAGGTGAAAAATTGTAACAATATGAGATAACCAAGGAATGGCAAAATCGATGAGCGATACATAGTACATTAAGGACCAACAGTCATTCATTATATGGCTTTTGTTTTCTTATCCTGGAGGTCCTTACATTTAGTGTATACTATTTGGCCTAACGTCTCTAGATTTTGTTCTATTGTAGATCTCTGCTAGGAGAGCCCAAGGTTTCTACTGATTATGACAAATGAGGGAGACTATTGGGCCTAAGTTCCTTTGAGTCTGGCTTACTTCACTTAATATGATTTTTTTCTAAGTCTTTCCATTTCCTTACAAATGGGGCAATGTCGTTCTTTCTGACAGCAGCATAGAATTCCATTGTGTATAAATACCACATCTTAGGAAACAATTCAGGAAAAACAAATATCTTTATCTTCCGATTTATCCCTATCAAAATGATCAATTATTAATGAGATTTAATAGATACCTCTGGAGGGTTAAAGAGGTTGAGAACAACATTAAGAAAATGTATTTACAGGGCTGGGAGTTTGGCCTAGTGGTAGAGTGCTTGCCTAGCATGCACGAAGACCCGGGTTCGATTCCTCGGTACCACATACATAGAAAAAAAAAGCCAGAAATGGTGCTGAGGCCCAAATGGTAGAGCTCTAACCTTGAGAAAGTCCAAGGACAGTGCTCAGGCCCTGAGCTCAAGCCCATGACTGGCAAAAAAAAAGAAAATGTATTTACAAAATGTGTTTCTGTTTCAGAATATTGATCTTCATGCCTTAACTGGGTGGATACCAGAAAGGATTGCTATGCACTCAGATAGCCAGACTTTCAGTAAGGATAATTCCTTCAGAATGCTTTACCAAAGGTAATTTTTTTTTGCTGTTTCTGGGGCTTGAACTTAGGCCTTGGGTGCTGTCCCTGAGATTTTTCTGTTCTGGCTAGCACTCTATTTCTTGACCCTCAGAGCCACCTCCTACTTTTTCCTGAGTAATTTATTGGAGATAATAATCTTGCAGACTTTTCTGTCTCAGCCTCCTGAGTAGTTAAGATTATAGGTCTGAGCAACCAGCACCCAGCTAATTGTTTTCTTTCTTTCTTTTTTCCTATTTTGGTAGTGAAGAGAACTATGTAAAAATATTATGCCTCGGGGCTGGGAGTTTAGCCTAGTGGTATAGTGCTTGCCGAGCATGCACAAAAACCCAGGTTCGATTCCTAGGTACCACAGAGAAAAGCTGGAAGTGGTGCTGTGGCTCAAGTGGTAGAGCTCTAGCCTTGAGAAAAATCCAAGGACAGTGCTCAGGCCCTGAGCTCAAGCCCAGGACTGGCCAAAAAAAAAAAAAAAAAAATGCCTCATTTAGGATAGAGATTGTAGAAGTCACTTCCTGTTTTAGTTTTTTGAGACAGTATAGCCCTGGTTGATTTTAGTCCTGGAATTTCAAGCCTGTGTCATTCCTGGCAGAATGTCACTTTTAGTTATCAGAAAAATTGCTTTAAAAATTGAACATGACATGGATTACTGCAGTCAGCCTTCAGTTACATTTATAACTTTGTTTATAATGATATTTATAACTGTAGTTAATACAATATGTAGATTATCTGAAATATTTGGATCTAGACTATGTAATGTGGAAAAATTATTTTGTACTTACCAAGTTGTACTTAGTTTTGAGATAAGATGAGAATTTAAGATTTACATGGATAATTCATACATAGAAACTGGAGTTATCCAGTGGCAAGCAGTATGCAAACAGTATTGGAGTTATCCAGGTAATAACACATTATTAAATTGCAAAACTAGGAAGCACAATGATTTGACCAATAAATGATACCTTCTTTTGGGAAGTATATCTAGTATTCTACATCTTTATGCTTATGTGTAAAATGAAAATTTTAGCATTTGCTTTTCTTCATTTGGTAGGTTTCTGCATGGTAAGTGTCTGCCTGAGTATTAGCATGTTTTTTTTAAAAAAAAAAAGATAATCTCAGATATACTGTGAATTAAAATGTTTTGTTAAAGTGTGGTTGAGGGTTGAGGAATAGTCTATTTCTGAAAAGATTTTAAATGTGTAGAAAATATTTTAAATATGTGCTCTGAGATTTTTAAATGTGTTTTCCTTTAATTTCTTGCCTTTTGGACTCATTTCAGATTTCACAAAGGGGACGTACTCATCACTGCATCAACTGGAATGATGACTGAGGCTGAAGGAGAGAAGTGGGGTCTGGTTCCCACACATGCGTATGCTGTTCTGGATATAAGAGAGTTCAAGGTTATGCCTTAGATTTTTTTTTCTCTTATTTTTCTCATTTGGTAAGACATTATAAGGATCCCAATAATTGAAATAAAAGGAAATAGTAGTCAGTCAGTAACAACAGAATACCCCTGTATGTTAGACCTTATATATGTCACCATGGTTCATTTAACCATTAAGTACGATCCAAGATACTGCCCATGAGTGACTTTTGTTAGGCAAATTTGATGTTAATCTACATACCTAAGTTATGATGTGTGTGTGTTTGTGTGTCTGTCTGTCCTGCGTCTGTCCGTCCGTGCCTGTTTGTCTCCCTCTTGAGGCCAAACTGAGCAGCACATAAACGGATGAAATTAAATACAAGAGAAAATGATATAGTCAAGAGATGGGTAGATAAACACAAAATCTCAGCATGTAGAAGGCAGAGGCAAGAGAACCAAAAGTTCAAGGCCTAAATTACAAAGTGAAACTGTCTTGAATAAAGCCCCCCAAAACAATAAAACCATGGTACTGAACAGTATCACCGACTATTTATAGCTTAGAATATATAGTCAGAATTCTAGAACATAGACTTCTCAGCTTATTTAGTTATGTAATTAATGTAATGTATACATGCTAACATTATAATGGCTAAACAACAGGAATTTTTTAGGAATATAATCTTAGGAGTCTGTTACTTATATGGCTCATCATTTATTGTTACAAGGCATAGTGGTGGCAATTGATACTAAAATTGGTTAAAGCAAATCAGAAAAGTTTACGCTGACAGGTTTGTGTTTATTTTGGATTTCAGTTTGCCACAAGCAGCAGTAAAGATGTGGTAAATAAGTTATTTTTCAGTTTTGTGTACTTGAATTCAAGTTACTGCTCAAAACCTGTTACCTAGCGTGGACACACATCTTTCACTGTGGAGTTGGCTCATTTCCTTTATTTATGTGAACTCTGTATTTTTAGTTATCTTGGCTTAAAATGTATATGTGTGTTAAAATCTGAGGGCTTTCTCCAGTATTCTTTTATTGGGCTCATATATGTCTTGGGTTCCTCATCTTTTATGGCTTAACTGTTGTTTTGTTGTACATATTTTGAGGTTTTTTGTTTTTTTTTTTCTAGTTCCAGGGCTTGAATTTGGCTCCTCATTCCTGCTCAACTTATGACTGATGCTCTGCCACTGGAGCACTTCTCAGCTGGCTTTTTGAGGGTTAATTGCAGATGGAGTCTTGCAGACTTTTTTTTATCTTTGATAGCTAGGATAACAGGTGTGAGCCATTGGTACCTAGCTTGACATACGTTGTCTATCTCATTCAGACATTCATCTTCAGGATCTTTTTTAAAAATGTACCTTTGTAATACGAGGGATTCATTGAGTTTTTATACTAGTGTTCAGTGCTCTTTGAATATATTCACCTCCACCATTCTCATTTCCCCTTCCTTTTACCCCCATTTTCCAAACAGTGATGGTGGATTTCACTATCCTGTTGCTGCCTGTATATATGTGTAATATCCTTCAATCCTCTTTATCCCTCACCTCAGCTTTTCTCCTTCCTACTTCCGGTTAGTCCTTTTTTACACTCCTGATTCATCACAGTAGTCACGGGACCTCTTTTTTTGTAGATAGTCTTCAAGCTATCCATACAGAATGATTATTTATGGCCTTCATATAAAATTGTCTTAATATTAATACTCTGTTAGTATTTTTTTTTTGGTCTCATCTGCTCACCTGTTCTAGGACCATCAATTTAGTCTCAATTATCCTCCCTTTGCATCATGTATCTCTTCTAGAAGTAATGGTCCATAAATACTCGGGAGAAACAGTTCTGGTCAAGCTGTTTCTAGTCATATATGTCTTCATGGTATTTCTGAACCTACCCAAGACCTTTCCTTTGCTGCAACTGAGAAATAACTTCATAAATGGATTATTTCAGCATAAGCTGAAATTTCCTAGCAATTCTTCACATATTCTAGGTCCCCTGAATTGCTAATCCTCTGCTTACCAATAAAAATCTGTAGGGAGCCGGGTGCCAGTAGCTCCTAGCTACTCAAGAGGCTGAGATCTGAGGATCACAGTTTGAAACCAGCCTAAGGATGAAAGTCCATGAGACTCTTACCTCCAATTAACTACCAGAAAACAAAGTAGAGCTGTGGCTGAAGTGGTGTAGTGCTAGCCATGAGCAGAAAAGCTCAGACAGTGCCCAGGCTCTGAGTTCAAGCCCCTTGACTAACCAAAACCAAAAGCAAAAACATGTTAGCCATATATCTTGAAAAAGCTTCTCTTAGGAAGGTCCTTAGGAAGTAGAGTCCTGAAATAAGGGAAGTCTCCTTTTGTGGAAAGAACTTTTGATGCTTGCTTGCCAGGATTTGAGCTAATGGCATACCTTTCTACACAGATGTAAATTTTTCCTTGCTGAGACAAAAGAAAAAAACTTTTGTGAAAATGATCAGAGTTAAGCATGTATTGATTGATGTGTGATAAGGCACAGGTGGTATAGAAGAAATTGAGAAAATAATGAAGCTTCTGAGGAATATAGTCTGTCCAGAAATCACATCTATCCCAGCTCACAATATGCGACCATATAAAATGTCTGGTATAGTGGCTTATACCTATAATCATAGCCAGTTATGAAGCTGGAATTAAGTGGGGTGGGGTGAGGATAGAGGTTCAAGGCCAGCCCAGGCACTAAAGCCTTTTTTTCTTTCATATATTTTTTATTGTAATTAATACAAGGGTCTATAAGACTCTTATCTCCAATTAATCATTAGAAAACCAGAAGTGACACTGTGTGGCTCAAGAGGGAGAGCAATAGCTTTGAACTGAAGAGCTCAGGGACAGTGCCCAAGCCCAGAGTTCAAGCCCCACGACCTATCAAAAAAACAAAACCAAAATGCTGAAATTAGGAAGATTGTGGTTTTAGGAGGATTGTGGTTTCAGGCCACAATGTTTTGAAAAAATACTTTTGAGACCCCATCTCAACCAGTGGATGATAAGTTGTCATCCTAGTAAAGCAGGAAGTATAAATAGGATTACTATCTGGATCATTCTGGGCATACATGTGAGACCTTATTTTAACAGTGAAAGCATGCTAGGCACTGGTGGCTCATGTCTATAATCCTAGCTACTCAGGTGGCTGAAATCTGAGGACTGCAGTTCAAAGCCAGCCCAGGCAGGAAAATCTGTGAGATTCATCTCCATTTAACCACTAAAAAGCTGGAAGTAGTGAGCCGGGAGTCCTAGAGTGCTTGCCTAGCATGCATGAAGACCTGGGTTCAATTCTTCTATACCGCATAGAAAAAGCTGGAAGTGGTGCTGTGGCTCAAGTGGTAGAGTGCTAACCTTGAGAAAGCCCAAGACAATGGTCAGGCCTTTAATTCAAGCTCCAAGGCCAGCATAAAAAAATTTTAAAAAGCTGGAAGTAGAGGTGTGGCTCAAGTGATAGAAAACTATCCTTGAGCAAAAAAGTTCAGAGACAGTGTCCAAGCTTTGAGTTCAAGCCCCAGGGCTGGCACACAAAGAAAGTAAGCAAAAAGTGCTAGGGATATAGCTCTAAGTGCTAGCATGCCTGTGTTGTAAGCATGAGACCCTGAGTTCAGACCCCAAGACTGTGAAAAGCAAAAAACTAAAAAAATAGCAAAGCCTTTTAAAAAAAATATCCCCAACCAGTTTGATTTAAACATGATTAGCAAAAAATAATTTCCTAAGAACTACTTAAAGATAGATGATCTTGTAATTGTCAGCTTTTATTTTTGTGTCATTGTAATCAGTTCTGTATAGTAATACAGTGTTTATGAAGACTTCACTATAATCTTAATGGTTTCAGTGGCAGTTCTAAAAAGATGTGTGCCATCACCATTTCAAGCTTAGTATTTGATTGAGAAGACAAGATTTGTGCATTTGTACCAATAGGTAACATAAGAACAGGATATTGTTTGGCTGTAACACAGCTGCTCAGCACATCAGGTGCAGAGGAGAGATCGTTATTAAAAGGAGAGGATCACCCAGCACAGGTGGTTCATACCTATCGTTCTAGCTACTCAGGAGGCCGAGGCTTGCAATTGAAAGTCAACCTTAGCAGGAAAGTCCATGAGACACTTTATCTACAATTAACCACCAGAAAAATAGGTATGGTTGTTCAAAAGTGGTGTTCAGCCTTGAATGAAAAAGCTAAGGATAGCACGTGGGTTCTGAGTTCAAGCCCTAGTACTGGCACAAAATAAAAAGAAAGGAAATTACTGTTTCATCATGTGCATGTGTTACCTCCTGTGTTTATTTACAACCGATCAGTTGGTCCCCTTTTATTCTGACTCCCTGGTTGATACTATTTTTTTTTTTTCTTTCATTGCTTCAATTTTTACTGAGAAAAAAAGGGGGATTAAAAAAAGGCCTCCAGGGGGCCAGGAGTTTGGCCTAGTGGTAGAGTGCTTGCCTAGCATGCAGGAAGACCTGGGCTCGATTCCTCGGTACCACATAAATAGAAAAAAAGCCGGAAGTAGTGCTGAGGCTCAAGTGGTAGAGCTCTGGCCTTGAGAAAGTCCAAGGACAGTGCTCAGGCCCTGAGCTCAAGCCCAGGACTGGCCAAAAAAAAAAAAAAGGCCTTCAGGAAAGGGGAGCCATCTGAGCTAATTCCTTTCGAGACAAATTCAAGGATGATTTATGGGAATGTGAAAACAAAGAGTACATTAGAGTAAAAATGACTGGAAAATAAGATTCAACTGAAGTAGAAATGGCTTTAAAAAGGCAAGAAAGAGGGGGAGGGAAATGGGTACCAAGACATGTGAAAGGGTATCAATGTATGTGAATTAATGCACCTTCTATCTGGCAAAATCATGTAACCCTTTTACTAATTACAATAAAAAAAATTATGACATGAACTCCAAGAAAACAAGATTTTTTTCACTTGCAAAAAAAAAAAAAGGCAAGAAAGATATTCTTGATGCTCTCCAGCAGTAATGTCCAGGGTACTTTCTGTGATGGATGAGGATTTGCGTGTGCACTCTGTGCATCAGCCTCTGACTACACATGGGCATTGAATGTTTAAATAGCTGTGTGCCTGGTGACTTAACCACAACACAGATCCAAGGAGGACGGAACCATTTCGTCCAATATATGACCTAGTGAAAGTATTACATTAATTTGAAAGAAAAGAACTAAGAAATATCCCAAGAAAGAATTGAACAATAGCGAGACAGACCTATTTTGCAACTTAATGTTCTCTTGTTTAAATAGGGCTTGAGATTTATCCAGTTGAAAAATCCTTGGAGCCATTTACGTTGGAAAGGAAGATATAGTGAAAATGACGTAAAAAACTGGACTTCAGAATTGCAAAAGTATCTAAACTTTGATCCTCGAACAGCTCAGAAAATAGATAATGGTAAAAATCTCTTTAATCTTGATACCATTTGTGTGTTGAGTAGCATGGGGTTTTTGTTTTTTGTTAGTGAACTCTGTGCCTAGGCGTTGTCCCTGAGCCACAGCATCACTTCTGGTTTTCTGGCAGTTAATTGCAGGTACGTGTCTCATGGACTTTCAGTGCTCGTGCTGGCTTTGTACCACAATCCTCAGATCTCTGCCTCCTGATTAGGATTACAAGCATGAGCCACCAGCACCTGGCCTGAATAGCATGTTTTAACAACAGGAAATAAACTGATTTGACTTTGCTAATCTAAAAAAAATCTTAAATACATTTAATTTTCAGGAATATTTTGGATTTCCTGGGATGATCTCTGTCAGTATTATGATGTTATTTATTTGAGTTGGAATCCTGGTCTTTTTAAAGAATCAACATGTATTCACAGGTAATTTTTCATGTATTTCAGTGTATGCTTCATAGTATTCTCTTGTGTATGTGTGTTTCCTCAGTACTGGGGCTTTTCTAGCAAGATGCAGTACCACCGAGCCATACCTCCTCAGCCCCATAGCCCTTTTATTTTTAATTTTTTAGGAATAGTGATAGTTTTTACCCAAGGCTGGCCTCAGACAAAAATTGTTTTGCCTGCAGCATAGCTTTTATTGCAAGCATATATGCTTCCATTCCTTGCTTGTTTGTTGTAATGTCTTGCTTTTTACTGGGCTGACCTTTGAACCATGATCCTTTGAGCTTCATCTTCTGAGTAGCTGGGCTTACAAGCACTACCCTGTCAGTTTTACTCTTTCATTTAAAATGTAATGTATAATTTAGAAGGACTAACATTTTCTGTGCCATGCCTACAGATGATTATCTTATACTAGGCTCTGTTTTCTTTCTGTATTTCTTAAATATCCCCAAAGTATTGAAAAGAACAAACCCAAATTCCCGATAGTTTAAATGTATTTAGAGACACAACACTTTTAAAGTAGTGTAACATTTTAGCTCTATGAGAAATTTAATCATTACCTTCTTTGTTGACTTTATCTTTTAGTACTTGGGATGCTAAGCAAGGACCCGTGAAAGATGCCTATAGCCTGGCCAACAACCCCCAGTATAAACTGGAGGTGCAGTGTCCACAAGGGGGCGCTGCGGTTTGGGTTTTGCTTAGTAGACACATAACAGACAAGGTACTGCTACCCTACCTTCTAATGACACTTACACTAAAAGATAGACTATAAAATCCGTAATTTGATCACCAGCCTGTTTCTTTTTATAGGGTGCCTTGAAAATGATGTGTGTTTTCTTTTCAGATAAATGTTTTTCTTTAAGGAATTTTGTATCTTTTTATAATGATACTTTAATACCTTGGAATTTTATATAATACTTCAACATAGTCATTTACTAAAGTGACATTTATATGCATAAGCTTTTGTAAGCTGTAAAAAGCACTCAAGATTATTTTTAACATTAAGAGAATTTCAAGCCCATTTTTCTAACCAGATTGAATTCTTGTGATTATTAGGATGATTTTGCAAATAACCGAGAATTTATCACAATGGTTGTATACAAGACTGATGGCAAAAAAGTTTATTACCCAGGTATGTTTACTAGCAAAATAAATGTTACATGTTTTATTCACATGATTGAGGATAACATTTTATGAGGATGATACATAGAATTTTTTTCTTGTGCTGGTCATATAAAACAAAAAAAAATCTGTATAGTCTATGCATGAATGTTGTATTTTGTGGTATTGAGGTTTGAAGCTGGAGCCTCACACTTGCTAGGCATGTGTTCTACCATGGAGAAATGCCTTCAGGCCTTTTTTTTTTTTTTTTGCCAGTCCTGGGCTTGAGCTCAGGGCCTGAGCACTGTCCTTGGACTTTCTCAAGGCTAGAGCTCTACCACTTGAGCCTCAGCACCACTTCCGGCTTTTTTCTATGTATGTGGTACCGAGGAATCGAACCCGGGTCTTCATGCATGCTAGGCAAGCACTTTAACCACTAGGCCAAACTCCCAGCCCCTTCAGGCCTTTTTTGCCCTGGTTATTTTTGAGTCTTACTTCCTGCCAAGGCAGGCACCTGAATCTCTATCCACCTTATTGTAGGTTTCCCACTGTAGCCAAAATGACAGACATGTGCCACCACACCCAGAAGATTCTATTATGATGAAGTCTCTTCGGACTTGTTTGCCCTGCCTTGACCCTTGTCTTCTATCCTCAGTCTCTTGAAGAGCTAGGATTGTAAGTGTGAACCACCAATGCCTGTCTAGAATATGTAGTTCTTAAATTTCAGATATATTCTAAAAATATAGATTAACTTTTTAAGATGTATAGTGATTTTTTCCATCATATTTTTAAGTCTAGTATTATTTCTCTCAGAATTTGAATTCAGGGCCTGAGCACTGTTCTTGTGCTTTTTCTCAAAGCTAGAGCTCTACCACTTGAGTCAAAGCACCACTTCCAGCTTTTTGTATGAATATTGTGCCAAGAAATCAAACCCAGGGCTTCTTCATGCTAGGCAAGCACTCTACCAGTAGGTCAAACTCCCAGCTCAGCCCCATTCTTTTACTCTTCTTACTAGATCACATATCACCTCTAAACATTAGTGACCAAATACCTGTTTGGGATATTAAATATGCTTTAGGGGTAGGTCATATTTTAAGTACTTGTTTCTAGATGAAGTGATGGAAGTGTTTACCTTGAAAAACATATAATAATGGACGTCTTTGATGTCATGTTTGATAAGAGTACCACAGAATCTATCAGGTAGGTGGCAATAACAAAAATCTGAATAATCGGAGCATCCAGATTTCATGAGTTACCAGTTGAAGCATAGATAAAACATGCCATATTCATATATAATTAAAAGAAATACTCTGTATGCGATATGCTGGGTGCATTCATGCCTGTAAGCCTAGCTACTCAGGAGTCTGAGACTTGGAGGATATTGGTTTGAAGCCAAGAAACTGTCTCCAAAATAATCAGCAAAAATGTCAGACTGGAGGTTTGGCCCTAGTGAATAGAACACCACCTGTGAGAGCAAAGGCACTGAGTTCATCCCCCAGTTGCTTTTGCTTGTTAGAAAACTGTAAAGTGGTATAATTCACCAATGTTGTAAAGACCGAGTCAGTTCTGTTCATTATGTTACCACCAATCCTCCAATGTCAACTAAGGAAATAAAAATCTATTTGCTTGTCTGTCTGCAGCGGACCCACCTCCATACATTGATGGAATTCGAATTAACAGCCCTCATTATTTGACTAAGATAAAGCTGACTACACCTGGGACCCATACCTTTACCTTAGTGGTTTCTCAATATGAAAAACAGAACACAATCCATTACACAGTCCGGGTAAGTAAAACCAGCACACGCTGACAAAAAACATAATGTGTTCTGTCTGCTTTGTGAGTGGTGTTTATCTGAAAAAAAATGTTTTTTCTTGAAGACAAGGCCAGTTGCCTGCCTCAGACCTTGAGTGCTGGGGGAAAAAAATTCATAACGCCTCATTTTTGTGTTTTCTTTTTTTTTTTGGTTATAAAAACAGTGGTTTTAAGGAATAACATTAAAAAACAAATTTTTTTTTTGTACCAGTCCTAGAGCATGCACTCAGGTCCAGGGCACTGTCTTTGAGCTTCTTTGCTCAAGGCTCTACCATTTGGCTCACAGCTCTACTTTGAATTAATTGGACTTTCCTTCCCCGGGCTGGCTTTGAACAGACACACTCAAATCTCAACCTCCCGAGTAGCTAGGATTATAGTCAGGAGCCACTGGTGCCTGCCTTAGAGTATCATTTTGAATGAACATTTTAATTTTTACCGTAACAGTTTAGACCTGAGATGATGTGGTTATGTTCAGCTAAATGGTCAGAGCTGGGCACAGTGGCTCACACCTGTAATCCTAACTACTCAGAAGGCTGAGATTTGAGGATTGTGGTTCAAAGCTAGCCCAGGCAAAAGTCTGAGACTCTTACCTGCAATTAACCACCAGAAAACTGGAAGTGGCTCAAGGAGTAGGGCAGTAGCCTTGAGCTAAAGAACTCAGGGACAACCCCCAGGCCCAGAGTTCAAGTCCCACTACGAACCAAAAAAGGGGGATTACAGAGCAAGGGACAAAAAAGCCCAACTTCTTTCAGCCTATAAGAAAAACATGCCTTGGAGTCAGGCATGACAGCATATCGCTATAATCCTAGGGCTTGGGGGACTGAGATGGATCATGAGTACAAGTCCAGCCCTGGGTTATAAAGCCCTGTCTCAATAAAAAATGACAATTTACTTATAAAGTGTTTTCGTGTAGCTAGGAAGACTATTATAATTTTCTATGTAGATTTGTCATGTAGAAGGAGTTCAGTCTGTATAGACTGAGTAGTGAAGGTCCAGGATATTGGGAAGTGTCAACCCTGGCTTGTTCTTCAGATGCAGAAGCCAAAGCTTTTGGAAGGCTTGTGGATTTTCCATTAGTCACACATGGAACAAGAATGCTAAGAAACTCCCTAACTTCCCAGTTCTCAGTTCATTAAATTACTGACTTGATTCCAGGCTGCCTACAGAAATCACTGTATGCCAACTAAGTTTTCAGTATCCTTTGTAAAAACTCTCGTTGATGCTTTATAGTATAAAATTTCTCAGTATAATCTTTGTGTATACATTAAGCTGCTTTTTAAATCTAGGTATATTCAGCATGCAGTTTTACTTTTTCGAAGATTCCTTCACCATATACCTTATCAAAACGGGTAAGAAAATTATTTCTTGGGGTTGTCATCTCATCCAGCATTCTTTTAGAATTCCCTTTCCTATTTATCATAGCTTATTAAATTAAAAATAAACATTCTGGGGTTTTATAGGAATAAAGGGAAGAAAATGTTAGAAACCTTTCATCTCCAGAATATATCTTCTGTGAGAATTAGGTATTTCTGTAAAAATACATCATAGCAGAAACATTAACACAAACCTTGGTTTGTAACTTTGCAAATTTGAGAATACTTGGCATTGTGGGTTAAATGTGTAGAGGGATATCCTAAAGAAAGTTCCTAGCAGGAACAGCTTGGTTATCATCTAAGAGATGGAACAAAGCCAAGTATCCTGGCTGACTGGGGAGTTACATTGACAGTGACAAAAATTGGAGCAAGGGGTAGAGTCAGTGGAGAACTGCTGTGTATTGATTTTAAGGTGGAAAGGAACTTGGTCTTTAGAGTTTCATATAATTTCACTTTAAAAACTGTTGTTCTATTAGATTAATGGCAAGTGGAGTGGTCAGACTGCTGGAGGATGTGGAAATTTCCAAGAGACTCACAAAAATAACCCCATCTACCAATTCCATATAGAAAAGACTGGGCCACTACTCATTGAGCTCAGAGGACCAAGGTTTGTGACGAGTAGCTTTCTTAAGTTAATGTTCCTCTATTACAACAGGGAAAGGACATCTTCAATAAATGATATGGAATAATTGAGTTTCCATGGAGAAGTAGCAGTTAACACCTTGTGTATATCAGATCTGATCTGATCAATTCCTGGTAGATTAGACTTAAATATAAAAGACAAAACAAGAGCGCTTCAAGAAGATGTTAGTGATGTGTATATATTTTGAAATACAATTTCTAAATTTTTATTACCTGATCACTAAATGGATCTTTTCCTTACTGACTTGGAACCACCTCTGGCATATACACTATTTCTAATAATGTAGACTTTACTGCCTATTGTGAAGACAATACTTTGTAGTTTCTAAATTTTAAAGACTGATACAGTATTTTTCTTAACTGTTTATTCTTGAATGGATTTACATTGAAACCACATGTTAAGATGTTACAAGTTCTACTAGGCACTAATGGCTCATACCTGTAATTCAGAGCACTGAGGTCTAAGGCTCAAGGTTCAAAGACAGCCCCAAAAAGCTGAAGATGGAGATACGGCTCAAGTGATAAGAGTGCTATCCTGAGTAAAAAACCCAAGGACAGAGCCCAGGCCCTGAGTTCAAGCCCTGGGATAGCATAAACAAAAATTGTTTGAAAATAAGAAAGAAAATACTTGATGAAATGACAAGTTGTTAAAAATAATTGTCTTGTGATATGTTTTCACATTTAATGTTATTTTTTGACTTAAATAGCAGATATTTTGTTTTTTGTGGGTCATGGGGCTTGAACTTAGCCTTGAGCTGAAGAGCTCAGAGACAGCACCCAGGCCATCTCCCTACTCTCAAGCCAGGTTAATTGGAGATGAGTGTCTCAGGTTCTTTTTGCCTGGGCTGGCTTTGAACCTTGATCTCAGCCTCCTGAGTAGCTAGGATTACAGGCGGGAGCCACCGAGCCCAGAACAGATACTGTTTTATGAGTATAAAAGATCTGATAGCACTTTAGATTGGTTATTTTGAAAACATGTATTTACTTGTGACTATTTACTAAGTAATACCATTTGTTTGAAACTAGGCAATATAGTGTTGGATTTGAGGTTGTAACAGTTTCCTTGGTGGGAGATGCTGGTTCCCATGGCTTTTCGAGGAAATCAAGTGGTGACTATAGGTAAGGCTGGCATTTTAATTATGTATATGTCCCATGTATACTTCTTGTGGCATTGCCTTATTCTCACTTTCTCTGAACATAGGTGTGGATTTTGCTACCTGGAATTAGAAAATATACCTCCTGGAATCTTTAATATTATTCCCAGCACTTTTTTGCCTAAACAAGAAGGACCTTTTTTCTTGGACTTCAATAGCACTATCCCCATTAAGACAACACAACTTCAGTGATGGGAAATTCTCAGCAATCACTGGATTTTATACTTACCAACTTACCGAACATCAACTCTTCAAGTGAGGACACAAATCTTCAGGATGATAATCAGTGCAATTAAATCTAAATCTGTGTCACAGTGGAATCTGGTGCTTGTCACGGTGTTTGGTAGGAATTGTATATAGTCAGAATTACCTTCATCACCTAGAAGTACTGTTCACATTGATTTTGTGTATATAGAGTTGGCCACTTTCTATAAAAACTCAGGCATATGATTTAAGAATAGACTCAGACATCCATCACTGTGAGATGCCGTTGCTGAAAGGAAAAAGGAACTGCTGAGACTGGGTAAGGACATTGAGTGGACCTGCAGGCTATTTAATATCCGGAAATATTTATCTTTCCTTTCCTTTTTAACGGAGCATGTTGTAAACCTAATTGTGTTGACCCCACTAATTCCAAATGATTCAAATCATGTCACTATAATTTTAACTTTGCATTATTTATGATTCTAAATGTTTGTTACCCAAGTGTTATGAAAGATAAAAGCTTTTAGTAGTACTAATTAGCTTAGCATGAAGATGCTCAGGCTTAAAGAGTAAAGCTTGTTTGCCTTAGATATTTAAGGCACTGACTATAGAGAGAACTGAGGTATATTCCCTACTGCAATTTTGATTTGTCAGGTTGATGAAATAGTAATCTAAGGCATTAAAGACATTGTAATTTAGTCTCTATCATCTTCAAACTGATTTATAGTTCAGTGCTTTTGTAGCAACAGCACTTTGAAAGAAGTAATTGATGTAAGGGGATTGGGTTGGTTATACAGCATCCAGAAAAAGTGATCACAAAAAATGGGTAACAGCTGGGAATTTTTAAAGGTCTGAAAAAGGGGGTGGGATTTTCATTGTCTCTACTTTATAATTATCAAAACTTATTTTGTATTCTACTGCCTTTAATTGAAATAAAATGTTTATACTTATGGGAATTACACGTTTAACCTAAAGAACTTGATTTATTGGAAGCTCATCTCATGTGTTCCTAGAAAGACAGTAGTTGCAGTTATACTTGAATATGAGTATGTGCTTCTAAAAATGTGTTCTTGGTTGGACTGCCTCAAGTCACAAAAGTACCTGCCAGCAAGCTGTTGCACTGAGTTCAAACTCTAGTACCTCTCCCTCCCCCCAAAAAATAAAAAAAAAAACTGCTCTTTTTAATTCAGTGGCAAATTACTTAACACTTTGAATTTTATTTTAAGTGGATGAATTTGGTTAGAGCCGTTTGTTGTAAACACGTATGATTTAAGCTACTCAGGAGGTTGAGATCTGAGAATTGCAGGCTCAACGCCAGCCTGGCAGCAAAGTCTGTAAGACTTTGATCTCCTCGGGGCCAGGAGTTTGGCCTAGTGGTAGAGTGCTTGCCTAGCATGCACAAATTCTTCGGAACCACATACATAGAAAAAAGCCAGAAGTGGTGCTATGGCTCAAGTGGTAGAGTGCTAGCCTTGAGAAAACTCAAGGACAGTGCTCAGGCCCTAAGCCCAAGCCTGGCAAAAAAAAAAAAAAAAAAAGACTTTAATCTCCAGTTAACTACCAAAAAAGCCAGAGGTAGAGCTATGGCTCACACTGGTAGAGTGCTAGTTTTGATTGAGAACAAAATGCTCAGGGACATTATCCAGGCCCTGAGTTCAAGCCCTGGGACTATAACAACAACAAAACACATTGCATGCGAACAATTCAGTATGTGGTATTGTTGGATTCTATGGAGTAGTAACAAATAGTGTGTAACAGTATATGAGTGTTTGAACCCAGTATAGCCAAGTTTTTTTTGAGGAATTGGCATTTTAAACCTTGAAGGTAAAGCCTCAAAAGACAAACTAAAAATCATCCAGCAGTTATTTACTAATTGTATTTTTTCTTTACAGGCACTAGTGTTCCTTTCTACAACTGAGGAAATAAACCTGAGGGCTTAAAAGTCTTGGTCTATCCAAAGCCCCAATCCAGCAGGCCATAATTACTTTAAGACACAGTGGGACCTAGATCAGAGGAAGGTAACTGCATTGAATGAGGAGACAAAGATCACGCAGGCCCTTCTGAGGTTCTAAGACACAACATTGGGACAGATAAAAACCAAGACAGGAATTGCTAAAGGGAGATAAAGTCAGTCAAGCTTCTAATTTCAGCCTAGGCAGATACTCAGAAGTGTTTAAACCTTAATGAATTCAAAATGTATTCAGAAAAATCAAGTCAAATATGAACTAAAGAAGCCCAGAAGTGACTTTCTGGAACTAAGTTTGTAGAAGCTGTAAAAACTGTTAGTGGGAGCTACAAGAAACCAAGAGGATCGGGTGAGTCTTGTTTGTATGAAAGAGCAGGTAAATTCAGACAGAGCAGAGAGTAGCAAGAAGTCTACAATAGCAGGAATGGAGCAGGCTGCTTTAACTGGACGTGTGCATAGCAAGAACATGAGAGGAGATGATAAAAGTCAAGGTCAATGTGTAGAGAGATGACAGCAGGTCATAGGATGATAGGGAGGAAAAGGACTGAGGCAGGAAATAAGTCCCAATGCTTAAATATGGGATAGAGATTAAGACAACAGAAAGCAACATTAGAACATTGAGGCTAGGTAGTGGGGTACACTGTAATCACAGCTTACTCAGGAGGTAGAGGATAGTGTTCCAGGTTTGATATGGGGTGTCAGATTCTGTCTCAGGCATAAGGTCCTAGGATCCAAACTCCAATATGGTAACACCACCCCTTCAAAAAAAACCACAGGCCTATTTGGTAGATCTTGTCTATTATGTGTTTCAAGTACCAAAAAAGAAAATCCCATCGCACTACCATTCTCTGCATGAAGTACTTTAAAAGATCAATTTCTAGGGCCCGGAATTTGGCCTAGTGGTAGAGTGCTTGCCTAGCATGGACAAAGACCCAGGTTCGATTCCTTGGTACCACATACTTAGAAAAAGCCAGAAGTGGTGCTGAGGCTCAAGTGGTAAAGCTCTAGCCTTGAGAAAAATCCAAGGACAGTGCTCAGGCCCTGAGCTTAAGCCCAAGACTGGCAAAAAAAAAAATCAATTTCTAATCATTAATGAAACATTATTTTGTGGCTTTTAATTTTGAGAGGGAAAATGTAAGGTACCATACTGTGTAGCAGGTGTTTGAGCCAGAAATTTTCTGCTTTTCCAAACTATGTCCTCCATCCTCCTGCAAAAGAATGGAGCAATGCTTTCATTGCAGAGAACAGTTTGTGTCTGCCATGGACTAGAGATAGATGGCATGGTGCAGGGGACTTACTACACTTGAGAACTGAGTGGATCTGAAGATGGTTGGAAGTCAAGTGTATTGTTTAGTACTGTTTTTAAGCATAGCAAAAGATACTTGGATGAACCTGAGATACTAAGATTTATCTAGTAGTAAATATGGAATACACACACAAAGTCCACAGATTAAAATCCAGTACTATAATGTGTGTACTTGAGAAAGGATTCATGATCACCTGATCCTCCACTGTGAAAACGCTTGAGAATCATCCGAAAATCCTCTGAAGGTTCAGTGCCCCTGTGTTCCACGGATCAGTGAAATCATGCCAGGATGCCCTTGAACAGGATTTTGGCTCAAATGGCCTGCACTGTCCAGTGAGGCCAAGAGGTACCTTACGTGTAGTTCCCATACCGTCCTCTTCCTGCTCAGCTTCAGTAGCAGCACAAGTAGGATTTGAATCCAGACCTTGTTGTATCTGGGCTACAATGGATCTTAAAAGTGAAAATGAATTCCAGGCACCAGTGGCTCACAACCTGTAATCTAGCTACTCAGGAGGCAGAGATTAGAGGATCATAGTCCTTGAGACTCTGATCTTTAGTTCTCCACCAGAACATCGAAAGTAGAGCTGTGGCTTAAGTGATAGAGCACAGGTGTTGAGCAGAAAAGCTCAGGGACAGCACCCAGGCCAGTAGTTCAAGCCCCAGGACAGGGACAAAACAAAGTGGGTGAGATGATCACTGCATTCCACGCTCCTCCATAATAGATTTTCTATTTAAAAAGTCAGAGTCTTAAGCATTTTTATTACACTCAAGGTACTAAGTACAAAATAACCTTGTAATTAGAATACTGTATTAATAAAAAAAACTACAGTATGAAGGGATGTACAAATGGCTAAAATACATAAGCTGTAACAGTCAACAGATAACTTGAAATGAGGTTGCTTTTCTTATAGAAATGCTAAATTTTCTTAACAAGACAATATACAGTGCTCTAAATATGCATAACCATAAAAACATTAAAGAAAAGCAGTCTGAACACTTAATACTATTAGCATAACAGACACCACTGCTTCTATTTAAACAGCCTTTGCCAACACATGCCTATTCTGTCCTAGCTTTAAGGAAAATTGGCTCTAAGAAGTGCAGCATAACCCTTAAATTCTAATAAGTTGAGCCTACAGAGAAATCACCACCTTGTCAGTGTAGACATGACAATGGCTACTTCCTCTCATGCATTGTCTCCTAGGAAAAGTCTTAGGATAAGTCAGTGCCCTTGGCTGGCAGAGTGAGGTTAAGCTAGAGAGACCTCTCTTCCACAGCCATGGACCCCTTCTATGCTATGTCCCAGTTACCCTCAGCCCCTATCCCCACATTGGCATTACCTTTCCCACCCCCAAAAAGTGCAGCTCATGGTAGCCTTCCTAGGAAATGGTTTTAATGGGTATCCCAACCTACATGCTTTTTTTTTAAAAAAAAGCCCCTCAACACCAGAGGTGAGGAAAATAAAGTGTGTTCTTGCATTTTTTTAAACCTCTGACTATGTCAGAAAGGTAATGCATTGAATACTTGGGTTTTATTTTTGTTTTAAATACTTGGGATGTAATGGAGAAAAACAACTTATTCTCCAAACCAAGTGTGAGAAAAGAGAAAGACACAGGCTGTGGCCCCCAGTTTGGCTAAGCTTCCAACCTTCCTCCTAGCTTGGGTTCTTTCACAGAACTCATTATTGCTTCCATAACACTGTTACAGGGAATGAATGGTCCACAAAGGCTGTGAATCTGCTCACAGTCTGCCTGCAGTGTTGTAGCTCTGGAAAACATACTTACCCAAGAGCTCTTACCAGAGGGTCATTCTTCAGCCCTCAAGTCACTGAAACTTGGTTAGTGCAGTTTAAATGCTTAACATTTGGCATGTTAAATGATTATTGGCACAATGTTCTTGAGTTTCATGTATAAATACTGATTTGTACATGGGCCATTGCCCTGATGGATCAGCCAATCTGCACCATTTTTATGTCGGCAATAATCGCATCTCTTCCCTTGGAGCACTGGAGGGAGAGCTGTTTCATCCGGGTCTCCAAGGCCTGGCTCTCAGAACACGTGTGGCTTTGGCTCTTACCCTTGCCACCAGCACCACTGCTGTTGTTGCCACCTCTATTGTTGTTGGCTTTGTCACTTGTTTTATTCTCTGCTCCTTCTGCCCTGTCTCCTGTAGAGACAACAAAGGTTACTAAGTTACTAAAATTTGCTTAGGCACAAGCTGATCAGCCATTTCATACTTTTGGAATTCCCCAGGTTGCCCACCCTGTGTATCAGAGAGGGTTTAACACTTTTCTTCCTCCTAATATTATATAGACATTAGACATTAAATTTATCATCTCATTTTATAGCTAGGAAACAGATGTCTCTAGCATGACTGTTCTGAGGAGACACACAGGACCTAAGCTTTGTGATCAAAACCCTTCTGATGAAGAAATGCCAGGAGTCCCCAGAATAGCCCTTAGAACCCATCTCAGTGATCAGCTCCAGCAGCACATTGCCAGAGACCCAGCTCTGTTGCCCTGGTGCTCCGGGACCTGGCAGAGGTAGGGAATGGAGTCACCAGGGATAGGGCTAGAGGTCTGCCTCTCACCTCGTTCTATCTCGCATTCGGGGGAAGAGGCCCCACTGCATTCACTTCGAGGGCCCAACACTGGGAACATCATCCCAAACTCTGACAGAGACATGGGGCTGGGCAGATCCAGACTGCCGGGCCTTGTGACTGCAGCGAACTGGTCAGGCATCTCAGATGGGCTCATTGGTCCCGAGCTAAGACTGGACACAGACTGGGTTTCTGAGTCATCTTCAGACACAAAGTTGCTACAGTTGTCATCTTCAAAGGCTTCTGAGGCCACTAAGGATGAGAGAGAGAACACCAGTTACATAAGGTCTACCGGATAGTAACCTGCAGGTGTGCACACAGTTGCCAAGCAGAATCTGCTCTGAGGACATCTGACAGGAATGAGACCTTCCTGGACCTCCCTGACCGGCCTCTGAAACAACATGAAAGGAACCAGCCAGATTGCTAAGGTGACTTTGCTATAACTTTAACTCCTGCTGTGAAATAAGTGTTACCAGACACTACCTCAAGATGGAAGGTGATTGGGGAGACAGCTCAGTGGTAGGTACAGCATTTGCTTAGCATGCCTGAGGCACTGGATCCCCACTCCCATAACCCCTCAAAGGGAAGAGAGCTGTATACCCGGACTTCTAATAAAACACCTCAGAACACTAAACAAATCTACCTGTACACAGGAAAAGGAAGTATGTCCCAACAAAGCCAGCCTTCAACCTAGCTACTCAGGAAGCTAGCTAGAGGATTGAGATTTGAAGCCAGCCCAAGCAGAAAAAGTTTGCTGGACTTAATTCTAAACTAGCAAGAAGCTGAGCTGGAGGTGTGGCTCAAATGGTAAAATGCCAGCACAGGAAGCAGAAGGTCCTGAGTTCAAATTCCAGTACTGCAAAAAAAACACTTAAGCTCTTCCTCCTAGAGAGCAGCAGCAGCAGCAAGAAATGCCAGAACATGGAGTGTTGACCACCTCTGCTTTCTTCCAGGTAATATTAGATAAGACACCCTTAGAGCCTGCCTATATCTCCATTTATTACAAAGAACAGAATTTCTTTACAGTGCTCTGTAGCTTGTGCTGTATAGCCTATGAGCCAGAATAACTTCAGAGCCCTCTGCCTCTGTTCTGCACAGTCCTGCCTCTTAACATCATTCTGGTTCCCCTTTCTTCTCACATCTTTGTAAAAATACTATGGTAATGGGCTCCACACCTGAATTCAAATCCTAATTCCACTGCTTCCTGGGTAGCCTGGTCAAGTTACTCGACCTCTGAGCTTCGCCATCCTCTCCATCCAGGATTTATGAGGACACATATAATTTATGAGCTACTATGAGATTTACATGTAAGTATTACATGAACATAATACACAGTCATTGTTTATAGTGTCAGTTTACCTTGGACCTGGTACTTAACACACTTGCTGATGGATTTATAGAATTCCTAAGGGGGAAGCTGGAAGCTAGCTAGCTTACAGGCATTTTACCTCAGGAAAGAAATTCTAAGTGCTTACTGGGTGCCAAGTGTTATTCATGCAATCCTAACTGCCACCTGGCATGGAAGTCAGTAGACACTACCTTCCCTACTGCTAAAGAAACACAGCATGTGCTGATAATCAGGAGAAGGCCAGGGTTTGAATCAATCTTGACTCCAATTCCCTATTCTTACACTCTCTCCAGCAGGACTTCAAAAAGCCATGAATGTTCTAGTATGTCAGAGAAGAGGGAAGGGATAACTTTTGACTATAGAACCTTGAGGAACATTCATACGTTATGAATGATTTCCCACAAGACATGGGAAGCCACTAGAAGCCGTTTGTGAGGTTGCCCAGCTCTGAAATTCTTCAGTGCCAGGCAGTGAAGATGAGGACCCTGGACCAAGGCAGCCCTGGACACAGATCACACAAGCCATGCAGTCCCCACTTGCCTGACTCACCAGAGACAGCATCAGGCTCGGGCTTGCTTCCCGACAGGCCCTCTACCGAGGTACTGCTGCCCTCGGCACCCACACCACAGCCCCGAGGCCCCATGGCACTCGAGCGCCGCCGCTCATGGATCTCATCTGAGATCCTCTCCAGGTTCTTCAGGGCTGTCTTGTACTCGCCCTTCGCCAGGGTCAGCTTGGCTTGAAGGTCATCCACTGTCTTCTTCAATTGCTGCTCAGGAAGATAGGAGAACTTGGTAAGCAAGTCTGTGAGATATTGCTTATTTTTTGTCAGTCCTTGGGCTTAACCTCAGGGCCTGAGCACTATCCCTGAGCTCTTTTACTTAAGGCTAGCACTCTACCACTTTTTAAGCCACAGCTCCACTTCAGTTTTCTGATGGTTAATTGGAGATAGTCTCATCAGTGAGAGAACAGAAGACACTGTACAAAAGGAAATGTACTCATTACCTGATTCATAATCCCTCTATACATCCCCTTTATAATGGCAACAGATTAATTTTTCAAGAAAAGGCCCAAGGGAGAGGGGGAGAGGAAGTTTCCTGCCCAAACTGGTTTTGAACCTCAACCCTCACATTTGAGCCTCCTGAGTAAACTAGGATTATAGATGTGAACCACCAGCACCTGGTTATTTCTTTAAATAATCCTATTATTATTAAGGCTCTATGGTTATTGTTTCATATGAGTAAATTTCCTTTTTTTGGACATTACCCCTTCCTTTCTTTGCTTTCCCTCTCTCATCCTTGTCCATAAGTTGCATAAGTCATAATGTATACTGAATAGCATGACTGCGTTTGTTCACCCTTCTCCCCCTCTTTCTGTATTCCAGAGATACTCCCCCCCCCACACACACTCCTGGGGATTGAACTCAGGGCCTGGGCACTGTCCTTGAGCACTTTTGCTCAAACTTAGCGCTCTGCCACTTGAGCCATAGCACCACTTCCAGCTTTTTCTATGAATGTGATAACCAAGGAATCAAACCCAAGGCTTGATAGGCAAGCATTCTACCACTAGGCCACACTCCCAGCAGACCCAGAGATGCTTTTTAAATGACAGGTTCAAGTACATTTTTTTCGTATATGTATGGTTCTTTGTGTGCATGATTCTACTTTAGATAAGTTCCCAAGATACAACTAGGATAGCAACCTGAGTGCTCTCATCGGTTACCTGTAATTACCGGTTGAGCTGACAAAAGTGGTCATTTCTCCCCACACCCCATTCTGAGTGACAAGAGTGTCATCCAGAAATATCCATTGGTGGAGTACAGCCTCAGAGAAGGAACACTAGACAAACACACCTGAGACCCACAGCCGGCAGGTACTGCTTAGGCAGGTTCTGATGGCTCATACCTAAAATCCTAGCTACTCAGGAGGTTAAGATATGAAGAGCCTGGCTTGCAGCCAGACAGACAGACAAATCCAAGATAATTATCTCACATTAACCGCCAAATTCAGAAATAGAGATGCATTTCAAATGGTAGAGCCACCAGCTTTTAGTGGGAAAAGCTAAGGCAAAGTGGTAAGGCTCTGGATTCAAACCCAAATACTGGCACGAAGAAAGGAAAAAAGGAAGGAAGGAGGGAGGGAGGTACGGAGGGAGGGAGGGAGGGAGGGAGGGAGGGAGGGAGGGAGGGAAGGAAGGAAGGAAGGAAGGAAGGAAGGAAGGAAGGAAGGAAGGAAAAGAAAAAAGCCTTAGCCTAGCCACCTGGTTCCCCATCCACTTCTCAAACTTGTATCTGAACCCCGAATGGGTTACAGCTGAGCTTGCTGGCCTTACCGGAGATTCTGATTTGGGAGGTGTTAAGATGGGGCTTGAACTGTCTCTTGGCTTTTTCACTCAAGGTTGGTGTTCTACATCTTGAGTCACACTTTCATTTCTGGCTTTTTTGCTAGTTAATTGAAGATAAAGAGTCTTTCGTATTTGTCTGCCCAGGCTGGCTTCAAGCCACACTACTAAGATTGTAAGCAGTTAGGATTACAGGCAGGAGCCAACACCTGGCCAGCCAAAACCACTTGGAAGCCTGAAAACCAAAGAACGTGTCTTTCACATACCTCAAGCTGCACGTAGTATTTTCCCTTGAGTTCAAAATAAGGCCTGCAGAAGAAGGGAAAGAAAATGGTCAGAGTAATAAGATTAATACAATGAACTCCACAAGATGTAGCTACAGCTAGCATGGTCAGCCTTCTAGGATTTAGTGAATTGAGCCAAGGCCATGCTGTGAAGCTGCAGCTTCTGGGGCCTGACTAATCCACCAGAGGACCAGGAGGCTCATCTGAGCACACTGAGGACCTTGCATTCTGATCCCTCCTACCAAGCAGGCTGCTGAGCCACACAGGTATGTCTAACAGCGAAGGCAGCCTGGATCCACTCTCCAGGGATGAAGATCAGACAGGCTTGGGGAAGACGTCAAGTGCAGAAGAGAACAGCACTGCCCTCCCTTTCTAGGCACAGCAGAGCCACCATAAGCAGAGGACTCAGATTGGTACTCCTGGTCCGTGGCCAGGTAGAAGAATTAGATGGTTGTTGACAGATCCACATGTGCGTGTATGCCTATGTGTGTCTGTGTGTGTGCCTCCTGGGGCTTGAACTCAGGGCCTGAGCACTGTCTTTGGACACTTTTTGCTCAAGGCTAGAGCTCTACCACTGCCACAGCACCACTTCTGGCTTTTCCTGAGTATGTGGTACCAAAGAACCCAGGACTTCATGCATGCTAGGCGAGCACTCTATCACTAGGCTACTCTCCCAGCCCAGGAAGGACACTGTTCGTTTGTACAAATAAGAGTGAATGAGACGAGCTTAGAAAAAGTATGATACCGCTCCACCCCTACCCTAAAGCTTGAACTCAGGGCGTGGGTGATCTTGTTTTGCTTAAGGCTGATCCACTACCACCTGAACTACAGTTCTGCTTCTGGCTTTTTGGTGGCAAATTGAAGATAATCTCACAAACTTCCTGCTAGAGCTGGCCTTAAACTGCAAGCCTTAAGTAACAGTTTCTTGAGTAGCTAGAATAACAGGCGTGAGCCACCTGTACTACATGTCCATTTAAATTAGTCTTAGAGCTTTCCAGAGAAGTATGCAATATAACTCTTCCCCGTTATGCTGCCAGGTAAACTGAGAAGCAGGGCCTTGTCCACACTATCAGCCACAGAAACAAGCTACAACTGTTTGCCTCTGTGAGTCCTTTTAGTCTGTCTTCCAGGTGGATCATATTTGGAGTGGCTCATTCCTCAGCATCCCTGCCTCTGGCTCTGGGAACCCTGTAAGAGAGCAAGGGCAAAAATGGGCAAAAGGCAAACCCTCCTGCCAGGAAAACTGTACCCACACTTACTTGGACTTATTGATGGCTCGCTTGAGTTTCTTTTCCAGCTGCCTCATGCGGCCTATGGCAGCATTGTACCTGGCTGCTGTCTCCTTGTGCACCAGCTCACTTCTTGTCTTGGTCTGCTCTGCCTCCATGACCTTCAAACAATAACAGAGGTCAGTCTAGTGAAGTCAGCACAGCTCTAGGTTGGAATTACTTGTTTCACAAATATGTTTTGTTTTTTAAACCAACTATAATAGTTTATAACTATAATCAAAGCACTCAGGATTCAGAAGCAAGGCCAGCCAGGGCTACTTAGACCTGGTTTCATAAAATACATATATATATATATATATACATATATATGTACATACAATCTTCTTTGAGGAAATTAATAGTAATCTATGATTAATTTCCCAAGACAATAGTATTTTATATTGACAAAGTATTGTCAGATAAAACTAAATAGCCAAATTTGGCTAGAGAAGAAAATGGGAAAATTAAAATCAGACAAAATTTGGAAACACTCAGTTTCAACCAGTCAATATCTACTTCTACCCAAACTTCTGACTAGAGCTGCCTCTGCACCGATGAAGAGACAAGAAAATGACCAGGCAGGCACCAGTGGGTATTTATTTCTAAGCCATCACAAAACTAAGAATTGACAATACCAGGCATGGCAGCAGTCAGGCCAACAAGACAAGCAGGATGTTAACAGTGTGGTCTCGTCCCCAATTATTGGCTGGGCACAAAGAATACTGGACTCAGAAGAATTAAACTTTACATATAAACAAAATCAAGTTATATCAGACTTTAAGACTTGTAAACATCTGTAACCTACCATTGGCCTTTTGAGACCTTAGCTTACAATGAATAAACAAATGCATATCGGTTCTGGTAAGAGCACCAGCATGTTGTTGACAGTTGTGAGTTAAAACAACATGGTCACAGTCAAGGCAGCTCACACATGGACTGGACAAGTGGGCAGTATTACTTCTTCCCAGAGTGAGGACTGAGAGAAGGAAGAGGAAGTCAAAAACAGTTTGAAGCTGAGCATCAATGGCTCATGCCTTTAATTTTAGCTACTCAGGAGGCTGAGATCTAAGGATCATGGTTCAAGGCCAGCCTAGTCAGAAAAGTCTGTGAAGCTCCTACTTCCCATTAACCACCATCAACAACAAAAAGCTGAAGTGGTAGAGTGCCACCGTTGGGTGGAAAAAGCTAAGGAACACTGCTTAAGCCCCAAGTTCAAGGTCCATTTCATCCCCAACCCTCCCCCACCACACACAACAATGTGGTTCATGGAAGCTGCTGGCAATTTCTCTGTCTTCTGCTTACCACCTACTGTCATAAAATGGATTTTAAAAAATAGGGACAAAGTTGAGTTAAAGGGGTCAGCCTCTGTTTACCCAAGAAACATCAGAGATGAGCCCCGAGGCCCATGATCCTTCGTCTACTCTGACACCCCAGAAGGACAGTGTTAGAAAGATCCTGGTCAGTGGTTAGTGGAAAAGCCCACAACAGGAGGTGGCTGCTCTTCTGTGCAGTCATCACCCAGTCAACCTTGGATACTTACTAGAATAATTTTAAAGGGGTAAAAAAATTACAGATGAAAAAAATTACTGAGTGTCCTATCCAGGTCATCTCTGACTTTGCCCTAGGGGTGTTTTATAATCTTGAAAGCTGCCAAAAACTGATACAAATGATTCTGATTTGGAAATAAAGATGAGTTTTGTCCTGGTGAAGATGCAGTTTCATTATCAATTTCCCTGAGACTAATCAGAAATTTGGCATCTGTTGTTAAATCTCAATCAGCATTACTGATTTCTCTTGCATTTGTGCAATTCTCTTCGGAATCCAGACATTCTTGAGAACTGAAACCTCTTAGGTAGTGATCCCTTCCTTAATCAGCTAAATAAAATTTTTGCCATGAGAACATTTTGCAGTTATATCACAATTATGCTATTTCCTTATTTTAAAAAAATGTATCTTTTAAAGCAATGTCTGTTGTATTTAATCTGGAAACTTTAGAATATGCAACCATAACTATTGATCTAGGTCTGTCTAATATTACATCCTTTCCTTTTTGAGTTAATAAACTTCATGTCCATTTCCAGAAAAAAGTATCTTTTAACAAAAACCTGAGTTAATGCTCAAAGCAGTAAAAACAGAAGGAAAATAGAAAGGAGCAGAACATGAAGCACTGTGCTTATTAAAATGACTTCTCAGGGCCAGGAGTGTGGCCTAGTGGTACAATGTTTGCCTAGCATGCATGAAAGCCCTGGGTTTGATTCCCCGGAACCACATACACAGAAAAAGCTGGAAGTGGTGCTGTGGCTGAGGTGGCAGAGCACTAGCCTTGAGCAATGTGACCAAGGACAGTGCCCAGGTACTGCGTTCAAGCCGCATGACTGGCAAAATAAAAGACTTCTCACCTGAGACCCAGCAGAGGGCCACAGAATCCTCGCCTTTTGCTTCTACCAGCAGATATTTACAAGGAAACCAAACATGCTACCAGCACCTCCATTCTTAACACTTGGTGAAGCATCAGTCATTCTTCAGTCCTGTCTAAAATCCTAAGCTTTCAGGATTGACTGACATGAAAACTCAAAACCCTAAGCTCAGCAGACAACACAACGGGCATGATTTGTTGGTGAGATCTGCTTCAGGGTTTGCCATGAAGGAGCCCTCAGAGTGCACTGCTAAGAGACTGGGATCTAAAGCTACCAGGTAAAAACACGGAACAGAAAACATCACCTACAAAAGCAGGACTCCCAAGCCACACACAGGAACCCCATTCTCCCTGAACCCCTAGGCTGCAAATGGAAGTGAAGCTTTCTAAAATTACACAGAAAGCTCCAAGCACTTGGCAATAGTGTCAACAGAGAAGGCAGAGGCAGCACATATAGCACTGTCTCACCCCCTATTTGTCCCTATCTATGATATCCTGCCACATCTCACCACACATACACACCACACATATACCCACCCACCACCCACTACACACACACACACACACCCCACAGCTTCCTTTCAAGTAAAAGCAGCCAAGCATATCCCCTTATGTCCCATTATCTGTCTCCTAGGTAACAAGGAGCTCTTCCATCTGCAGCCTAGAATCAGGCAGACTGCTTGCAGAGGTAAGGTAGGGAGGGTGGACAGATGGGGGGATGGGAGGGGACAGGCACGGTGTGGGGCAGTCTCGGAGGAGCAGGGGGGCCCAGGGATGGCCTGTGTGGAAGAGTGAAGCTTCAGGGAGCACAGGCAGAGCCCTTGGGAAAGCAATAATGAAATCTCTTAAGGTTGTTCTGGTCACCTTGCCCTTTTTTGGCCAATCCTGGGGATTGAACTCAGGGCCTGGGCACTGTCCTTGATTCTTCTCAAGGCTAGCACTCTACCTACCACTTGAGCCACATTACCACTTCTGGCTTTTTGTGCATATTAGGCAAGCACTCTACCACTAGGCCACGCTCTTGGCCCAACCTTGCCCTTCTTGAAGCCTATGTTAACCAGGTATTAGGTGTGGACTCCAAGAACCTCTGCAAGCAACTTTTCTATTCTTTCACAATATTCAATTCACCCACATTAAACACCTAGTATGTGCAAGGCCTGGTACAGGACAACTAGAGACCAGACCCTGGCTTGTCATCCCAGTGCAGTTATGGACACTCTCAGCAGAGTGACAGTCAGGACAGGATCCCAATAGCTGGGGTGGCTCTGGCAGCTCAGAGGGGCCATAATAGCAAGAGGTGGCTCTGGCAAGAGGTCAGAAATACATGGTGTTTGGGGAAATGAATCTAACCACAGGTCCCTAAGCATGACTTGCCATTCCCATAGGATGATCACACAGGACAAAGAAGGCAGACAACAACATTGCTCGGCTCTCTGCTTCCTTTCCCTGAGCTAGAAGGAGGGGTTCAAGTGAACTTCACCAAGAAAACAATTGTCCAAAATGAGCAAGGTCTTCACTTTCCCTGAGGTGGCTTAGCCCCGTGGGCTTTGTCCTGAAATAATCCACAAGCTGACTTTCAGTTCCTTCAGAAGTAAATCTACCCAGGTCCTAAGAAGTCATACATCCCTGGGAATGAGCCTGCAGGCCTGCCTGGAGGGCCTGAGCCAGCACTGAGGCCTAGCCTTGGACAAAGCACTCACATTGGTCACTGCTAGCACTAAGGATGCTGGGAAGCCAAAGGCCTCTGCCCTTCCTACTCCTGGGCCAGTGGAACTGGGACCACTGGGAATGAGAATGGCTGAATGCCCCTCCCACGCAGCCGGATGGGGCCCGAGACCCAGGCCCACAGGGTGACTACTCAGCTCAACCCCGGCTCACAGAAGACACAGTTGGAGATACTTCCTAGACTGTGTTCATCAGGTGGCTTTCAGCCAGTTCAACCTCCAGGCTTGGAAGTGGCTGACACGAGCTCCATTTGGGCAAATGCTCAACCCGGGTTCACAGTCCCTGCCAGTTCAATGCCAACATGAGACCAGGTTCTGGTAGCTCAAGTCTTTGATCCTAGCTACTCAGAAGGCTGAGGTCTGAGGGTTGAGATTAGGAGCCAGTCTGAGCAGACAAATCTGAGAGGCTCTTACTTCCAACTAGCAAAGGGTAGAACTGTGGCTCAAGTGGTAGAGAACCCACCTTGAGTGAAAAAGCCAAGCAATAGTTTTAGCCCTCAATTCAAGTCTTAGTGCTGTACTGACACATAAACAACAACAACAACAACAAAACCCAAAGCCAACATGAACATGTGGCTGGCAGAAGAGTTGGGGTCTGTACTGTCTGAGGTTGGTGATCAAGTAGCATAAGGCATGGAGGGGGAAAACTTTGCTATGAGCTTTGTCTTGTAAGTTCTTGGTTTTTGATTTGTTGTGGCTGGTGTCAAGCTCAGGGCCTTATGAATTCTTGGCATTTGGTTTACTACTAAAACTACATCCTCCAGCTTGAGAATGTAAATTCTATACTCATCAAGTAAAAGCATTCCAGGCCCAAATATACAACCTTGAAAAAAAAATCTAAAAACAAATACCAGCCCTGAGTAGAAATCCCAGCTTGTGACAGAACCTTTGCTAACCAGCACAGACTGACACACTACCCCCCACACATACACAGCAAGAAACCCAATGACAGGTGCACAGCTCTCAAGAAGGCCAAGATATACAAAGAACATTCTACAGGAATCCAAAGAACATTCTTTCCAAAGACTTGCATGAATGGCTCCCATGCAGTTGAGGATGAAAGATAACCTCTCCCGGAGCAGCCATCTGGCACCTACCAGAGCCCCAATAGATAAATAAATATAAATATATTATATAAAATATATATGTCTTTAGAAAAATTGTATTTATTTTGTGTTTTTATGCTCAAGCCATACCTCCATTTTTGGCTTTTGGTGGTTAATTGGAAATAAGAGTCTCATGGACTTCCCTACTTGGGCTGGTTTCAACCCTCCATTCTCCGTTCCTAGCTTCCTGAGCAGGTAGGATTTATAGGCATGAGCCATTGGCTGCTAGTTCATTCTTTGTTCTTTGGTTTTTGTTTTTTTAGAAACAGATTCAACCATTTCTTTTACTTTTCCTATGCAGCCCAAGCTAGTCTGGATCTTGTGATTTTCCTGCTTCTACTTCCCGTTGGGATTACAGAATGTACCAACATGTGTAATGAGTCAATGATTGCTGAAATGACTTCCTCTATAGGCTGCTACAGATCTTCAGAGGGGAGGCTTTTTTGTTATTATTTTTGTCTGTTTTGGGGCTTGAACTGGGGCCTGGACGCTGTCCTTGAGGGGTTTTTTGTTTTGATCAGGCTCGTTTATCACTTTAAGTCACAGCTTCACTTCTGCTTTATGTTTGTTTTTGTGGTTAATTGGACTCTCCTGCCCTGGCTGGCTTCATATCTCAGCTAGTACCCGGCTGTTTTTAAATGTGTCAGGCTTTGGCTTGTAAAATTTTGAGATTTCCATCCCTGATTTTCCTTGAGCTCCCAGCCTGAGAGCAGGTCTTTGCGCATAGAAGCCACTAGGGGGCAGGAGGCTCACGGTCTCACACAGCCCGGCCCAAGGCAGTGTAGTCATGTCACATTTGACTCCTTTCTATGTCAGCTTTTTAAAGCTACTCAAGGCCATTGCCAATCAGATCCCACAGGACATGAGCTGCTGTGGCAGATGACCCTGAAAAGGGAGAGGCCATTGGCATTAACTCTTGGCTCTTCGATTCCAGTCCTACATACAGCCTCTCAAGTAGTCACCAGGACCAGAACTGTGACACCTAGCCCTCCCCCACCCCCAGCATCTTCATCCAGCAAGGATCATGGTCAGAGGGAGGAAGGCCCAAGGGGGCCTGGCTGGTGCCAGGGACCCCTTCTGTGTGACTCTAAGGAAACCCAGTGGAGTTGATGGAGAAACCAAGTCCTACTGGCCAAGCAACTGCCCTTCTTGCTAGAGTCCAACTGTTTGTGTTCTCTACACCTCATCTACTGAAACCCACTGCCCAGTGGGATGCTATTTAAAGAGGATTAAGTCACACAGGTGGGACCTAGGACCTATGGCCTTTATTTTATTATTATTATTTTTTTTTTTTTTGCCAGTCCTCAGGCTTGAACTCAGGGCCTGAACACTGTCCTTGGGCTCTCTTAAAGCTAGAGCTCTACCACTTGAGCCACAACACCACTTCTGGTTTTTTCTATGTATGTGTTACTAAGGAATCGAACCAGGTCTTCATGCATGGTAAGTAAGTACTCTACCACTAGGCCAAACTCCCATACACTATGCTCTTTAACAACAACAAAAAAGGCCTGAGAGCACTCCTGAGCCCTTCACATAATAGGACACAGCAAGAAGACTGCCGCTACACACCAAGGCCTCACCACCTCCCACACTGCCACAGTGTCTTCTTCAGCCTCCAGAACTGTGAGGAATACATGTCTGCGGTTTATAAGCTACTCAGTTTCTAGCATTTTGTCACAGATCAAATAGCTCAACTAAGACAGTCTCATGTCTGATGCTTGAGGAGATCCTGGGTGGGGGCTAGGAAAGAACCAAATATTAATGACGTAAAATCCAGTGATCCACACACTGGATGATAAAAGTAGTCCTCACCTCTTCCCGCTATAAAGCCAGGTGCTAGTGGATCACTCCTGGAATCCCACCTACTTATTAGAGGCTGAGTAGATCTAAGTACCAAAGCCAGCCCTGAGAGAAAAGTCTAAGACACTCCTATCTCCAAGTCATCATCAAAAGGCTGGAAGTGACACCACCGCTCAAATGGTAGTGCACTAGCACTGAGCAAAAAAGCTCAGAGGTAACATCGAGGCTCTGAGTTCAAGCCCCAGTATGGGCATGACAAACACACTCCCTACTACATGGTGTGCCCTAAGGGCCAGGCCTGTGTGCCTGCTTGATTCTGCTCTATCGACTCTATCATGCCCCCTATCTTCCACTGCCAGCACCCCCTCCCCCAGGGGCAGGGCCAGAGTAGATGGAGACTGTTGGCCAAGGATATACCCCTGGGACGCCAAGTCCAAACGCTTCTCCTGGGCTCGGCAAAGAGATGCTGGAGAACCCTGAGCCTCAGGGAAGCCAACGGCCCCGCCAGCACTCCGGTGACCATCTGCATGGGACAAACTCGGGACCATATGGGAAAAACACTTTCACCATCTTAGCCAGGTGTGGCTGAGAGCCATGCCCAACCACATGGCGCCGACACCAGGGCTCTGGAGAGCTTTCTGGGGCTGCCTGGGAGTCTGTTATGACTGCTTAGGAGGAATCACTGTGCAAGTGCATGCACGCATGTGAACACACACACACACACACACACACACACACACACACACACACACACACACACACAGCTCCTACCCGCTGGGTGGCGTGATTCAGCATCTCCTGCCAGGCAGAGTCGAACTGCCGCTTGTCATCCTCCAGCAGCCGCTGCTCGGCCAGGGAGATGGTTTCCTTGGCAGCGCGGAGGACCTCGGTGGCCCGCTGGAAGTCCTGGGTGGCTTTCTGAGCCTCCAGCTGAGCCTGCGTGAGAAAATAGCTCCGTGAGACCTCAGCCATGTCAGGGGCTCTGTGCAGGCCACACCCGCCCTCACACAAACGCCCTGTCCAGCTCTGCCTCTCCACTCCAGCCTCCATCCGTCCAGAAGGCACGGGAGGAGTAACACACGCTTTGCTACAGACCCCGCAGACAGACTGGCTCCAAACCCAGGAACCTGCAGTCTTCCAGTGGGACCTGTATTCGCTTTCACTTAGAAATTGTGGAATGTCAGTTCATCGACACAAGAATAAACTCCTTGCCTTTCCCAAGCCAGGGCTCTTGCTTCAACTCTGAGCCCCCTTTTTTCCCCTTCTTCCCCCCCTTTTTTTCTTATCCTCCTTTCCTTCTTGCTTTGCTTTCCTTTCCCTTCCTTTTTTTTTCCCCCATGATGGCACTGGGGTTTGAACTCAGGCCTGGACACTGTCCCTTACCTATTCTGCTCAAGTCTTGCACACTACCACTTGAACCATTTCTGACGTTTTAGTAGTAAGCTGGAGACAAAAGTAAAATGGTCTTTCCTGTCCAGGCTGGCTTTGAACCCTGATCCTCAGGTCTCAATCTCCTAAGTAGCTAGGATTATTGGCAGGAACCTCTTTCAGCTCTGAACGTCTTCTTTCTTCAAGCGCTTCCAAATCATGGCTGCACATGTGCCATGCTTCATACCTCCACTGTGAAACCTAACGTGTGCCAAACGAGGAACCAACACTCAGCAAAGAGGAGGAGGAGCCTGTGTGAGGTGGCCTCGTGTCTGAAATGTCCACAGTCCCTCTCTGTCCTGAATGGAGGCATCAGAAGCTCTGTCTCCTGTCATACCATATCACACCCATCAACTAACAAGATGGTCAGGAGGATGAGATATGAGGCTCATGGTACAAAGCCAGCTCATGAAGGAAAGGCCATGAGATTCTTACCTCCAATTAACCACCAAAAGGCTTGAAATGGAGCTGTGGCTAAATGGTGGAATGCTAGCCTTGAGTTCCTGCTACAGACTAAATGTTTTGTCTCCCTCAAAAGTATCCACTTTAGGGGCCGGGAGTTTGGCCTAGTGGTTAAAGTGCTTGCCTAGCATGCATGAAGGCCCGGGTTCGATTCCTCAGTACCACATACATAGAAAAAAGCCAGAAGTGGTGCTGAGGCTCAAGTGGTAGAGCTCTAGCCTTGAGAAAGTCCAAGGACAGTGCTCAGGCCCTGAGCTCAAGCCCAGGACTGGCAAAAAAAAAAAAAAGTATCCACTTTATTGAAGTCCCCTTTTGAAGTGATTGCATTAGGAGGTGAGGGTTTTTGGAACTAGCAGAAGTTAGAGGTCTTGGGGGTAGGCCCTCAGGAGGGGAAGAGTGCCCTCAGCAGAAGAGGAAAAGAGAGATCACTCCCCCTAACTGAGAAGCCAGGCAAGACCCTTGCAGACAGCCTCCAGAGACGAGAAACCAATGCCTGCAGCCTAAATCCCCTAGCTTTTGTTCTAACAGTCCAACTAGACTAAGACAGACACATACCAAGAAGTATAGTGCTGCTGTAATAATGCCTGAAGTATGAAAGCAGTTTTGGAATGGGTAGACTTGAACTTTTCAAGTACCTGTTGGAGACTGCACATTTCATAAAACATTGCCTAAAACTATACACACAACAAAGGACAGGGGGAGGGGGAGGAGTACAGACAGGAAGGAGCCTCCTACCACCTCTCACCAAACAGGACACAGGCCATCCAGTAACTACCAGGCCTTCTGGAGGCTCACACTGTGGAAAACATTTTTATCACAAATTCAAACGTAGAGCAGACCGTGACACGCATCAGAGATACAACGTGCTAGTACGGAATGTGAGAGAGAGTGCGAGTGTCTTAAGTTCTCTAGGGAAGGGTCCTCGGATGGGGGAGTCCTCAGGCCTGGGGCCAGGCTACAGAAACGTGGTGGCATCCAAGAGCAGCCACATGCCATCATGACAAATGGCTTCCAAGAACAAAGGCTGATTTAGTAATTCCAGAGAGAGGTGGCTATCTGTCCATCCACCTGTTGTCCATCCATCCATCTGTCCATCCATATCTATCTATCTATCTATCTATCTATCTATCTATCTATCTGCCAGCTCTGGGGTTTCAACATCCTCTAGTTCTTATCACCTAGACGTCTCTGGGGTTTAACATTTCAAACCCTAATAAAGACCCTAGGGCCCGGTATTAATATGTTACCTGCCACAGGTTTCATGATGAGTCGCATACAGTGGAAAGGCTCAATGAGCAACCTTAAAAGGTGATGCCTGCTTATAACTTACAATAGTATCACAATGGAAAAACAGCAGCAGAGCTTGCTTTGAGCTATAGGGCACAACACAGGAAACAAATCCAACATTCGTGACTTATGAGAACTGACTTTTATGGTACAGACTCCATGAAAGAGAAAATTTAAAGAATAAATTGAGGGCCCGAGAGTTTAGCCTAGTGTTACAATGTTTGTCTAGCATGCACGAAGACCTGGGTTCGATTCCTTGGTACCAACCGTGTACATAGAAAAAAGCTGGAAATGGTGCTGTGGCTCAAGTGATAGAATGCTAGCCTTGAGAAAGCCCAAGGACAGTACCCTGAGTTCAAGGCCTAGGAATGGCAAAAAAAAAAAAAAAA
Source organism: Megascapheus bottae (assembly GCF_031878675.1). Lineage (NCBI taxonomy): Eukaryota > Metazoa > Chordata > Mammalia > Rodentia > Geomyidae > Megascapheus > Megascapheus bottae. Next base: position 17,939,008 of record NC_143510.1, read on the forward strand.
AAAAAAAAGAGGGAGTGGGGGGAGTAGGGATTTTAGCCTAGTGGTAGACTGCTTGCCTAGCATGAATCAAGAGCTGGGTTTGATTCCTCAGTCCCACATACATAGAAAAAAGCCAGAAATGGTGCTGAGGCTCAAATGGTAAGCTCTAGCCTTGAGAAAGCCCAAGGACAGTGCCCAGGCCCTGAGTTCAAGGCCCAGGACTGGCAAAAATAATAATAATAATAATTGGACGCTGGGCTCTGGTGGCCCATACCTGTAAGGCAATTTGAAGCCAGTCAGAACAAATAAATCCAAAAGACCCTTATCTCCAGTTAACCATCCAAAAGCCAAAAGTGGAGGTGTGATTCAAGTGGTATTGCCTCAGCTTTGAGTGAAAAAGCCAAGCAAAACCATGAGGCCCTGAATCCAAACCCCAGTACTGGCACATGCAAATGAATCACATAGGGGTTGGAGGCCTGGCTCAGGGGGTTGGGTGCTAGCCTAATCTAAGTGAAAATACCAGGCCCTGAGATTAGGTGCTGACAAAAGCTGTGTGAACTGGGCAAGTGAGCTTCATTACACACTGGCTAGGTCAAGATGACCTTAAGCAATTGGAAATGCATGGGAGCACCACAAGGAGTCACTGACCGGTGGGAATGGGGGCAGAGAGGCTACCGGGAAGAGAGCGCCAGGAGTAGCTCCCATTCAGCCACAAGCAAGCGCAGGTATCTGCATGAACTACAAAAAAAAAAAAAAAAGGTTCAAGGCAGAAGGTCTGTAGACCAACCTGCTGAAGTCCCATGTTTGTCTACAGGGGGCTCGAGGAGCGAGGCAACTTGCTGATAACACATGGCTACACTGCAGCCTCCAGGAACCCTGGGCCACACAGTCTATGAGGCCCTGACGTCTTCACCACACTGGCAGTCTACTTGCCCATGATACGTGGATCTAGAAACAAGGTGGGAACTTAAGCCACACCCAGGGTAAGAGAATCAACTCCAGGCTCCCATCTTGCATCCTCATGGATGCAGACCAGGAAAGGCACAGTCCAGCACACCCATTCCACACCACCCAGAACCTTCGAGCCAAATCATCCGGTACTCAGCTGCCAGCAAGCCCACAGATTAGATGATTATGAAGAAATGTATCGCAGTCATTACTGTGCTCTATTCTGTGACAGATAATATGCATAAAGTATTCTAAACATGGTGCCTCTAAGCTGTCCTATCTATGTACCTATCTATCTAACAGTCAGTATGTCTGTATATATATATTTCTGTCTGTCTATCTGTGTAGGTCTCCGCTTGTTGCCCAGGCTGATCTTAAAACCCCTAAGTTCCTGAGTAGCTGGAACTATAGGTATATCATCATGCCTGGCTATTCCTATAAAATAGGCCAAGGCTTAGATAGAGTCCAATTCAAACCCTGACTGGCAGGCTCCATTTGAAATTTCTATCAAATACCACCTGCTAGGCTATAACGTTGTGGAAAAAGGGGGTCCCACAGCACTGAGCTGAGTCTTCCCTCTTCACCCCAATTAAGGCTATAGCAGCTGCTGCTCCATAGATTAGAACAGGTGGGATGTGGAGAGGAGATGTTACAAAGAATACATGCCCAGGAACTTCTCCAGCTGTGGGGTCCAAGAAGCTGATCCCCAAAGACTTCCTCCTGCCTGGTTCTGCATTGCAGTACATTTCCTCAAAGCCCTGTGGAAAAATCTGAAATGCAGTTACCCAAGAGGATAAATGAGATACCAGAAGCACAGGACAGTCAGGGTTTCTCTGCCTGTTAAAACTATATCCCCTTTCCGGGTGCTCGAGGCTCATGCCTGTAATCCTAGGTACTCAGGAGGCTGAGAGCTGAGGATTGTGCTTCAGAGCCAGCCAGGCAATAAAGTTCATGAGGCTCTTATCTCCAATTAACTACCAGAATATTGGAAGTGGCACTGTGGCTCAGGTGGTAAAGTGCTAGCCTCAAGCAAACAAGCTCAGGGACAGCACCCTGGCTGAGTTCAAGCCCTGCAACAGGCAGATCAAAAAAATAAAACAAAGCTATAACTCCATTCAAGGCACACACTCTCTGCATGCCTTTCTCACCCACTAAATAAATGCCTTTTCCATGCAAAACCTAAAGTGATTCTCTGGGGCTTAGTCAGAACCAGTGACTCTGCATGGCTACAGCCCCTAGCACTGGGTCAAAGCAATTAAAGAGCATCAAAGAGGCTCCAGGAAATGAGCTGCTGTTGATCCATATCAACTTTACTAGCTTGTGTCATGGCGTTTTGCTATTTCCATTGAACTCAATTTTGCTGGATTAGTTTTTTGTTTTCTTTTGCAGTGTTGGGGATCAAATTCAAGGCCTTGCACATGCTAGGGAAATGTATGAAACAAACCCCAGCCTTGGGGTCAACTTTCCACAGTTCTAAAAATGTGTCAGACACAGGGTACATTGGGGACATCACTTTTCACTCAGTCCCAAAGGTTTCATGAACAGCCTGAGTCATTATCAGTTTAATATTGGACTGTTTCCCCCAACAATAGATGTTTTAAAGATTCATACTGTGTATTTCGCCTTAGAGAAGTTTAAGAAAACTCAGCAACCTCAAGAGCCACAGGGCCTGCAGCTGGATTGGTGGGTGGCTGAGTAGCTGTTAATATGTTGAAGAGTCAAAGATCCCTTGACAGGTTAGAAAAGACGAAGTTCAAACTGCTTTTCCTGTCTTGCTCTGTGCTGAAGTAAAAGGTAAAGTATTTAAAAAATGTTAAAGATTAGTTTTAGGCTGTGTGTTGAAGCTCATACCTGTAGTTCCAGCACTCAGGAGGCGGAGACTGGAATAAATAAGCAAATAAAATAATACATCAAGGGCCGGGAGTTTGGCCTAGTGGTTAAAGTGCTTGCCTAGCATGCACGAAGACCCAGGTTCGATTCCTCGGTACCACATACATTGAAAAAAGCCGGAAGTGGCGCTGAGGCTCAAGTGGTAGAGCTCTAGCCTTGAGAAAGTCCAAGGACAGTGCTCAGGCCCTGAGCTCAAGCCCAGGACTGGCAAAAAAAATAAAATAAATAAAATAAAATAATACATCAAGCTATTACCAGCTTCAAAACACAGCTAGGCCGGATGCCAGCAGCTCATGCTTATTGTCTTAGCTAGTCAGGAGGCTAAGATCTAGAGAATGAAGGTTTGAAGATAGCCCTGAGCAAAGAAGTTCACTAAATTCCATCTCCAATTGACCAGCAAAAAGCTGGACTGGAAGCATGGCTCAATTGACACAGTGCCAGGCTAGCAAGCAAACTAAGCAAGTATAAGACCCTGAGTTCAAACCCAAGTACCACCAAAAAATTGAAAGAAAAAAAGAAGAAATGAAGGGAGGGAGGAAGGGAGGGAGGGAGGAAGGAAGGGAGGGAGGGAGGGAGGGAGGGAGGGAGGGAGGGAGGGAAGGGAGGGAGGGAGGGAGGGAGGGAAGGAATAGAAACCTAGCTAGAAGCAGAAGGAAGAGCCAGGAGTGGGAGTACGTGAGAAAGAACTAGGATTGGCTAGAGGTTGGTAATTTTAGAAGCTGCATGTGGTGCCACTATATTCTTTTCTCCACTTACGATATATTTAAAGTGTTTGACACAGTTTCTGGCAGGATAATCGCCCTTCCACACAGGGCTTCAGATGGACCAGGGGTGAATGAGACAAACATTTCAGAAGGAAACCTTGGGGAGTTCATGCCTTGCATCAGCACCATTGCAGCCCTGATTCATCTAACGGCTGACGATGAGAGGGGGTCCCAGGCCTTGTGCATCCTGGAGTCTGGTCACAGCCAGCTCATTTCTGGTTCCCTCTATACTTCCAATCCCCACACAACAACTGGCACAGCCATGTGCACGGGGCATCGGGGAACAGCACACCCCACCTCCAATCCTTCCTGTGCGGCAGAAACATGGCAGATGTTAGCCCTCCCCGCCCACTCTGGCCAGAAGAGAGCACCCACGTTCCCCTCCTCCCCACCGTCCCCCTGCTGTCCTCACTGCCTTCTGAGCCTGCCCGCTACCAAACCACCTATGACAAGAATCTGGGCCAGGCAGGAGACAGGGACCTGAGACAGCAGTGCCCAAGGTCAAGACCCAGCTACCACCAAACACAGACCCCTCTGGCCCCAAGGACCTGGCACAGGATCTCAGGGTTCAAAGACATGGAAATGATGTAGCCCAACCATTCTGCCTGGCTAAAACTCACCCATCTACCAAAGAAAATACTCTTTTCAGAAGTCTGGGTATTCTGAAGCATCAACCCATAACTTGCCAGCTACCTAGCCGCATATCCATAGTCCACATGGCACGCATGCACTCTCTTTATCCTCCCCACCGCCACACACACACCACATCCTCACCCCTACATGTGCCAGTGCTCTTCTCCCTCTGTCTGGCCTCCCCAGGACACACAAAGCATCCATGTGGCTCAAAGACCTGCACACCCATCAAAGAAGCCCCCCACGGGTTGCACGATGCAGATTCAGGTTCTGAAAGGTGGCCTCGTCACTCCCTGGCATTCTAAGGGAGCAAAGAAAGCTGCCATTGGGCAGGGAAGAACCTGGGGTGCTGGCATCAGGCCTCATGACAGTCTTCTGCAGCTAATGAGCAGATGGCGGCCTCCAGTCGGAGGGACGGAGCACAGGAGCAGAAAGGTGAGCATGAGGATGGAATAGAGATGTAGCTTAGGCTGGAATGCTTGTCTTACCTGTACCAGGCTCTAGGTTCAATCCTGAAAACCAGAGGGAAGGGGGCAGGGAAACCCTAGAAAGCTACACCTCCCCAGCCCAGCAAGGAAATCAAAGACCTGGAAAGCATCAGCTGCCATTGCAAAGCTCTGATCCCAAATTCCAATCTCTCCCTCCTCAGCAGTCCAGGACCAGGGGCCGCTACCCCCCCCCCACACACACACCCCTGCCCATGCTTCTGCCCCCACAGTCACAGTCGTCATACGGCTCATGAGCAGAGCTTGCGCCCATACTTCCTGCCATCCCTATGGTGGACAAACAGGTCCCCTGTGACACTACAATCCCCAGGACCTCAGCTCTTGCCACACCAGAAATCCAACAAAGACACAGTCCAGGGCCTTGCACAGAACTGCCATTGACTGGGTAGACAATTGGGCCACTATGAGGTGATAGATTGTATCCAGAGAACTGGGAGGGAAGAGGCACATTCCTGGCACTAACAAATGACCATTGTGTCAGGTCTACAACCTTGAGCATGTCATTCAATGCCAAGGCCTATGCCAATACCCAGCAGCCTTGGCTGTGGTACTGAAAACACAATGCAACATTAGATTCATAAACAAATGCTCTATATCGCAGGCCTGGCTGAGTGGGACATCAGCAGGCAATGCAGCCACTGAGCTATTCTGCTTTGCTTTGTTTTTGTCTTTCCTATCATCTCTATTATAATATGTCTGCTGTTTCCATTAGAAGTGTACAGCCTTGCTTCTTGATATACTTCTTTTTCTTAGAGGGAAGATATACTGGGATATGAACTCAGTAGTGTGGAGAGGTTGGACCGGATGGGTAGTTTAGGTTATGGAGCTTGCCTCAAGAATGCCTTAATGGTGCATTGTATCCTTAACATGTGGCTATTAGATCCAAACAGTACAAGAGCAAAGACTCAATATTTGTGTACCCAATGCTATGGACATGGTATTGGAAATATAAACACAACTACATAGACATAAAAATTTATGACTCTATAGACATAATGTTTTAATACATAGACTAATATGTATCTATGACATACAAACTCTCAGCCTAATTTTAATTATGTTCTAAAACCTAAGAGCCAGCGATTGTATAAAGAGATTCCCTTCCTGAATACCTGTTCGTTAAACTCATCATTTGAAATATGATGTAAAAATCAATGTTAATAAATTATTTAAATAAAAATATATATAAATAAAAAATGCCTTAATGACAGTTACAGAGAGCTTGAGACAGCCAGTTTGATGCCTCTGCTCTGGCTGATGGATGTAGGTCCCTCAACCTTGAACTCTAGAACTGTAGAGAATAAATTTCTGTTCAGTAGATACACACACACACACACACACACACACACACACACACACACACACACACACACATATGTATACAAAATTAGCTGCAAAGATACTTTTCTGGTGCCTGAGATCAGACTTAGGCAAGTGTTGTATGACTGAGGTCCGTGACAAGCCCGAGAGGTGATCTTTTAAAGGTTCTTATCTGTTAGAGATAAATACTTGAGCACCAGGGGATGAAATGGTAGTATATCTGAGACCAGCTTTAAAGTAGTTAAGAAAAACCAGAAAGGAGGGAAGACACATGACTGTTGCTGGTGGCCACGGTAGGGTTCGTTAATTACTATCTGTACTTTCATATATACTTGAGAATCCCATAATAACAACCTGTGAGCAAGACATGGTGGTAAATGACTGTAATCCCAGCCATGGGGGTTTGAGATCACTTGAGCTACACAGTGAGATAGTTTCAAAAAGAGGAGGAGGAGGAGGAACAGAAGTCACAGCAGCAGCAAAAAGCATTTCTGGAGCCTTTGGTTCGTCAGTTATTGCTGAGGCTAATTACCTGACACATAATCACACTCAAGAAAATACTACTCACTAAAAGTATGGGGTGTCAGAAGTATTTGCCAAATTTTCTGCCATTAGCAGGGGCAGAGGACTCAGCTGGAACTTGCAGGCTCAAAGCATGCTATCTTGAGCCTTCAGGCCAGGAAAGAACTCATAAAGGGAATGGCAGGAAACAGAATAAGGAAAAGAAAAAAGACAACTCTCCAAGAACAGATGGTTCATGCCTGTAATCCTACTTACTTAAGAGACTGAGGTCTGAGAATCAAGGTTCAAAGCCAGCCAGGGCAGGAAAGTCCATGAGACATCACTAATTAACCACCAAAGAGCCAGAAATAGAGCGGTAGCTCAATTAATAAGAGTACCAGCCTTGAGCAAAAAAACCCTAAAAGACAGTAACCAGGCCCTGAGTTCAAGCTTCATGGACACACAACACACACAACTCATTCTTGAAGATACCAACACATTAGATGGCAATATAGACCTATTCAATCCCTAGGTCCAGCACCTAGTAGTCAAGGTGCTATAGGGAAAAATCACAGGGACCCGAGCCCTGTCCTTCGTGCACAGCTGATGACTTTCTCCTCTGGGGACCAGAGATGCTTCAGAAGGGCACACTATAGGATCTAATTCCCATGCCTATGCCTAGGCAGAGGCCAGTGCTAGCAAAGGTTTAGGAAATATTTGTGAAATGAAGATACCCTGGCACAAGACAAGGAAGCCCCAAAGAAATCCCTTGGATCCAATCATTTCTAGACATTCATGACATTTTTTTTTCTCCTGAATCCCAGGATGTGTCCTTCAGTGCATTTATCCATAGGTAGAAGTGTAAATTCTCCATGGCTTTGGGTGTTGGTACAGAACCAGACAGAGGGGAGCTATGTGAATTAATCGTGTCTTATGCACTATGGTTTCTTCTCAGTGTCCATTCTCAACTGAGTCAACTTACGGGGCTGGGCGGTAGCTAAAGTGGTAGACTGCCTCTCTAGCAAGCTTGAGGCCCTGAGTTCCTATCTCAGTATCTCTTCCCTCTAAGAAAAAGAGTTGAGGGGAGAAAGCTGGAAAGAGACAGAAACCAGGAAGTGAATGAAGAAGTCAGAGGAAAGAGCAGCTGAGGGGCCCACACTCCAGAAGATTCTTCAAAGGAGACCTGGTTGATATGGCCTCCCTCAAAGTTGTTAGAAATTCTGTTTGGAGTAAGGAGCCAATAGCTCATGCCTGTAATCCCAGATGATCTCAGGATACTGCCATCTGAGGATCATGGTTTTAAAAAGGGCAAAAAAGTCTCTCAGAGTCTTATCTCCACCAATTAATCACCCCCACCCAAAAAAGCAGAAAGCAGAGCTGTGGCTCAAGTGGTAGAGTGGTAGCCCTGAGTATAAAAAGCTAACGGACAGCACCAAGGTTCTGAGTTCAAGTCCCAGGCCTGGCATACACACATGCACACAAAGGAAAAACAAAAGAAAGTTCTGTTTGGTGCTAACATCTCTCAGCAATTTTGTTCCTGAGGATTGTATAGGAGGCAGAAAACATTCTGGGCCTGTTCTTTATCTGATAGACCCCAGGCTCCAAAGTGGCAGGAAAGGCACTGGGAGCTTTTTAGCACTGAACTCTCCTGCCTGAGGACCGGAAGCCTTGCACAGCTCCACGTTCAGAAGTCCAGGGAAAGGGCAGCTGTCCCCTAAACGCCTCTGTCCTGGCTGAAGCTTTACCCCTCCTTGTGGGGCTGTTGGAGGTAGGACTAAGGTAAATGCATTTCAGGTGAACAAACAGCCCTTTAAGTGTAAGTCCTAAACACTTATGGGACAGACATCCTTGGAGAAAATTACCTGAAATTCAAGTTTATCTAGGTGTCCTGCCAACTCTAACCTTGAGTTATTGTCTACAATGACGACACCTGGCATTTTAAGCTTAGTATGTACACGGAGGGAGGGAAGAAGAGAAGGAGGGAAAGAAGGGAGGGAAAGAAGGGAGGGAAAGAGGGGAGGGAAAGAGGGGAGAGAAAGAGGGAGGGAAAGAGGGAGGGAAGGGCTGGGAATAAGCAGGCTCTGTGGGGTTTGTTTTGGAGACAGGGTCTTGCTGTGTGGCTCAGGTTAAACTCAATCCTCCTGCCTCAACCTCCTGACTCAGCGCTGAGCTTCCAGGCATATACTATCTGTTTTGTCACCACGGAAGGATGGAAGCTAGGGTTAAGCTAAGCAAAGCCTTTACCGCTGAGCTGTATCTTCAACTCTGTGTTGGGTATGTGTATATGCATGTATGTTCAGGCTTGGGGTTTGAACTCAGGGTCTCTTATTTGGCTGTTTTACTCAAGGCTAGAGATCCACTTCTGGGTGTGGGATAGTTAGCTGAAGGTCACCTCGTTGACTTTTCTGCTCAGGCTGGTCTTGAGCCTCAGATCTTAACCTCCTAAGCAGCTGGGGTTACAGGTATAAGCCACCAGTGCCTGGTATCAATCATTGCACATTAGAGTATATGAAGTTACAATCCCGGTCGGGGAGGGGAAGCAGGCCCACCAAAGTACTCAGGAGGAATGGCGTTATCTAGCTAGGATGACATTTTAAAAAGCCCACCTATGCTGACAAACACATCCAAACTCGAACTTTCTTGAGCAGAGAAGTGACTTGCCCTGCCATTCTTCCAGAGAGCCCTGTGGTTTGCAGAAAGGGGAGGAAGCGGGGGCTTGACACATCACTACTATCATTTTATTAAAAATAGAGAGCAGTTCAAAGAAATATCCCAGGAGCATTGTAGTTTCAGACACTAAGGACTCCACCCTGCTTCCCCTTAGCCACTGTACCCTGGTGACAAGCGACAAATAACAAGTGCTTGCCTCAGAAAGCACAATGTCACTCACCCATCCAGCACTGGGTGAGTAAATCGGCCAGGCCTTAGGGGAATGCCTGGAGACAAGAACAGAAGAACCGTCTGTGCAAAATTCCAAAGTGATGCAGAAGGACTGCTCGCCCTAACAGTGCCTGGCAGAGGCCCTGCATAGAACCCCTCCCATCCCCCTCTGGGGCTTGGCAGGGCAAGGTTGAATGAGGAGACACAGAGCAACTCCCACACAGCAACCGTGCCTGCGCCGGCCAAGCAGAAGATGCAGTCCTCCCATGGTGACCCCAGGCACGCTGGCTGAGTCTCTGCTCTGTAGCCTCTCTCCCCCTCTCTCTCTGAGCCCACCTCAACTTCCAAACTATAGCTGCTGCGGCCACAAACTCCAGGCAACACTGTGTCCTCCAGAGGAGAGAGGGGGAGCCACCTCCGCCCTGCTCACTGTAATTCACTCAGCTTTGAGACAGGAGCCCCTGGCTGCACCTTGTGCCCTCATCAGAATGACGCAGTTCCCAAGATCAGGCCCTGGCCATCCAGAGGGGGGTGACTGAGGCCACACGAGGACGTCACCAAGCCAGACCTCCTCACCCAAGATCCCTTGTTTGAACTGGCTGGGCAGAAATCAGTGGCCAGGAAGAAGGGCGGCCCAACAAAGCCACATGGGAACTGCGAGATGCCACTGAGTATCCTGTGTGAAAGGCATTTTCAGGGGCCCAAATAGTTACCCCAGCCCAGCAAAAGCGGGGGCAGCCAGGGGAATCACTGCCTGCCCTTCCTTGCCTGTCACTCCATGGCTCTGATGTCCTCAGACTCAAACCTAGCCCCCAAGTGTCCACTAAGAGGTTAGCACGGGGTGACAACCAGAACCAGGCTGACCTAGGCTCAGTCTTCCCTGCTCTCCTCCCAGGGTCTGGGCCCACACTGTTTCCCCAGCCTCTGTCATCTACTATCCCCTTCCCCAAGTCTCCCTTGTCACCTTGATATAAATTCTGGAACTGCTGAGCACTGGTGGCTCACACTGTAATCCTAGCTGCTCAGGGGGCTGAGATCTGAGGATCACAGTTCAAGGCCTGTATGTATCTCTAATTAAATCTCCAGAAAACTGGAAGTGGATCTGTGGTTCCAAGTGGGAGCACTTTAGCCTTGAGCAGAAAGCTTAGGGATAGTGCCCAGGCTTTGAGTTCAAGCCCCATGACTGACACGCCCCTCCAAATGCTGTACTACCACCACCCCAGTACTCTCCGTCAGTCAGGACTGGGTGTGCCTGTGCAGAATTCAGGCATTGCTCCCCTCACCCCACCGGCCTCAGTTTCTTCTTCTGTAATGAAAATCGTAAAGGCCTTCAGGCTCCAAAACTAGTTTCCTCATCTGAAAATGAGGGAAGATGAATGATATGCCAGTATACAAAAGCGTGGGAACCTAACACATTGTTAGAACTCCAAAACACCCCAGCCCCTTATTCAAGAGCCCTGGAGGATGGGAAAGGTGTGGTCTGAGGGCTAGGCCGCCTCTGCATCCAACCACAGGGCTCCTTCCGCACCCTGCCCTTCAGGTCTGAGCCAGACTCTCCACGTCCACCCGCCTTGTCCCAGATCTCGGTCCTCTCCTTTCTGAGGACTCTCTTGGCTTGCAGAAGTAAAACGTGCCTTTCTCCCTCTGCCCCCATTCCTAGCCCTCTGGCTCTTGACCAGCAAAGTAAGTTGGTCTTCATTCTTCACATTTATGAACGTGTCTGCTCCCGAAAGTCTATCTGAAATTCCCAAATCAATACTGGGAGAGCTTCTAGAATCATTTACTGACATACACAGAGCAGAGCAAGCACTCAAGTCTCCCTTCTGGTTCTGCCCACACCACAATCAAGTCTCTCCACAGCCTACCGTGGGCCACATTTTTCACATTCTTGTGGTTTTGTTGTTTGCTGTTGAATTGGCCCCCAAGGAGAGCAATGATTTCTTGTGCTACCAAACACAAACACTGAGGATATAGTGTTCCTCATAAAGCAAATGTTGGGTGCTACTGAGCAGGGCTCAGCACAACTAGAAAAAGAGGAAATTTGCCAACATGAGAAAATTTTAAGTACGAAAGAGACATATGCATGGCACAATGAAGCCATGAGAAAGACATCGAGTGGCTGCATTCGTGGTATCAATTCCTGAGACATCACAACAGACTTGTCAGCAGAGCACTGTGTGAGGCAGACAGCTCAGGATTTAGTCACATCACTCAGGGGCAGGACCCTTCTTGGCTGATGTTTTATTATAAAGAATTTATAAGCTGGGTGCGGTGGCTCACGCCTGTAATCCTAGCTACTCAAGAGGCTGACATCTGAGGATCATGGTTCAAAGTCAGCTCAGGCACAAAAGTCCATGAGGCTCTTATCTCCAATTAACCACCAGAAAACTAGAAGTGGTGCTGTGGTAGAACACTAGCCTTGAGCTGAAGAGCCCAAGACAGTGTCCAAGCCCAGAGTTCAAACCCCATGACCAGCAAAAAAAAAAAAAAAAAAAAAGTAATTTATAAAATACCTAATTATTTATAATACATTTATAAAATGTATGCATATCTTGAGGTGTCTTTAAACAGAAACACAGTTGGGCACCTGTGGCTCACTCCTGTCATCCTACTCAGGAGGCTGAGATGCCAGGATTGTGCTTTGAAGCCAGCTTGGGCAGCAAAACCGGGAGACTTTTATCTGCAATTAACTACCAACAAGCCAGAGGTGGAGCTGTGCCTCAAGTGGTAGAGGGCTGGCTTTGAGCAAAAAAGCTAAGGGACAACGCCAGGGCCTGAGTTCACATCCCAGTAGTGACACGAAAGAAAAAAAGTACAAGATATAAAAGTCTTTCAGGACTAAGCCCTCCAGTGCCCCAATGAGCAATGCTGGGTAATTCAACAATATTCATGTGGCTACCATGAAGGAGAACCAGCTGCCTGAAACGGTGGCACATGCCTGTAGAGCTTACACCACATTGAGGCCAACCTGGGGCTACACAGAAGGACGCTGTATCAAAAGAAAGAAAAAAGAATCGCACGTCTATGCCTCCTTCGTGACTAAGGTCACCTTGTTCCTTTTATGGACAGAGCCTGGAGAATGCAGCCTGTGCTCCACAATGGCAGGGCAGACGCAGGAGAGACATCAGGAAATGCTGAGATGCGGCACACATCCCCACTCCCCTCAACCCCAGACCTCCCCTAGCCCCAGTCTCAAAGTGGAGAACGAGTGCATACACGGGTACCTGGGCAGGCAGGCAGGCAGTGCACACGTGCACACACGTGCACACACGTGCACACGCACACACTTCTTTTCAGCTCTTGCTTTTTACTCCCCCTCCCTATTCCTATACTTTTTACAGGAGAGAATGTCAGTTCCATAAGGACAGAGACCTGTGTTTGGTTCTTGGTATACCACGAAAGTTGGCTGAAATGGTGTCTGGCACTTAGTAGGTTCCTGGGGGTGAGGAGGGGGCAGAAAGGTACAAGCCACCATGTGCCATGCCCCTGAGTTTATTTCTCACTTTGGCCGAACCTCTGCCTCTTGTTCTCTACTCAAGGAAGGTCCAGAATCTCTGAGCAAAGGCAGGCTGCAGCACTCCTTCCTCTGGGACTTAATATAAGAACTCCGGGGCCAGGAGTTTGGCCTAGTGGTAGAGTGCTTGCCTAGCATGCACAAAGACCTGGGTTCGATTCCTCGGTATCACATACATAGAAAAAAAAAAGCCAGCAGTGCTGAGGCTCAAGTGGTAGAGCTCTAGCCTTGAGAAAGTCCAAGGACAGTGCTCAGGCCCTGAGCTCAAGCCCAGGACTGGCAAAAATAAAAAAATAATTTAAAAAATAATTTAAAAATAATAATAAAAAGAACTCCAAAGGCTTGGGGTACCCGTCGCCCGATTCATTTCCCTGGAAACATGACTCTCCATCACACTGGCCCTTCGGGCTCACAAAGAGGGCTTTGGACCAGGCCGCTCCCTCCACTTCCTTTTCCTCTTCTGCTCAAGCACTGCAGTACTTAGTCTGCTGGGGTCACTTATTTACCCTCATTATCTCTGCATTCTCCACGCAAACCCTGGCCAGCAGAGGTCTGCATCTTTCTCTATCCTTAGAGTTTTTCTTTTTCCTCAGTACTGGGGTTTGAAGTCAAAACTTATACTTGTTAAGCAGGTACTATGGCTATTTTTCCACTGGGGTCTGGGGCTTATTACCTGGGCTAGCCTTAGACTGGGATCCTCCTACCAATCCTGCTGCATAATAGGCATGTGCTACCACGACTGGTTTGCTAGGATGGGGTCTTTTTGACCAGAATTGGCCTTAAACAAAAATCTCTACTTCTCAAGTGGCTAAGAGTACAGTGTGAGGCCTAGCCCTTTTCCCCCTCTAAAGTAGCAGACTCACTACATCTGGCATTACTGGAGTTTTGAACTGAAACCTCACACTGGCTAGGAAGGCGCTAAACTGCTGAGCCACACCACTGGCCCTTTTATCCATGGTTTTTTTTTTTTTTGGCCCCTTTCTCTTTCTGACCCCGCTCGCTCCGGCCCCGCTCGCTCCGGCCCGGCTAGGCCCTCTTTCTAGCTCAGGCCCCGCTCGCTCCGGCCCCGCTCGCTCCGGCCCGATCGCTCTGGCCCCGCTTGCTCCGGCCCGGCCCTGCTCCTGGCTTAATCTGGCCCCGCTCGCTCCGGCCCGGCCAGCTCTCGCTTGCTCCTGGCTCTGCTCGCTCCGGCCCCTTCTCGCTCTGGCCCCGCTCGCTCCCGCACGCTCCGGTCCTGCTCGCTCCGGCCACCACTCGGTTGGGCTTTTTGTTCACTTCAGCTCAGCTCGCTTCTTTCGCTCTCTGTCGCCGTCGCAGTCTCGTCTCTGCCACTTTTCCGGTTTGGTTGTGTCTCGTCTCTGCCACTTCCGGCTTGGTTGCGCATGTGGGATACCGAGGAATCGAACCCGGGTCTTTGTGTATGCTAGTCAAGCACTTTAACCGCTAGGCCAAACTCCCGGGCCCTTTTTTTTTTTTTTTGCCAGTCCTGGGACTTGAAATCAGGTCCTGGGCACTGTCCTTGGGCTTTCCCAAGGACATGCGCTCTGCCATTTGAGCCACAGTACCACTTCAGGCTTTTTTCTATGTATGTAGTACTGAGGAATCGAACCCTGGCCTTCGTGCATGCTAGGCAAGTACCACTAGGCCAAACTCCCAGATCCATTGGTTATTTTTGAGATGGGGGTCTTACATCCTGTCCAGGCAGGTTTTCTGGCTGCCTATGTTTGGCTTTTCATCACAGCTATCAAGAGTGCACCATGGTGCCTACCTTTTCCCACTGAGATGGGGCCTATTTTTTGCCAGGTGCTAGCATGGAACCAATCTCAGCCTCCGAGGAGAACAGGTGCACACCACTTCACACAGTTATCCGCTGAGAAGGGTGGAAACAAGCAGAAGCCTACGCAGGGCACGAAGGCTAAGAAGGGCTTCTCTGAAGTCCCAGGAAAAGGGCCAGGCTGGCCTATTGGATGTGACATACAAGTGGCTCCATCGCCCCTGCTATCCCAGCTATCAATCAACCAACATAAGGTCATCCAAGGTGAGCCAGCCCCCACCCTTCTGCCAACTACCTGTATATGCACAAAACCACATATGCCCCAGATTGGAAAAACTGCTCAGCTAAATAAGCTGTTTTATAAGCCACTAAATTACAAGGCAGTTTGGTTTGTCACAAAAGCTAAGCAATACATAACTACTTTATGAAGAAATTGAGGCTCAGACGTTACTTACCAAGGCTCCTCAACTACTGGGTGGGAAGCCAAAGTGGCTGGGTCCAGAGGCCAAAATTTGCCAACTGTCCTCTAGCTCAGGCATTCTGCAAATTGCAATACAGTCCTACTTCCCTACTTTACTAAAGGACATGACAGCCAACAGGCTGCGAGTATTTTGGTTGGCAATGAACCCGTCTCTTCTGACATATTCCAACCCATTAAAAATAAGGTTGATATGCAGGTGCTGGTGGCTCACACCTATAATCCGAGATACTTGGAAGGCTCAGATCTGAGGACCGCAGTTCAAAGCCAGGCTAAACAGGAAAAGTCTGAAGACTCTGAGATTCTTATCTCCAATTAATCACCAAAAAGCCAGGCGTACTATGGTTGCTCAGCTGAGATTCTGCCACTTCAGATGTGTAAAATCATAATTACAGCAGGGTCAGAAACAGCAAGACGCTACACACCACATATAACGAAAAGAATTGGAGATATTTGGTTTTTAATTTTAAGTTTTCATCTATGTTCTACATTTTCCACTATATATCCTAGTTCTCTGAAGTGACGCTAAATCCAGGCTTGTTCAAGGAAGGATTTACTGGAAGACACATTATCTCATTTAAGTAAGTCATAAGAGCTAAGAGCGGGTCCTTCAACTATCAGGATGAGGAGAAGAATGAAGACACTGATGCTCATTTCATACCCTTGAAGTCCTGCTTTGCACAGCTCTGGCACCATCCTCGATGGGCTGTCAGAGGGATTATAAATATGAAAAGGAAGGAGTGGGTGGAACCAGGCAGAAGAAGAAAACAGGAAGCCCCCTTGGCAGCAGCTGGAGGTGGCCACTGCCCCAGGCCACCTTCAGGAAGGTCAACGAACACTCATGCCATCTGGCCCCACGCCCAGGTAACCCACCATCCACAGAGATGGAATGCAGCATCCGCTCCTGCTCCGCCTGAGCATCCTTCCAGTTCCTTGGCTAGAGACCAGCA